>NW_027206518.1:0-358355 GCF_024711535.1 Dipodomys merriami | reverse complement strand
CTAACCATAACTCTATCCCTAACCCTAAGCCTAAACCTAACCCTCACCCTAAACCTAACCCTAAACCTAACCCTTAACCTCACCCTAAACCTCACCCAAAGCCTAAACCCTCACCCTCACCCTCAACCTCACAGTAACTCTAACCCTAACCCTAACCCTAACAATACCACTAACCCTAAACAAAACCATCACCCTAACCCTAATCCTCACCCCCACCCTCACCCTCAGCCTACCCCGAAGCCTAAGCCTAAGCCTCAACCTAACCCTCACACTCACCCTCACCCTAACCCTAACCCTAAACCTAATCCTATCCCTAAACCTCAACCTAACCCTCACAATCACCCTAACCCTAACACTAAACCTAACCCTAAACCGCAACATATCAGTCCCCCTAAGCATAACTCTAACCCTAACCCTAAGCCTAAGCCTAACCCTAACCGTCACCATAACCGCAACCCTAACCCTAAACCTAAACCTAACCCTAAACCTAACCCCAAACCAAACCGTAATCCTCAGCCTCACCCTCACCATAACACAAATCCTAACCTTTACCCTCAACCTAACCCTAAGCCTCATCCTAAATCTAACCCTAATCCTCACATTCAACCTCAACCTAATCTTAAGCCTAAACCTAAAACTATCCCTAACCCTAACCCTTAACCTAACCCTCACCCTAGCCCTAACCCTAACCCTAATCCTAACCCTAAACCTCATCCTAACCCTCAACCTCATGCTCGGCCTAAGCCTAAACCTAAGCCTAAGCCTAACCATAACCTTCACCCTAACCCTAAAACTAGCACTAACCCTAACTCTAAACCTAAACCTCACTCTCACACTAACCCTAATTCTAACCCTAACCCAAACCCTAAACCTTATCCTAACCGTAACCCTAAACCTCACTCTCACCCTCAATGTAACCGTAACCCTAACCTAACCCTAACAATAACCCTAACCCAAACACTTATCCTCACCCTAACACTAACTCTAACCCTAACACTAACTCTCACACTAACCCTAACCGTAACCCTAAACCTTAACCTCAACCTAACCCTCACCCTCACCCTAACCCTAAAACTGACCCTAACCCTAACCCTCCCCCTAACCCTCCCCCTAACCCTATATCTAACCCTAAACCTCACCCTCACCCTAACCCTCACCCTCACCCTAGACCTCAACCTAACCCAAATTCTAACCCTCACCCTCACCCTAACCCAGACCCTCATCCTCACCCTAAACCTCACACTAAGCCTAACCCTAATCCTCAATCTAACCCTCACGCTAAGCCTAACCCTAACCCTCAGCCTAACCCTAAACCTAACCCTAACCCTAACCCTAACCCTCAGACTTACCCGAAAGCTTACCTTAACCCTCACTCTCTCCCTCACTGTAACAGTAACCCTAACCCTAACCCTAATAATAACCCTAACCCTAACCCTAACCCTCACCCTAACCATAACCCTCACCCTAACCAAAACCCTCACCCTAACACTTACGCTAACCATAACACTAACCCAAACCCTAACACTAACCCTCACACTAACACTAACCCTAACCCTTACCCTTAAACTCAACCTAAACCTCACCCTTACCCTAAGCCTAAGACTAACCCTAACCATAACCCTCACCCTAACCTTACCCCTAACTCTATATCTAACCCTAAATCTCACCCTCAACTTAACCCTAACCCTAAACCTAACCCTAAACCTCACCCTAAACCTCACCTTAACCCTAACTCTCACCCTTACCCTCAACCTCACCGTAACTTTAACCCTAACCCTAACAATAACATTAACCCTAACCCTAACCATAACCCTCACCCGCAGCCTCACCCTCACTGCAAACTTAACACTAACCCTAACACTAACAATAACCTAACCCAAACCCTAACCGTAACCCTAATCGTCACCCCCACCCTCACCCTCAGCCTAACACTAAGCCTAACCATATCCTAAACATAACCCTCACCTTAACCCTAACCATAACCCTAACCCTAACCCTAACCCTAAACCTAACCCTAACCCTAAACATAACCCTAACCCTAAACCTAACCCTAATCCTCAGCCTCCCCCTCCCCCTAACCCAAACCCTAACACTAATCCTCACCCTAACCCTAAGCCTAATCCTAACCCTAACCCAAACCCTCACACTCACCCTCACCCTGACCCTAATCCTAAACCTAACCCTATCCCTAACACTAAACCTCAACCTAACCCTCACCCTAGCCCTCACACTAACCCGAAACCTAAACCTCATCCAAACCCTAGCCCTCACACTAACCCTAATTCTATCCCTCACCCTCACCTTAACCCTAACCCTCATCCTCACCCTAAACCTCACACTAACCCTAAACCGAATCCTCAATCTTACCCTCACCCTAACCCTAACACTAACCCATACCCTAACCCTAAAAATAACCCTAACCCTCACCCTTATCTTAACAAAAATCCTCAGCCTAAACCTCTCCTTTACCCTTAACATTATAATCACCCTAACCCACACCCTAACCCTAAACCTCATACTAACCCTCACCCTAACCGTAAACCTAACCATCACCCTAACCGAAATCCTCACCCTCAAACTCAAGCTCAGCCTAACCCTAAACCTAAGCCTTACCGTAATCCTCACCCTCACCGGAGCCCTCACCCTAATCTTAATCCTAACACTAACCCTCATTCTAACCCTCAACCTAACCCTAACCCTGACCATCACCGTAACCTTAATCCTCACCCCCACCCTCACCCTCAGCCTAACCCTAAGCCTAAGCCTAAGCCTAACCCTAACCCTCACACTCACCCTCACCCTAACCCTAATCCTAACCCTAACCCTAATCCTAACAAAAAACCTCAACATAACCATCAACGTACCCTTAACCCTAACCCTAACCCTCGAACTAACACTCCCCCTAACCCAAAATCTAACCCTAAACCTCACCCTCACCCTAACCCTAATCCTAACCCTAAACAAAAACCTCACCCTAACCCTAACCCTAACCTTCACCCTCACCCTCACCCTCACCTTACCATAAATCTAACCCTAACCCTAACAATAACACTATTCCTAACCCTAAACCTAAACCTAACCCTAAGCCTAACCCTAACACCCTCAACCTAACCCTAATCCTCACCCTCACTGTAAACCTAACCCTCATCCAAACCCTCACCCTAACCCTAACCCTAACCCTCAACTTCACCCTAGTCATCACCCTAACCTTAATCCTAACCCTAATCTTCATCTTAACCCTAACCCTAACCCTAACTCTAAACATCACACTATCCTTAAACCTAACCCTCAACCTAACCCTAACCCTCACCCTAACCCTAAACTTAAGCGGAACCCAAACTCTCACCCTAATCCTAACCCTAATCCTCACCCTAAACCTAAATCTAACCCTAAACCTCACACTCACCCTAACCATAATCCTAACACTAATCATAAACCTAACCCTAACCCTAACCCTAAACTTCACCCTCACCCTCACCCTCACCGTTACCATAAATCTAACCCTAACCCTAACAATAACACTAATCCTAACCCTAAACCTAACCCTAAACCTAAGCCTAACCCTAATCCTAACACTCACCCTCACCCTAACCCTAATCCTAACCCTAACCCTACACCTAACCCTAGTCCTCAACCTCACTCTAAACCTAACCCTCATCCAAACCCTCACTCTAACCCTAACCCTAACCCTAAACCAAACCCTAACACTAAAACTAACCCTCAACCTCACCCTAGTCCTCACCCTAAACTTAAGCTTAAACCTAATCCTCATCCTAACCCTAAACCTAACCCTAACCTTAACCATCACACTGTCCCTAAAACTTACCCTAAACCTGACACTAACCCTCACCCTAACCCTAAACTTAAGCGGAACCCAAACTCTCACCCTAATCCTAACACTAATCAGCAACCTAAACTTAACCCTCACCCTCACCCTCACCCTCAGCCTAACACTAAACTGAAGCCTAACCCTAAACCTAAGCCTAACGCTTAACCTAATCCTAATCCTAACCCTAAGCCTAACCCTCACCCTCAGACTAACCCTCAGCCTAAACCTAACCCTAACACTCAGGCTAAAGCTAACCCTCACCCTCATCCTAACCCTAAGCTGAAGCCTAACCCTAACCTTAACCCTCACACTCACCCTAATCCTTACCCTAATCCTAATACTAACTCTAAGCATAACCTTCACCCTCACCCTATCTCTAACTCTAACACTAACCCTAAACCTAACCCTCACCCTCAGCCTCACCCTAACCCTAACTCTAATCCTAAACCTCACCCTCACCCTAACCCTAACCCTAAACCTAAACCTCAACCTAAACCTAAACCTCACCCTCACCCTAATCCTAACCCTAACCCTCATTCTAACACACACCCTATCACTAACCCTAACCCTGACCCTCACGCTCACCCTAATCCTAACCTAACCCTAAAGCTCAACCTAAACCTAACACTCACCCTCACCTTAACCCGTACCCTAACCCTCACCCTAAACCTAAACTTAACCCGAACCCTAACTCTCACCCTAATCCTAACCCTAAACCTCACCCTAACCCTAACCCTCACCCTCACCCTCAGCCAAACCCTAAGTCTAACTCTAACCCTAACCCTAAACCTCACACTCATTCTAACCCTAAGCCTAATCCTAATCCTAACCCTAACACTAAACCTAACCGTCAACCTAACCATCACATTAACCTTAACCCTAACAATAACCCTAACCCTAACCCTCACCCTCACCCTCAGCCTCACTCTAATCCTAACTTTAACCCTAAGCCTCAGCCTCACCCTAACCCTAACCCTAAAACTAACACTAAACCTCACCAAAAGCATAACGCTCACCTAACCCAAACGCTCACCCTAACATTTAACCTCACCCAAACACTAACCCTAACCTTAACACTAACCCTCACACTAACCCTAACCCTAACCCTAACCCTAAACCTTAACCTAACCCTCACCCTCACCCTAACCCTATCACTAAGCCTCACCCTAACCCTCACCCTAACCCTCCCCTTAACCATATATCTAACACTAAACCTCACCCTCACACTAACCCTAACCCTAACCCTAACCCTAAACCCCACCCTAAACCTAAACCTAACCCTTACCCGCACCCTCACCCACTCCGTAGGGCTAACCCTAACCCTAACAATAAAACTAACCCTAACCCTAACCCTCACACTCACCCTCACGCTCAACCTAACCCTAATCCTAAATGTAACCCTAAACCTTACCCTAACCCTCACCCTAGCCCTCACCCTAACCCTAATCCTAACCCTAAACCCCATCCTAACCCTCACCCTAACCCTAACCCTAACCCTCACTCTAACCCTAACCCTAAACCTCACCCTCATGCTCGGCCTAAGCCTAAGCCTAAGCCTAAGCCTAAGCCTAGCTCTAACCCTAATCCTCACCCTAACCCTAACCCTAACACTAACACTAATTCTAACCCTAAAACTCACTCTCACCCTTACCCTAACTCTAAACCAGACCCTAAACCTAAACCTCATCCTCAACCCTAAACCTAAATCTCACCCTCACCCTCAACTTAACCATAACCCTAAACCTAACCCTAACAATAACCCTAACCCTAACCCTCACCCTTACCTTAAGCCTCACCCTAACATTTACCCTGAACCGAACACTCACCCTAATCCTAACACTAACCCTCACACTAAATCTAACCATCACCCTAACTCTAAACCTCACCCTAAACCTAACCCTAGCCCTCAACCTCACCCTAGCCCTCACCCTAACGCTAACACGCATCCTCACCCTAAACTTCACACTAATCCTAACAATACTCCTCAATCTAACCCTCAGCCTCACACTACCCCTAACCCTAACACTCACGCTAACACTAACCCTCACTCTTACAATAACCCACACCCTCAGCCTAACCATCACATTTACCGTACGGTCACCCCCACCCTAACCCTCACCCTAACCCTAACCCTCAGCCTAACACTCACCCTAACCCTGACTCTACCCCTAAACCTCACCCTCACCCTAACCCTAACTCTAACCCTAACCCTAACACTAAATCTAACCATAATGCTAACGCTAATCCTCACCCTCACCCTCATTGTAACTGTAACCTTAACCCTAACCTTAACAATAACCCTAACCATAACCATAACCATCACTGTAACCCTAACCCTAAAACTAACACTAACACTAAACCTAAACCTAACCCTCAACCTAACCCTAATCCTCAGCCTCACTCTCACCCTAACCAAACCCTAAACCTAACCTTCACCATAACCCTAAGCCTAAACCTAACCCTAATTCTAACCCTCACATTCACCCTCACCTAAACCTATTCCTAAACCTAACCCTATCCCTAAGCCTAACCCTCACCCTAACCCTCACCCTAGCCCTCAGCCTAACCCTAATCCTAACCCTAAACCTCATCCTAATCCTCACCTTAACCCTAACCTTAACCCTAAACCTAACCCTAACCCTAACACTCACTCACATGCTGGGCCTAAGTCTAAGCCAAAGCCTAAGCCTAACCCTAACCCTAACGCTCACCCTAACTATAACCCTAACACTCACCCTAATTCTAACCCTAAACCTCACCCTCACACTAACCCTAACTCTAAACCGAAACCTAAACTTAAACCTAATCCTAACCCTAACCCTAATAATAACCCTAACAAAAACCCTTACCCTAACCCTACCCTAACTCAAACCCTAACCCTAACACTAAACCTACACCTAAACCTAGCCCTAACGCTAACCATAACCCTCACCCTAACCCTAAACTCACCCTAACACTAAACCTAATCCTCACCCTCACCCTAGCCCTCACCCTAAGCCTAACCCTCATCCTCACTCTCAAACTCACACAAACCCTAACACTAATCCTCAATCTAACCGTCACCCTCACCCTTACCCCAACCCTAACCCTCACCGTAAACCTAAGCCTCACCCTACTGTAACCCTCACCCTAGGCCTAACCCTCAACTTTACCCTTACCGTCACGCCCACCTTAACCCTCACCCTAACCCTAACCCTCACCCTAACCATTACCCTAACACTAACTCTACCCCTAAACCTCACACTCACCCTAACCCTGTCTCTAACCCTAACACTAACACTAAAAACCTCACCCTAACTCTAACTCTAACCCTTAACTTCATTGTAACCGTAACCCTAACCCTAACAATAACCCTAACACTAATCTTAATCCTAACCCTCAACCTCACATTAACCCTAATCCTTACCCTAACCCTCACCCTAACCCTAACCCTCACACTTATCGTAACCCTAACCCTCATCCTAACCCTCACCCTAACACTAACCCTAACCCTAAAACTCACCCTAACAATAAACCTACCCCTCACCCTCACCCTCAACCTCACCTTAACTCTAACCCTAACCGTAACAATAAAAGTAATCCTAACCCTAAACCTAACCCTCATCCTAACACTCACCGTCAACCTAACCCTAACCCTAACCCAACCCTCACTCTCAGCCTCACCCTAACCCTACCTCTAACCCTAAACCTCACCCTCACCCTAACACTAACCCTAATCCTAACCCTAAACTTCACCCTCACCTTAACCCTAAAACTCACCCTCACGCTAGCCCTCACCCTAACCCTAATCCTAATCCTAACACTCATCCTAAACCTCATCCTAAAAATAACCCTAACCTTAACACTCACTCTCACCCTAACCCTAACCCTAACCCTAACCCTCAACCTAAACCTAACCCTCACCCTCACTGTAACCCCTACCCTAACACTCAGACCTAACCCTAAACTTAACCCAAACCCTAACGCTCACCCTAACCCTATCCCTCACCCTAACTCTAACCCTCACACTCACCCTCACCCTCAGCCTAAACCTAAGCCTATCCTAACCCTAACCCTCACACTAATCCTAACCCAAATCCCACTCAAACCCTAACCCTGAATCTCACCCTCACCCTCAGCCTCACCTTAAGCCTAACCTTAACATTAATCCTAACCCTAACCCTAACCCTAAACCTCCCACTAACACTAACCCTAACCATCACCTTAACCCTAAACCTCACACTAAACCTAACCCTACCCTCACCCTAACCCTAACCCTCATCCTCACCCTAAACCCCACACTAACCCTAAAAATAATCCTCAATATAAGCCTCAGCCTAATCCAAACCCTAACCCTAACCCTCACCCTAAACCTAACCCTCACCCTTACCGTAACCCTCACCCTCAGCCTAAACTTCACATTTACCCTTACCGTGACCCCCACACTAACCCTCACCCTAAACCTAACCCTCATCCTAACCCTAACTCTACCCCTAAACCTCACCCTCACCCTAACCCGAACTCTATCCTTAACCCTAACACTAAACCTCAACCCAACCCTAAATCTAATCCTCACCCTCAACCACATGCTCAGCCTAAACCTAAGCCTAAGCCTAACGCTTACCCTAACCATCAACCTTACCCTAGCCCTCAGGCAAACCCTAATCCTAAATCTAACCCTCATCCTAACCCTCCCTCTATCCCTAACACTAAACCTCAACCTAAACCTAACCCTAAACCTCACCCTCACCCTAGTCCTCACCCTAGCCCTAATCCTAACCCTAACCCCGATCCTAACACTCCCCATAACCCTAACCCTAACGCTCATCCTAACCCCAACACTCAGCTTCACCCTCACACTCAGCCTAATCCTAAGCCTAACCCTAACACTAACCTTAACCCTCAATCTCACCTTAACCCTCACCCTAACCCTAACCCTAACCCTAACACAAAGCCTAATCCTAACCCTCACCCTCAACCTCAACCTAACCCTAACTCAAACCCTAAACCTCACCCTCACCATAACCCTTAGCCTAACCCTAACCGTAAACCTGACCCTAACCCTAACTCTAAACATACCCTTACCCTAGCCCTTACCCTAACCCTATTCCTAACCCAAATCCTCATCCTAACCCTCCCCCTAAAGCTAATCCTAACACTCAACCTATCCCTAACCCTTACCCTCAACCTCAGCCTCAGCCTAATCCTAACACTAACCCTAATCCTCACCCTCACCCTAGCCCACACCCTAACCCTAACCCTCACCCTCACCATAAATCTCACACTAACCCTAACACTAATCCTCAGTCTAACCCTCAGCCTAACCCTCACCCTAACCCTAACCCTGACCCTTACCGTAACCCTCACCCAAGGCTTAACCCTCACCTTTAACCTTACCGTGACCCCCACCTTAACCCTCAGCCTAATCCGAACCCTAACCCTAACCCCCACTCTAAACCCCACCCTAACCCTAACTCTAACCCTAAATCCCACCCTCACCCTAAACCTAAATATAAAGTAAACCAAAACCTAAACCTCACCCTAACCCCAACCGTAATCCTAACCCTAACCCTAACCCGAGGCCTAACCCTAACACTAAGCCTAAACCTCACACTTACCGTCACCCTAACCGTAACCCTAAACCTAACCATAACAATAACCCTAACCCTAATCCTAAACCTAACCCTAACCATAACCCTCACGGCAACCCAAAACTTAACCCTGAAACTAACCCTCACAGTAACCCGAATCTCACGCTAACCATAACTCTAACCATAACCGTAACACTAAAAACCTCACCCTAACCCTAATTCTAAACCTCAACCTCACCATAATCGTAACCCTAACCCGATCCCTAACAATAACCCTAACCCTAACCCTAATCCTAATCCTCAACCTCACACTAACCCTAATCCCAAACCTAACCCTCAAACTAACCCTAACCCTCACACTTACTCTAACCCTAACCCTCATCCTAACCCTAACCCTAACCCTAACCCTAACACTAAAATTCACCCTAACGCTAAACCTAACCCTCACCCTCAACCTAGCCCTCATCCTAACCCTAATCCTAACCCTACTTCTCATCCTAACACTCAGCCTAACCCTAACCCTAAACCTCACCCTAACCCTAACCCTAAACCTAACCCTCAACCTAACCCTAATCCTCACGCTCAACTTAAAACTAACCTTAACCCTCACCCTAACCCTAAACTTTACCTGAACCCTAATTTTCAACTTAACCCTAACCCTAACCCTCACCCTAACCCTAACCCTCACACTCACCCTACCCTTACCCTAATCCTAATCCTAACCCTAACCCTAAACCTCAACATCTGCCTCACCTTAACCCTAACTCTAACCCTAAACCCCACTCTCACCCTAAACCTAACCCTAACCCTAAATCTAAACCTCACCCTAACCATAACCCTAAACCTCACCTTCACCCTAGCCCTCGCCCTAACCCTAATCCTAACCCTAACCCTCATCCTAACCCTTCCTATAACCCTATCCGAAACCCTCACCCTAACCCTAACAGTCAAACCCACCCTCACACTCAGCCTAACCCTAAGCCTAACCACAAGACCTACCTGAAACCTAACCTTAACCCTCACACTCACCCGCATGCACACACTCACCATTACTCTAAACCAAACCCTAACCCTAACCCTAATCCTCACCCTAACCCTAACCCTAAACCTAACCCTCACCCTCACCCTAACCCTTACACAAACCCTAACCCTAACCCTCTCCCTAAACCTGTATCTAACCCTAAACTTCCCCCTCCACCTAACCCTAACCCTAACCCTAACCCTAAACCCCATCCTAATCCTAACACTAACCCTCACCCGCACCCACACCCTCACCATAACTCTAATGCTAACTCTAAAAATAACACTAAGACTAACCCTAACCATCACCCTAACCCTAATCCTCACCCCCACCCTCACCATCAGCCTAACCCTAAGCCTAAGCCTAACCCTCACCCTAATCCTCACACTCATGCTCACCCTAACCCTAATCTTAAACCTAAACCTATCCCTAAACCTCAACCTGACCCTCACCCTCAACCTAACCCTAACACTAACCCTAACCCTAAACCTCCCCCAAACCCACCCCCAAACCCTAACTCTAACACTAAACCTCACCCTCACCCTAACCCTAGAACTCACCCTAACCCTAACCCTCACCCTCACCCTCTAACTCACCCTAACTCTAACCCTGTCCATAACAATAACACTAACCCTAACCCTAACCCTAAACATAACCCTCACCCTCAACCTCACCCGCACTGAAAACTTAACCCTAACCATAACACTAACAATAAGACTAACCCTAAACTTTACCCTAACCCTAATCCTCACCCCCAACCTCACCCTCAGCCTAACCCTAACCCTAACCCTCCCTGTAACTCTAACCATAACCCTAAACCTAACCCTAACCCTAAACCTAAAACAAACCTTAAACCTAACCCTAAACCTAACCCTAATTCTCAGCCTCACCCTCATCCTAACACAAACCTTAACCCTAACCCTCACCCTAACCCTAAGTCTAACCCTAATCCTTAGCCTAACCCTCACACTCACACTCACCCTACCCCAAATCCTAAACCTAATCCTATCCCTAACCCTAACCCTAAACCTAATCCTAACCCTAAACCTCATCCTAACCCTCACTATTACCCTAATACTAAACCTCCCCCTCATGCTCTGCCTAAGCCTAACCCTAAGCCTAAACCTAACCCTAACCCTAACCCTAACACTAAAATTAACCCTAATCCTAACACTCACCCTCCACCTAACCCTAACCCTAACCCAACCCTCACCCTCAGCCTCACCCTAACCCTAACTCTAACCCTAAAGCTTACCCTCACCCTAACCCTAACCCTAACCCTAAACCTAAACCTCACCGTAACCTTATCCCTAAACCTCACCCTCATGCTAGCCATCACCCTAACCCTAATCCTAACCCTAACACTCATCCTAAACCTAACCCTAACAATAACCCTAACCCTCACCCTCAATTTCACCCTAACACTAACACTAACCCTCACCCTCACCCTCACCCTAACCCTAACCTAACCCTAATGCTCAACCTATCCCTAACCCTCAACCTCACCTTAAGCCATACCCTAACCCTCACCCTAACCCTATACTTAACCGGCACTCTAACTCTCACCCTAACCCTAATCCTAAACCTCACCCTAAACCTAACCCTCACCCTCACCCTCAGCCTAACCCTACGCCTAACTCTAACCCTAACCCTAAACTTCACACTCACCCTAAACCTATGCCTGATCCTAATCCTAACCCTAACCCTCACCCTAACCATCACCTTCACACTAACCCTGAAAATAACCCTAACCCTAACCCTCACCCTAAACCTAACCCTCACCCTAAACCTAAACGGAACATTAACCCTAAACCTAACCCTCACCCTAACCCTAACTCTAAACCTAAACCTCAGCCTCACTTTAACCCTAACCCTAACCCTAACCCTAAACCTCACGCTAAACATAACCCTAAACCTCAGCTTCATCCTAGCCCTCACCCAAACCCTAATCCTAACTCTAACCCTCATCCTAACACTCACCCTAAACCAAACCCTAACCATCAACCTAACCCTAAACCTCAGCCACAACCTCACCCTCAGCCTAACCTTAAGCCTAAACCTAAACCTAACCCTAACCCACAAACTCACCCTCACCCTAAACCTAATCCTAATCCTAGCCCTAACAATAACCCTAACCCTAAACCTAACCTTCAACGGAAACATAACCCTCACCCTAACCCAAACCCTCACCTTAACACTTACCCTCACCCTAACACTAAACTTAACTCTAACCCTAACCCTCACACTAACCCTAACCCTCACAGTAACGATAAACTTCACCCTAACCGTAACCCTAACCCTAACCTAAACCTCACCCTCATCCTAGTCCTCACCCTAACCCTAATTCTAACCCTAACCCTAACCCTAACCCTAACACTCAACCTCACCCTAAACCTCACACTAACCCTAACCCTAATCCTCAATCTAACCCTCACCCTAACCGTAACCCGAACCCTTAACCTAACACTCACCCTAACCCTAACTCTCACCCTTATCTTTACCCTCACCCTCAACCTAACCCTCACCTTTACCTTTACCATCACTCTCTCCCTAACCTGCAACCTTACCCTAACCCTCACACAAGCCCTCACCCTAACCTTAACCCTAAACCTCACCCTCACCCTCAGATTTACACTAATCCTATCACTATTCCTAACCCTAAACCTCACCCTCACCCGAACAGTCAGCTAATTCTTACTCTCAAACTAATCCTAACCCTAACCCTAACCCTAACTCTCACAATAAACCTAACCGTCACCCTAACCGTAATCCTACCCCTTACCCTAACCCTCACCTTAACCCTAACTCTAACCCTCAACCTAACCCTCACCAAAAACCTCACCGTCACCCTAATTCTGACCTTAACCCTTATAACAACCCTAACCCTCACCCTCAACCTAACCCTCACCCTAATCATAACACTAACCCTCAGCCTAATCCTCATCCTAACCCTAAGCATAACCCAAACCCTAACCCTTACCCTAACCCAAACCTTAACCCTAACCCTCACCCTCACCCTAACCCTCATCCTAACACTTAACCTCATCCTCACCCTAAACCTCACACTTAACCGAATCCTCACCATAACTCTAAACCTAACCGTCATCCTGACCGTCACCCTCACGCTAAGCCTAACCCTAACCCTCACCCTAACCCTAAAACTCACCCTAATCCTCACCCTAACCCTCACCCTAACCCTAATGCTAAGTCTAACACTCACCCTAAACCTCATACTATCACTTATCCACACCACAAACCTAACCCTAACCTTAACCCTCACCCTCACTCTAAACCTCACCCTAACCCTAAACCTAATCCTAACCCTCACCCTAATCCAAACCCTAACACTAACCCTCACCTAACCCTAAACCTAACCTTCTACCTCACCCTAACCCTCACCATCACACGAACCCTCACCTAATCCTAACGCTCACCCACACCCTAAACCTCAAGCTCACCCTTACCCTAACCCTCAACTAATCCTCACCCTAACCCTAACGATTACCTAACCAAGACCCTCACCCTCACCCTCACCATCACCCTAACCCTCACCCTCTCTCTAGACCTCACCCTAACCATAACCATAAACCTAAACCTCACCCTCACCCTCACCCTCAACCTCAGCCTATCCCTAACCCTATCCCTAAACCTAACCCTAACCCTCCCCCTCATCCTAACCCTCACCATAACCCTTACCCTCACCCTCACTCTCACCCTAACCGTAACCCTCACACTAAACCTAAACCTCACCCTAAACCTAAACATACCCCTCACCCTAAACCTCACCATAAACTTCACCCTAACCCTAAACCTCACCCTCACGCTAGCCCTCACCCTAACCCTAATTCTAACCCTAACCCTCACCCTAACTCTCATCCTCACCCTAAACCTCACACTACCCCTAACCCTAATCCCCAATCTAACCCTAACCTTAACCCTTTCCCTAACACTCACCTTAACCCTAACCCTCACCCTTACCGTAACTCTCACCCTTAGCCTTACCCTCAACTTTACTCTTACCATCACGCTCATCGAAACCCTCACCCTAATCCGAACTCTCATGCTAACCCTCACCCTAACCCTCAACCTCAACCTAACACTTACCCTCACCCTAACACTAACCGTCACACTAAGCCTACCCCTCACTGAAACCTTAAACCTCACACTAACCCTAACCCTAATCCTCAATCTAACCCTCACCCTCACCCTAACTATAACCCTTACCCTTACCCTATCCCTCACCCTAACCCTAACCCTCCCCCTTACCGAAAACCTCAACCTCAGAGTATCCCTCAAATTTAACCTTACATACACCCTCAACCTAACCGTCAACCTAACCCTAAAGCCGAACCTTAATTCTCACCCTAAACCTAACTCTAACCCTCACACTCACCCTCTCCGTAACCCTAATGTGAATCCTAACCTACCCGTAACACTAACCCTAACCCTAACCCTCACCCTAACCCTCACCCTAACCCTATCTCTAACACTAAACCTCAAACTCACACTGACCCTAAATTTAACCCTAACCCTAAACCTCACCCTAAACCTAACCCTAAACCTCAACCTAAACCTAACCCTAAACCTCACCCTTACCCTAGCCCTCACCATAACCATAATCCTAAAACTAACCCTCATCTTAAACCTCATCCTAACCATAACCCTAACCCTCACCCTAACCCTAATCCTAACCATGACCCTAACCCTAAACCTCACCCTAACCCTAAACCTAAAACTAACCCTAACCCTCATCCTAACCCTCACTTGAACCCTAACTGTAACCCTGAACCTCACCCTCACCCTCACAGTAACTTTAACCCTAACCCTAAACCTGAACCTCACCCTAACCCTAACCCTCACCCTCACCCTCAACGTAACCCTAACTCTAAACTTAACAATCACCCTAAACCTAACACTAACCCTCACCCTAAACATAACCCTCACCCTAACACTAACCCTCACCCTAAAACTTACCCTCACCCTAACACTAACCCTAACTCTAACACTAACACTCACAGTAACCCTAACTCTCACCCGAACCCTAAACCTTACCTAAACCTTAACACTAACCCTCAGCCTCACCCTAGCCCTCACCCTAACCCTAATTCTAACCCTAACCCTCACCCTAACCCTAACCCTCATCCTCAACCTAAACCTCATACAAACCCCAACCCTGATCCTCAATCTAACCCTCACCCTCACCCTAACCCTCATCCTAATCCTTACCCTAAACCTCAACCTAATCCTAACCCTCACACTTAGGGGAACACTCACCCTCAGCCTAACCCTCACCTTTATTCTTACCGTCATATTCAGGCTAACCCTAACCCTAAACCTAACCCTCATTCTAACACTCAACCTAACCCTAACCCTATCCATCACCCTAACCCAAACCCTCAAACTCACCCTCACCCTAAGCCTAACCCTAAGCCTAAGCCTAAGCCTAAGCCTAACCCTAACCCTCACCCTCACCCTAGCCCTCACCCTAAACCTAATCCTAACGCTAAGCCTCATCCTCACCTTCAACCTAACCCTAACCCTAACCATCACCCAAAACCTATTCCTCACCCCCATACTCACCCTCAGCCTAACACTAAGACTAAGCATAACCCTAACCATAACCCTCAACCTCAGGCTCGCCCTCACCACAAACTAAACCCTAACCATAATACTAAAAATAACCCTAATTTAAACCGAAACCCTAACCCTAATCCTCACCCCCACCGTCACCCTCAGCCTAACCCTAACCCTAACACTAAACCTAAACCTAACCCTAAACCTCACCCTAATCCTCAGCCTCATCCTAACCCAAACACTAACATTAATCGTCACCCTAAACCTAAGCCTAACCCTAACTCTCAAACTCACCCGAAACCTAACCTTAAACCTAACCCTAAACCTCACCCTAAACCTAACACTCACCCTCAACCTCAACCTCACTGCAAACTTTACCCTAACCATAAAAATACCAATAAGCTAACCCTAACCCTAACCTTAACACTAATCCTCACCCCCACCCCCTAACCATAAGCCTAATCCTAAGCCTAACCCTAAGCCTCACCGTAACCCTAAACCTAACCCTTACCCTAACCCTAACCCTAACACTAAACCTCACCTTAAGGCTAACTCTAAACCTAACTCTAACCCTAACCCGCAACCTAACTCTCACACTTACACTCTACCTCAGCCTAACCCTAAGCCTAAACCTAACCCTAACCCTAACCCTCACACTCACCCTCACCCTAACCCTAATCCTAAACTTAACACTATCCCTAACCCTAACCCTCACCCTAACGTTCACCCTAACCCTAACCCTAACACTGACCCTAAACCTAACCCTCACCCTAACCCTCCTCCTAAACTTATCTCTAACCCTAAACCTCAAACTCACCCTGACCCTAAACCTAAACCTAATCCTAAACCACACCCTAACACTAAACCTCAACCTCACCCTAACCCTCACCCTAACCCCAATCCTAAACCTAACCCTCATTCTAACCTTCATCTTAACCCAAAACCAAACCCTATGCCTCCCCCTAACCCTAACACTAACCCTAAACCTCACCCTCACCCTAAACCTAACCCTTAACCTCACCCTAAACCTCACCCAAAGCCTAAACCCTCACCCTCACCCTCAACCTCACAGTAACTCTAACCCTAACCCTAACAATAACCCTAAACCTAACCCTAAATCTAACCCTAAACCAAACCCTAATCCTCAGCCTCAACCTCAACATAACCCAAAACCTAATTTAACCCTCACCCTAACCTTGAGCCTAAACCTAACCCTAACCCTAACCCTCACACTCAACCTCATGCTACCCTTAATCCTACACCTAACTCTAAACCTAAACCTAACCCTCAACCTAACCCTCACCCTAGCCCTAACCCTAAACCTAATCCTAACCCTAAACCTCATCCTAACCCTCACCTGCAACCTCATGCTCGGCCTAAACCTAAGCCTAAGCCTAAGCCTAAACCTAACCCTAACACCAAACCTCACCCTAACCATAACCCTCAACCTAACCCAAACCCTCAAACTAACAATTACGCTAACCATAACACTAACTCTAACCCTAACACTAACCCTCACACTAACACTAACCCTAACCCTTACCCTTAAACTCAACCTAAACCTCACCCTTACCCTAAGCCTAACACTAACCATAACCATAACCCTCACCCTAAACTTACCCCTAACTCTATATCTAACCCTAAATCTCACCCTCATCGTAACCCTAACCCTAAACCTAACCCTAAACCTCAACGTAAACCTCACCTTCACCCAAACGCTCACCCTTACCCTCAACCTCACCGTAATTTTAACCCTAACCCTAACAATAATATTAACCCTAACCCTAACCATAACCCTCACCCGCAGCCTCACCCTCACCGCAAACTTAATCCTAGCCTTACCAATAACCTAACCCAAACCCTAACCGTAACCCTAATCCTCACCCCCACCCTCACCCCCACCCTCACCCTCAGCCTAACACGAAGCCTAACCCTATCCTAAACATAACCCTCACCATAACCCTAACCCTAACCCTAACCCTAAACCTAACCCTAACCCTAAACATAACCCTAACCCTAAACCTAACCCTAATCCTCAGCCTCACCCTCCCCCTAACCCAAAACCTAACACTAATCCTCACTCTAACCCTAAGCCTAATCCTAACCCTAACTCAAACCCTCACACTCACCCTCACCCTAACCCTAATCCTAAACCTAACCCTATCCCTAACACTAAACCTCAACCTAAACCTCACCCTAGCCCTCACCCTAACCCGAAACCTAAACCTCATCCAAACCCTAGCCCTCACACTAACCCTAATTCTATCCCTCACCCTCACTCTAACCCTAACCCTCATCCTCACCCTAAACCTCACACTAACCCTAAACCGAATCCTCAATCTTACCCTCACCCTAACCCTAACACTAACCCTTACCCTAACCCTAAAAATAACCCAAACCCTCACTCTTATCTTAACACTCACCCTCAGCCAAAACCTCTCCTTTACCCTTACCATCATAATCACCCTAACCCACACACTAACCCTAAACCTCATACTAACCATCACCCTAACCGTAAACCTAACCATCACCCTAACCGAAACCCTCACCCTCAACCTCAAGCTCAGCCTAACCTTAAGCCTAATCCTCACCCTCACCAGAGCCCTCACCCTAACCTTAATCCTAACACTAAAACTCATTCTAACCCTCAACCTAACCCTAACCCTAACCTTCACCGTAACCCTAATCCTCATCCCCACCCTCACCCTCAGCCTAACACTAAGCCTAAGCCTAAGCCTAACCCTAACCCTAACCCTCACATTCACCCTTACCCTAACCCTAATCCTAACCCTAACCCTAATCCTAACAAAAAACCTCAACATAACCATCAACCTACCCTTAACCGTAACCCTAACCCTAACCCTAACCCTCGAACTAACACTCCCCCTAACCCAAAATCTAACCCTAAACCTCACCCTCACCCTAACCCTAATCCTAACCCTAACCAAAAACCTCACCCTAACCCTAACCCTAACCTTCACCCTCACCCTCACCTCACCTTACCATAAATCTAACCCTAACCCTAACAATAACACTAATCCTAACATTAAACCTAAGCCTAACCCTAATCCTAACACTCACCCTCAACCTAACCCTAATCCTAACAGTAACCCTCAACCTAATCCTAATCCTCACAGAAACTGTAACACTAACCATCATCCAAACCCTCACCCTAAACCTAACCCTAACCCTCAGCTTCACCCTAGTCCTCACCCTAACCTTAAACCTAACCCTAATCCTCATCCTAAACCTAACCCTAACCCTAACTCTAACCATCACACTATCCCTAAACCTAACCCTCAACATAACCCTAACACTCACCCTAACCCTAAACTTAAGCGGAACCCAAACTCTCACCCTAATCCTAACCCTAATCCTCACCCTAACCCTAAATCTAACCCTAAACCTCACCCTCACCCTAACCATAATCCTAACACAAATCATAAACCTCACCCTAACCCTAACCCTAAACTTCACCCTCACCCTCACCCTCACCGTTACCATAAATCTAACCCTAACCCTAACAATAACACTAATCCTAACCCTAAACCTAACCCTAACCCTAATACTAACACTCACCCTGACCCTAACCCTAATCCTAACCCTAACCCTACACCTAACCCTAATCCTCAACCTCACTGTAAACCTAACCCTCAACCAAACCCTCACTCTAACCCTAACCCTAACCCTAAACCAAACCCTAACACTAACACTAACCCTCAACCTCACCCTAGTCCTCACCCTAAACTAAGCTTAACCCTAATCCTCATCCTAACCCTAAACCTAACCCTAACCCTAACCATCACACTATCCCTAAACCTAACACTAAACCTAACCCTAACCCTCACCCTAACCCTAAACTTTAGCGGAACCCATACTCTCACCCTAAACCTAACACTAATCATCACCCTAACCCTAACCCTCAACCTCACCCTCAACCTCAGCCTAACCCTAAGCCAAAGCCTAACCCTAAACCTAACCCTCACACTTACCCTAACGCTTAATCTAATCCTAATCCTAAACCTAAGCCTAACCCTCACCCTCAGCCTAACCCTAAGCTGAAGCCTAACCCTAACCATAACCCTCACACTCACCCTAACCCTTACCCTAATCCTAATCCTAACTCTAAGCCAAAACTTCAGTCTCACCCTAACCCTCACCCTAACCATAACTCTAACACTAACCAAAACCCGAACCCTCACCCTCAGCCTCAACCTAACCCAAACTCTAATCCTAAACCTCACCCTCACCCTAACCCTAACCCTAACCCTAAAACTCAACTTAAACCTAAACCTCTCCATCACCCTAATCTTAACCCTAACCCTACTCCTAACCCTCACCATAACACTAACCCTAACCCTCACCCTCACCCTCACCCTAATCCTAACCTAACCCTAAAGCTCAACCTAAACCTAACGCTCACCCTCACTTTAACCCGTACCCTAACCCTCACCCTAAACCTAAACTTAACCCGAACCCTAACTCTCACCCTAACCCTAACCCTAAACCTCACCCTAACCCTAACCCTCACCCTCATCCTCAGCCTAACCCTAAGCCTAACTCTAACCCTAACCCTAAACCTCACACTCATTCTAACCCTAAGCCTAATCTTAATCTTAACCCTAACACTAAACCTAACTGTCAACCTAACCATCACATTAACCTTAACCCTAACAATAACCCTAACCCTAACCCTCACCCTCACCCTCAGCCTCACTCTAACCCTAACTTTAACCCTAAGCCTCAGCCTCACCCTAACCCTAACCCTAAAACTAACACTAAACCTCACCAAAAGCAAAACCCTCACCCTAACCCAAACCCTCACCATAAAATTTAACCTCACTCAAACACTAACCCTAAATTAACACCAATCCTCACAATAACCCTAACCCTAACCCTAAACCTTAACCTAACCCTCACCCTCACCCTAACCCTATCACTAAGCCTCACCCTAACCCTCACCCTAACCCTCCCCCTAACCCTATATCTAACCCTAAACCTCACCCTCACACTAACCCTAACCCTAACCCTAACCCTAAACCCCACCCTAAACCTAAACCTAACCCTCACCTGCACCCTCACCCTCTCCATAGCGCTAACCCTAACCCTAACAATAACACTAATCCTAACGCTAACCCTCACATTCACCCTCACCCTCAACCTAACCCTAATCCTAAATGTAACCCTATACCTTACCCTAACCCTCACCCTAGCCCTCAGCCTAACCCTAATCCTAACCCTAAACCTCATCCTAACCCTCACCCTCATGCTCGGCCTAAGCCTAAGCCTAAGCCTAGCCCTAACCCTAACCCTCACCCTGACCCTAACCCTAACCCTAACACTAACTCTAACCCTAAACCTCACTCTCACCCTAACCCTAACTCTAAACCTAACCCTAAACCTAAACCTCATCCTCAACCCTAAACCTACACTTCACTCTCACCCTCAACTTAACCATAACCCTAAAGCTAACCCTAACAATAACCCTAACCCTAACCCTCACCCTTACCTTAAGCCTCACCCTAACATTTACCCTCAACCGAACACTCACCCTAACCCTAACACTAACTCTCACACTAAATCTAACCATCACCCTAACTCTAAACCTCACCCTACACCTGACGCTAGCACTCAACCTCACCCTAGCCCTCACCCTAACCCTAACACCCATCCTCACCCTAAACCTCACACTAACCCTAACAATAATCCTCAATCTAACCCTCACCCTCACACTACCCCTAACCCTAACTCTCACACTAACACTAACCCTCACTCTTAAAATAACCCACACCCTCAGCCTAACCCTCACGTTTACCCGTACCGTCACTCCCTCCCTAACCCTCACCCTAAACCTAACCCTCAACCTAACACTCACCCTAACCCTGACTCTACCCCTAAACCTCACCCTCACCCTAACCCTAACTCTAACCCTAACCCTAACACTAAATCTAACCATAATGCTAACGCTAATCCTCACCCTCACCCTCATTGTAACTGTAACCCTAACCCTAACCTTAACAATAACCCTAACCCTAACCCTAACCATCACTGTAACCCTAACCCTAACACTAACCCTAAACCTAAACCTAACCCTCAACCTAACCCTAATCCTCAGCCTCACCCTCACCCTAACAAAACCCTAACCCTTACCTTCACCCTAACCGTAAGCCTAAACCTAACCCTAATTCTAACCCTCACATTCACCCTCACCCTAAACCTAATCCTAATCCTAAACCTATCCCTAAGCCTAACCCTCACCCTAGCACTCAGCCTAACCCTAATCCTAACCCGAAACCTCATCCTAATCCTCACCCTAACCCTAACCTTAACCCTTACCCTAACCCTAACCCTAACACTCACCCACATGCTGGGCCTAAGTCTAAGCCAAAGCCTAAGCCTAACCCTAACCCTAACGCTCACCCTAATTCTAACCCTAACACTCACCCTAACTCTAACCCTAACACTCACCCTAACTCTACCCCTAAACCTCACCCTCACACTAACCCTAACTCTAAACAGAAACCTAAACTTAAACCTCATCCTAACCCTAACCCTAATAATAACCCTAACAAAAACCCTTACCCTAAACCTACCCTAACCCAAACCCTAACCCTAACACTAAACCTACACCTAAACCTAGCCCTAACGCTAACCATAACCCTCACCCTAACCCTAAACTCACCCTAACACTAAACCTAATCCTCACCCTCACCCTAGCCCTCACCCTAAGCCTAACCCTCAACCTCACGCTCAAACTCACACAAACCCTAACACAAATCCTCAATCTAACCGTCACCCTCACCCTCTCCCTAACCCTAACTCTCACCTTAAACCTAACCCTCACCCTACTGTAACCCTCACCCTAGGCCTAACCCTCAAATTTACCCTTACCGTCACGCCCACCTTAACCCTCACCCTAACACTAACCCTCACCTTAACCTTCTCCCTAACCCTAACTCTACCCCTAAACCTCACACTCACCCTAACCCTGTCTCTAACACTAACACTAACACTAAAAACCTCACCCTAACTCTAACTCTAACCCTCAACCTCATTGATACCGTAACCCTAACCCTAACAATAACCCTAACCCTAACCCTAATCCTAACCCTCAACCTCACATTAACCCTAATCCTTACCCTAATCCTCACTCTAACCCTAACCCTCATCCTAACCTTCACCCTAACACTAACCCTAACCCTAAAACTCACCCTAACAATAAACCTACCCCTCACCCTCACCCTCACCCTCAACCTCACCTTAACTCTAACCTTAACAATTACAGTAATCCTAACCCTAAACCTAACCCTAATCCTAACACTACCCTCACCCTCAGCCTCACCCTAACCCTACCTCTAACCCTAAACCTCACCCTCACCCTAACCCTAACCCTAATCCTAACCCAAAACCTCACCCTAACCTTAACCCTAAAACTCACCCTCAAGCTAGCCCTCACCCTAACCCTAATCCTAACCCTAAACTCATCCTAAAGCTCATCCTAAAAATAACCCTAATCCTAACCCTCACCCTCACCCTAACGCTAACCCTAACCCTAAACCTCAACCTAAACCTAACCCTCACCCTCACTGTTACCCCTACCCTAACACGCACCCTAACCCTAAACTTAACCCAAATCCTAACTCTCACCCTAACCCTATCCCTCACCCTAACACTAATCCTCACACTCACCCTCAACCTCAGCCTAAACCTAAGCTTATACCTAACCCTCACCCTCACTGTAACCCCTACCCTAACACTCACCCTAACCCTAAACTTAACCCAAACCCTAACTCTCACCCTAACCCTATCCCTCACCCTAACTCTAATCCTCACACTCACCCTCACCCTCAGCCTAAACCTAAGCCTATCCCTATCCCTAACCCTAACCCTCACATTCATCCTAACCCAAATCACAATCAAACCCTAACCCTGACTCTCACCCTCACCTTAAGCCTCACATTAAGCCTAAACCTAAAATTAATCCTAACCCTAACCCTAACCCTAAACCTCACACTAACACTAACCCTAACCATCACCTTAACCCTAAACCTCACCCTAAACCTAACCCTAAACCTAACCCTCACCCTTACCGTAACCCTCATCCTCAGCCTAAACTTCACATTTACCCTTATCGTGACCCCCACACTAACCCTCACCCTAAACCTAACCCTCATCCTAACCCTAACTCTACCCCTAAACCTCACCCTCACCCTAACCCGAACTCTATCCCTAACCCTAACACTAAAACTCAACCCAACCCTAAAGCTAATCCTCACCCTCAACCACATGCTCAGCCTAAACCTAAGCCTAAGCCTAACGCTTACCCTAACCATTAACCTCACCCTAGCCCTCAGGCTAACCCTAATCCTAAACCTAACACTCATCCTAACCCTCCCTCTATCCCTAACACTAAACCTCAACCTAAACCTAACACTAAACCACACCCTCACCTTAGCCCTCACCCTAGCCCTAATCCTAACCCTAACCCTGATCCTAACCCTCCCCATAACCCTAACCCTAACCCTCACCCTAACCCTAACACTCAGCTTCACCCTCAAACTCAGCCTAATCCTAAGCCTAACCCTAACACTAACCTTAACCCTCAATCTCACCTTAACCCTCACCCTAACCCTAACCCTAACCCTAACACTAAGCCTAACCCTAAACCTCACCCTCAGCCTCACCTTAAATCTAACTCAAACCCTAAACCTCACCCTCACCATAACCCTTAGCCTAACCCTAACCCTAAACCTGACCCTAACCCTAACTCTAAACCTACCCTTACCCTAGCCCTTACCCTAACCCTAATCCTAACCCTAATCCTCATCCGAACCGTCCCCCTAACCCTAACCCTAACCCTTACCCTCAACCTCACCCTCAGCCTAATCCTAACACTAACCCTAATCCTCACCCTCACCCTAGACCACATCCTAACCCTAACCCTCACCCTCACCATAAATCTCACACTAACCCTAACACTAATCCTCAGTCTAACACTCAGCCTCAGCCTAATCCTCAGCCTAACACTCACCCTAACCCTAACCCTGACCCTTACCGTAACCCTCACCCTAGGCCTAACCCTCACCTTTAACCTTACCGTGACCCCCACCTTAACCCTCAGCCTAATCCGAACCCTAACCCTAACCCCCACTCTAACCCTCACCCTAATCCTAACTCTTACCCTAAATCCTACCTTCACCCTAAACCTAACTATAAAGTAAACCAAAACCTAAACCTCACCCTAACCCCAACCGTAATCCTAACCCTAACCCTAACCTTAGGCCTAACCCTAACACTAAGCCTAAACCTCACACTTACCGTCACCCTAACCGTAACCCTAAACCTAACCATAACAATAACCCTAACCCTAATCCTAACCCTAACCCTAACCATAACCCTCACCACAACCCAAAACTTAACCCTAACACTAAACCTCTCAATATCCCGAACCTCATGCTAACCCTAACTCTAACCCTAACTGTAACACTAAAAACCTCACCCTAACCCTAATTCTAAACCTCAACCTCACCATAATCGTAACCCTAACCCGATCCCTAACAATAACACTAACCCTAACCCTAATCCTCAACCTCACACTAAACCTAATCCTAAACCTAACCCTCAACCTAACCCTAACCCTCACACTTACTCTAACCCTATCCCTCATCCTAACCCTCACCCTAACCCTAACCCTAACACTAAAAGTCACCTTAACACTAAACCTAACCCTCACCCTCAACCTAGCCCTCATCCTAACCCTAATTCTAACCGTACTTCTCATCCTAACCCTCACCCTCACCCTAAACCTCACCCTAACCCTAACCATAAACCTAACCCTCAACCTAACCCTAATCCTCACGCTCAACTTAAAGCTAACCCTAACCCTCACCCTAACCCTAAACTTTACCTGAACCCTAACTTTCAACTTAACCCTAACCCTCACCCTAACCCTAACCCTCACACTCACCCTACCCTTACCCTAATGCTAATCCTAACCCTAACCCTAACCCTCAACCTCCGCCTCACCTTAACCCTAACTCTAACCCTAAACCCCACGCTCACCCTAACCCTAACCTTACCCCTAAACCTAAACCTCAACCTAACCATAACCCTAAAACTCACCTTCACCCTAACCCTAACCCTAACCCTAATCCTAACCCTAACCCTCATCCTAACCCTCCCTATAACCCTATCCAAAAACCTCAACCTAACCCTAACCCTCAAACCCACCCTCACACTCAGCCTAACCCTAAGCCTAACCACAAGCCTTACCTGAAACCTAACCTTAACCCTTACACTCACCCGCACCCTCACCCTCACCATAACTCTAAACCAAACCCTAACCCTAACCCTAAACCTCACCCTAACCCTAACCCTAACACTAACCCTCACCCTCACCCTAACACTAAAACAAACCCTAACCCTAACCCTCCCCCTAACCCTAAAATTTACCTGAACCCTAACTTTCAACTTAACCCTAACCCTAACCCTCACCCTAACCCTAACCCTCACACTCACCCTACCCTTACCCTAATGCTAATCCTAACCCTAACCCTAACCCTCAACCTCCGCCTCACCTTAACCCTAACTATAACCCTAAACCCCACGCTCACCCTAACCCTAACCCTACCCCTAAACCTAAACCTCAACCTAACCATAAACCTAAACCTCACCTTCACCCTAACCCTAACCCTAACCCTAATCCTAACCCTAACCCTCATCCTAACCCTCCCTATAACCCTATCCAAAAACCTCAACCTAACCCTAACCCTCAAACCCACCCTCACACTCAGCTTAACCCTAAGCCTAACCACAAGCCTTACCTGAAACCTAACCTTAACCCTTACACTCACCCGCACCCTCACCCTCACCATAACTCTAAACCAAACCCTAACCCTAACCCTAAACCTCACCCTAACCCTAACCCTAACACTAACCCTCACCCTCACCCTAACCCTAAAACAAACCCTAACCCTAACCCTCCCCCTAACCCTCCCCCTAACCCTGTATCTAACCCTAAACTTCCCCATCCACCTAAATCTATCCTTAACCCTAACCCTAAACCCCACCCTAATCCTAACACTAACCCTCACCCTTATCTTAACCCTCACCCTCAGTCTCAACCTCACCTTAATCCTTACTGTCATCCTCACCCTAACCCTTACTGTAACCCTAAAACTCATCCTAACCCTCACCGTAACCGTAAACCTAAACATCACCCTAACCCTAACCCTCACACTCAACCTCACACTCAGTCTAACCCTAAGCCTAATCCTAAGCCTTACCCTAATCCTCACCCTCACCCTATCCAACACTAACCCTAATCCTAAACATCACCCTAAACCTAATCCTTCACCCCACCCTCACCCTCAGCCTAAGCCTAAACCTAACCGTAACCCTCACACTCACCCTCACCCTAACCCAAATCCAAACCCTAAACCTAAACCTAACCCTAAAACTCAACCTAACCCTCACCCTAACCTTAACCCTCACACTAACCCTAATCCTAACCCTGCACATAACCTGCACCCTAACCCTAAATATAACCCTAAACCTCACCCTCAACATAACAATAATCCTAACCATAACCATAAACGTCACCCCAAACCTAACCCTCAACCTCACCCTCAGCCTCACCCTAACTGTAACTCTAACACTAAAATTAACACTAATCCTAACCCTAAACCTAAACCTAACCCTAACCCTAACCTTAATCCTAACACTTACCCTCACCCTAACACTAATTCTAACCCTAACCTAAACCCTAACCCTAACCCACATGTCACCACAACCCTAACCCTCATCCTAACCCTCACCCTAACCCTAACCCTAACCCTAATCCTCACCCTAACACTAATCCTAACCCTAATCCTCATCCTAACCCTCACCCTAACTCTAACCCTAACCGTCACAATAACCCTAACCCTAATCCTAACCCTCAACCTAACCCTAACTCTCATGCTCACTGTAAGACTAACCGTAACCCTCACCCTAACCCTAAACTTAAGCTGAACCCTAAATCTCACCCTAACCCTAACCCTAAACCTCAACCTAACCCTAAACTTCACACTCACCCTCACCCTCGGCCTAAACCTAAGCCTAAACCTAAGCCTAACCCTAACCCTCAGACTAACCCTAACAATTACCCTAATCCTAATCCTAACACTTAGCCTAACCCTCAACCTCACCCTAAACCTTAATCTAACACTAACCCTAAACCTAACCCTCATCCTCAACCTCACCCTAACCCTAACTCTAACCCTAAACCTCACACTCATCCTAACCCTAACCCTAACCCTAACCCTAAACCTCACCCTCACTATCGCCCTCACCCTAACCCTAATCCTAAATCTAACCCTCATCTTAACCCTCACCATAAGCCTAACACTCATCCTCACCCTCACCCTAAACCTAAACCTAACCGTCAACCTAATCCTAACCCTCACCCTCAACATAACCCTTACCCTAACCCTCACCATAACCCTAAACTTAACGCGAACCCTAACCCTCAACCTAATCCTAACCCTCACTCTCAACCTCACCCTCAGCCTAACCCTCAGCCTAACCCTAAACTAACCCTAACACATACCCTCACCCTCACCTTAACTCTAATCCTAACCCTAACCCTCCCCCTAACTCTCACCGTAAACCTAACCTTAACACTAACACTAACCCTAAACCTCAACCTAACCCTCACCCGAACCGTAATTCTAACCCTAAACCTCACCCTCACCCTAAACCTAACTCTAACCCTAACCCAAACCTAAACCTCACCCTAACACTAACCCTCGCCCGCACCTGCACTCTCACTGTAACTTTAAACCTAACCATAACAATAACACTAACCCTAACCAGAACAATCACCCTACCCCTAATACTCACCCCCACCCTCACCCTCAGCCTAACTATAAGACTAAGCTTAACCCTCAACCTAACCCTTACACTCACTCTCACCCTAACCCTAACCCTAAACCTAAACTTAAACCTAAACATAACCCTAACCCTAAACCTAACCCTAATCCTCATCATCACACTCACCCAAGCACAATCCCTAAACTGAACCCTCACCCTAACCCTAAGCCTAATCCTCACCCTAAGCCTCACGCTCAACCTCACCCTAACCCTAACCCTAACCCTCACCCTAACCCTCACACTAGCCCTAATCCTAACCCTAATCCTAACCCTAACCCTCACCCTAAACCTAACCCTAAACCTCACCCTCACCCTAGCCGTCACCCTAACCCTAATCCTAACCTTAAAGCTCATCCAAACCCTCCCCATAACCCTAACCCTAGCCCTCACCCTAAACCTAAACCTCACCATCAATCTCACCCTCAGCCTAACACTAACCTTCGCCCTAACCCTCACATTCACCCTAACAGTAAACCTAATCCTAATCCTAAACCTAAACCTATCCCTAAATCTCAACCTAAACCACAACCTCACCCTAAACCTAACACTAACCCTAACACTTAACCTCACCCTAACAGTCCCCCTAAACCTAACTCTAACCCTAAACCTCACCCTCACCCTCAACCTCAAAGTAACTCTAACTCTAAAACCATAAACCTCACCATCATCCTCACCCTCACCACAAACTTAACCATAACCATAACACTAACAATAACCCTAACCCTAACCCTAACCCTAAACTTAAGCCTAACTCTCACCCTCCCCCTAACCCTAACCCTATCCCTCACCCTAACCATAAACTTAACCCAAATCCTAACTCTCACCCTAACCCTAACCCTAACCCTCACACTAACCCTAACCCTCAGCCTAACCCTAAGCCTAACCGTAACCCTAACCCTAACCTTCACATTCACCCTCCACCTACCCTCCGCCTAACCATATATCTAACCCTAAACTTCACCCTCATCCTAACCCTAACCCTAACACTAAACCCCATCCTAACCCTAAATTTAAACCTCACCTGCACCCTCACCCTCACCGTAACTCTAACCCTAACCCTAACAATAACACTAACCCTAACCCCAACCATCACCCTAACCCTAATGCTCACCCCCACATTCACCCTCACCCTAACCCTAATCCTAAACCTAGCCCTATCCAGAAACCTCAACCTAAACTTCACCCTCACCCTAACCCTAACACTAACCTTAACCCTAAACCTCACCCTAACTCTCCCCTTAACGCTAACTCTAACCATAAGCCTCACACTGACCCTCATCCTAACCCTAACCCTAACGCTAAACCCATCCCTAAACCTCACCCTAACCGTAACCCACACCCCCATCCTCAACCTCACGGTAACTCTAACCCTAACCCTAACAATAACACTAATCCTAACCCTAACCATAACCATAACCCTCACCCTCAGCCTCACCCTCACCACTAACTTAACGCTAATCATACCACAAACAATAACCCTAACCCTAACCCTAACCCTAATACACACACCCAAACTCACCCTCAGCCTCACCCTAAACCTAAACCTAAACCTAAACATAACCCTCACTGTAACTCTAACCCTAACCCTAACACTAACACTAAACCTAACCCTAATCCTCAGCCTCACCATCACCCTAACCCAAAACTTAACCCTAACCCTCACCCTAAACCTAATCCTAAACCTAACCCTAAACCTAACCCTCACACTCACCCTCTCCCTACACCTAATCCTAAACCTAACCCTCACCCTAACCCTAACCCTAAACCTAACCCTAACCCTAAACCTAACCCAAACCCTAACCCTAAACCTAACCCTAATCCTCAGCCTCACCCTCAACTTAAACCAAACCCTAACCCTAACCCCCAACCTAACCCTAAACCTAAACCTAACCATAACCATAATCATAACCCTCATTGTAACTCTAACCCTAACTCTAACCCTAACCCTAAACCTAACCCTAACCCTAAGCCTAGTCCTAAACATAGCCCTCACTGTAACTCTAACGCTAACCCTAACACTAACACTAAACCTAACCCTAATCCTCAGCCTCACCATCACCCTACCCCAAAACTTAACCCTAACCCTCACCCTAAACCTAATCCTAAACCTAACCCTAAACCTAACCCTCACACTCAACCTCTCCCTACCCCTAATCCTAAACCTAACCCTCACCCTAACCCTAACCCTAAACCTAACCCTAACCCTAAACCTAACCCAAACCCTAACCCTAAACCTCACCCTAATCCTCAGCCTCACCCTCAACTTAAACCAAACCCTAACCCTAACCCCCAACCTAATCCTAAACCTAAACCTAACCATAACCATAATCATAACCCTCATTGTAACTCTAACCCTAACCCTAACCCTAACCCTAAACCTATCCCTAACTCTAACCCTAACCCTAACCATAGCCCTCACTGTAAATCTAACCCTAACCCTAACCTTAAGCCTAAACCTAAACGTAATCCTCAGCCTCACCCTCACCCTAACCCATACCCTAACCCTAACCCTCACCCTAACCCTAAGCCTAACCCTAAACCTAAACCTCACACTCACCCTAACCCTAACCCTAATCTTAAACCTAAACCTATCCCTAACCCCAGCACTCACATTCAGTCTCAACCTACCCCTCACCCTAACCCTAATCCTAACCCTAAACCTCATCATAACCTTCACAATAACCCTAACCCTAACCCTCACCCTAACCCTAACCATAACCCTCACCCTCATGCTCAGCCAAAGCCTACTCCTAAGCCTAAAGCTAAGCCTAACCCTAACCCGAACCCTCACCTTCACCCTAACCCTAACCTTAAACCTAACTCTAACCCTTAACCTCACCCTCACCCTAAACCTAACTCTAACCCTAACCCTGAACCTAAACCTCATCCTAAACCTAACCCTCACACACACCCTAACCCTTACCCTAATCCTAATACTTTCACTAAGCCTAACCCTCACCCACACCCTAACCCTCACACTAACCCTAACTCTAACACTAACCCTAACCCTAACCCTCACCCTCAGCTTCACCCTAACCCTAACTCTAACCCTAAACCTCAACCTCACCCTAACACTAACCCTAAACCTAACGCTAAACCTCACCCTAACCCTAACCCTAAAACTCTAACCCTAAACCTAATGCTAAACCTCACCCTAACCCTAACCCTAAAACTCACCCTCACCCTAGCCCTAACCCTAACCCTAATCCTAACCCTAACACTCATCCAAACCCTCCCCATAACCCTAACCCTAGCCCTAACCCTAAACCTCAAAATCTCCCTCACCCTCAGCCTAACCCTAATCCTAAAGCTAACCCTAACCTCAAAATCCTAAAGCTAACCTCAACCTAAACCTCCCCCTCACCCTAAACCTAACCCTAACCCTAACCATGAACCTCATCCTAACTGTCCCCCTAACCCTAACTCTAACCCTAAACCTCACCCTCACCCTAATCCTAACCCTAACCCTAAACCTCACCCTAACCCTAACCCTCACCCTCACCCAAAACCTCAAAGTAACTCTAACGCTAAACCTAACAATAACACTAACTCTAACCCTAACCCTAACCATAAACCTCACTCTCAGCCTCACCCACACCGCAAACTTAACCCTAACCATAACACTAACAATAACCCTAAACCTAACACTAACCCTAATCCTCACCCCCAACCTCACCCTCAGCCTAAACAAAAGCCAAACCCTAAACCTAACAGTAACCCTAACCCTCACCGTAACCCTAACCCTAAACCTAACCCTAACCCTAAACCTAACCCAAACCCTAACCCTAAACCTCATCCTCACCCTAAACCTCACACTAACCCTAACCCTAACCCTAATCCTCAATCTAACCCTCACCCTAACAATAAACCTAACCCTAACCCTAACCCTAACCCTCACCCTTATCTTAACCCTCACCCTCATCCTAAACCTCAACTTTACCCTTACCAACACCCTTCCCCTAACCCTCACCCTAACCCTAAACCTCATCCTAACCCTCACCCTAAACGTAATCCTAACCATCATCCTAACCCTAAAACTCACCCTCAACCTCTTGCTCAGCCTAACCCTAAGCCTAAGCCTGGCCCTAACCCTAACCCTCACACTCACCCTAACCCTTACTCGAATCCTAATCCTAACACTAAGCGTAACCCTCACCCTCACACTAACCCTCACCGTAACCCTAACTCTAACACTAACCCTAACCCTAACCCTCACCCTCAGCCTCAACCTAACCCTAACTCTAACCCTAAACCGCACCCTCATCCTAACCCCAACCCTAAACCTAACCCTAAACCTCAACCTAACCCAAACCCTAAACCTCACCCTCACCCTAGCCCTTACCCTAAACCTAATGCTAGACCTAACCCTCATCCTAACCCTCAACCTAACACTAACCATAACACTCATCCTCACCCTCACCCTAACCCTAAACCTAACCCTAACACTCCACCTAAACCTAACCCTCACCCTCACTGTAACCATTACCCTAACCCTCACAGTAACCCTAAACTTAACCCGAACCCTAACTCTCACCCTAACCCTAACCCTAACCCTCACCCTAACCCTAACCCTCACCCTCACCCTCACTCTCAGCCAAACCCTAAGCCTAAGCCTAACCCTAACGCAACCCTCACACTCACCCAAAACCTTACACTAATCCTAATCCCAAACCTAAGCCTAAACCTCACCCACACCCTCACCCTCACTCTAACACTCACCCTAACCCTAACTCTAAGACTAACCCTAAACCTAACCGTCAACCTCAGCCTCAACCTTACCCTAACTCTAACCCTAAACCTCACTTTTACCCTATCCCTAACTCTAACCGTGACCCTAACACTAAACCTCACCCTAATCCTAACCCCAACCCTCACACTCACGCTCAACCTAAACCTAAGCCTAAGCCTAACCCTTACTCTAACCCTCACCCTCACCATAGCCCTCACCGTAAACCTAATCCTAAACCTTTTCCTCATCCTAACCCTTACCCTAACCCTAACCCTAACCATCACCCTAACCCTAATCCTCACCCCCAACCTCACCCTCAGCCTAACCCTAAGCCTAAGCCTAACCCTAAACCTCAACCTAACCATCACCCTAACCTTAAACATAACACTGAACCTAACACTAACCCTCGACCTAAACCTCCCCCTAACCCTAAACCTAACCCTAAAACTCACCCTCACGCTAACCCAAATCCTAAACCTAACCCTAACCCTCAGCCTCACTGTTACCCTAACCCTCAACCTAACCCAAACTGAAACCCTAACCCTAACCCTAAACCTTACCCTAACACTAACTCTAATCCTCACCATCACCCTAGCCCTCACCCTAACCCTAATCCTAACCCTAAACCTCACCCTAACCATAAACATAACCGAACCCTAAATCTCAACCTAACCCTAAACCTAACCCTCACCTTAACCCTAACCCTCACACTCACCCTCACTCTCAGACTAACCCTAAGCCTAAGGGTAACCCTAACCCTAACCCTCACACTCACCCGAACAATTACACTAATCCTAATCCTAACCCTAAGCCTAACCCTCACCCTCACTCTCACCCTCACCCCAACCCTCACCCAAAACCTAACTCTAACACTAACCCTAAACTTAACCCTCAACCTCAGCCTCACCCTTACCCTAACTCTAACCCTAAACCTCACCCTCACCCTAACCCTAACTCTAACCCTAACCCTAACACTAAACCTCACCCTAACCCTAACCCTAACCCTCACCCTCACACTAACGGTAACCCTAACCCTAACCATAACAGTAACCCTAAACCTAATACTAACCCTCACCCTAACCATAGCCCTCACCCTAACACTAACCCTCACCCTAACCATAGCCCTCACCCTAACACTAACCCTCACCCTAACACTTACCCTCAACCTAACACTAACCCTAACCTAAAACTAAATCTCCCACTAACCCTAACCCTCACCCTAATCCTAAACCTCACCCTAATGCTAAACCTAACTCTAACCCTCACCCTGACCCTAGCCTTCACCCTAAACCTAATTCTAACCCTCAGTCTCACCCTAACCCTAACCCTCATCCTCACCCTATACCTCACACAAACCCTAACCCTAAACCTAATCATCAATCTAACCCTCACCCTAAGCCTTACCCTAACCCAAAACCTAACCCCAAACCTCACCCAAACCCTAACCCTAAACCTCAACCTCACCCTAGCCCTCACCCTAACCCTAATCCTAACCCTAACCCTTATCCTAACCCTCACCCTAACACTAACCCTAACCCTCGCCCTCACCCTCACCCTCACACTAACCCTAAACCTAACACTAAACCTCAACCTAACCCTAACCCTCACCCTCACTATAACAGTTACCCTAACCCTAACCCTAACCCAAAACTTAACCGAAACCTAACTCTCACCCTAACCCTGAACCTAATCCTCACCCTGACCCTCACCCTCACCCTCAGCCTAACACTAAGCCTAACTCAATCCCTAACACTAACCCTCATCGTATCGCTCACCCTAACCCTAACCCTAATCCTAATGCTAACCCTAAACCTAAACCTCATCCTCACCTAACCCTCAACTTAAGCCTAATCCTAACATTAAACCTAACACTCACCCTAACCCTAAACCTCAGCCTAATCCCTAAAAATCACACTAACCCTCACACTAATCCTCAACCTAACCCTCAACCTAACATTAACCCTAACACTAACCCTAACATTAACGCTCGACCTAACCCTACAACTAACCCTAAATGTAACCCTAAACCTCCCCCTCACACTAACCCTAATCCTAAACTTAACACTAAACCTCACCCTAACCCTAAACCTCACCCTCACCCTCACCCTCACCATAACTCTAACCCTAACCCTAACAATAACACAAATCCTAACCCTAAACCTAACCCTTACCCTAACCCTAATCCTAACACTCACCCTCACCCTAACTATAATCTTAACCCTAACCCTCAACCTAACCCTAAACCTCACTCTCACCATAACCCTAACCCTCATCCTAACCCTAACCCAAACCCTAACCCTAACGATAAACCTTACCCTATCACTAACCCTAACCCTCACCCTCACCCTAGCCCTCACTCTAAGACTAATCCAAACCCTAACCCTCACCCTAACCCTAAACATAATAAAACCTTAACTCTCATCCTAATACTAACCCTAAACTTCACCGTAAACCTAACCCTCACCCTCACCCTCACTCTCAGTCTAACCCTAATCCTAAGCCTAACCCTAACCATAAACATCACACTCAACCTAACCCTTACTCTAATCCGAATCCTAACACTAAGCCTAAGCCTAACCTTCATGCTCAAACTCACCCTAATCGTAACCCTCACCCTAACTTTAACTCAAACACTAACCCTAACCCTAACCCTCAAACTCAGGCCCACCCTTACCCTAACTCTAAACCTAAACCTCACCCTCACCCTAACTCTAACCCTAACCCTAAATTTGACCCTAACCCTAACACTAAACCTCACCCTCAACCTAGCACTCACCCTAACCCTAATCCTAACACTAACCCTCATCCTAACCCTCCCCATAACCCTAATCTTAACCCTCACCCTAAACTTCACCCTAACCCTAACACTAACCCTAACCCTAACCCTCCAAATAACCCTCACCCTAACCCTATCTCTAAACCTCACGCTCACCCTAACCCTAACTCTAACTCTAACCCAAAACCTAAACCTGACCCTAACCCTAAACCCTAACGCTCACCCTTACTCTCAACGTTACCTTAACCCAAAACCTAACCCTAACAATAACCCTAACCCTAATCCTAACCCTCACCCTAACCAAAAACCTCACCGTAACCCATATCCTAACCCAAACACTAACCCTCACAGTAACCCTAACCCTAACCTCACCCTATCCCTAACTCTAACCCTAACCCTAACACTAAAAACCTCAACCTAACCCTCACCCTCACCTTCAACATAATCGTAACCCTAAAAATAACCCTAACCCTAACCCTAATCCTAACCCTCACCCTCACCCTAAACCTAAACCTAAACCTAACACTCACCCTAACCCTAACCCTCACCCTTACCGTAAACCTAACCCACATCTTAACACTCACCCTAACTCTAACCCTAAATCTCACCCTAACCCTAAACCTACCCCTTACCCTCAACCTAACCCTAACCCTCACACTCAACGTAAACCTAACCCTAACCCTCACCCTAACTTGAAACTTATCCTGAACCCTAACTCCCACCCTAACCCTCACCCTCACGCTCACACTCAATGTAACCCTAAGCCTAACGCTAACCCTAACCATAACCCTCACACTCACCCTAACCCTAAGCCTAACCCTAACCATAAACCTCAACTTAACCTAACCCTAAACATCACCCGCACCCTAGCCATTACCCTAACCCTAATCCTAACATTAACCCTCATCCTAACCCACTCCATAACCCTAACCTTAACCCAAACAATAACCCTAAAGCTCAAGCTCACCCTTAGCCCAACCTAAGCCTAACCCTAAGCATAACCCTAAACCTAACCACAACCCTCACACTCATTCTGCACCCTAACCCTCACCGTTACTCTAACCCTCACCGTTACTCTAACCCGAACCCTAACCCTAACCTAAACCACACCCTTACCCAATACCTAACCCTAACCCTAACCCTCATCCTCACCCTAACCCTAACACTAAACCTAACCCTAACCCTCACCCTAACCGTCACCCTAACCTTATATCTAAACCTAAACCTCACCCTCACCCTCATCCTAACCCTAACCGTAACCCTAAACCCCACCCTAACCATAACCCTAAACCTCACCCGTACCCTCACCCTCACCATAACTCTAATTCTAACCCTAAAAATAACACTACCCCTAACCCTAACCATCACCCTAACCCTAATCCTCACCCCACCCTCACCCTCAGCCTATCCCTATGCCTAAGCCTAACCTTTACCCTAACACTCACACTCATGCTCACCCTAACCCTAATCCTAAACCTATCCCTATCCCTAAACCTCAACCTAACCCTCACCCTCACCCTAAAACTAACACTAACCCTAAACCTAAACCTCATCCTAACCCTCTCGCTAACCCTAACTCTAACCCTAAAGCTCAACCTCACCATAAACCTAACCCTAACCCTTACTCTAAACCTCACCCTAACCCTAACCCAAACCCACAACCTCAACCTCACCGTAACTCTAACCCTAACCCTAACAAAAACCTAACCCTAACGCTAAACCTAACCCTAACCCTAATCCTCAACCCCACACGCACCCTCAGCCTAAACCTAACCCTAACCCTACCCTTCGCCATAAGCCTAACCCTAACCCTAACACTAACACTAACACTAACCCTAAACCTAAACCTCACCCTAACCGTAACCATAAACCTCACCCTCAACCTAGCCCTCACCCTAACCCTAATCCTAAACCTAACCCTCATCCTAACCCTCCCCATAACCCTAAACCTAACCCTCACCCTCACCCTAACCCTAACCCTAACCCTAACACTAACCGTAATCCTAACCCTCAACCTAACCATCACCCTAACCCTAACTCTAACTCTAAACCTTACCCTCACCCTAACCCTAACTCTAACCCTTACCCAAACCCTAAACCTCACTTTAACCCTAAACCCTAACCCTCACCCTTACCTTCACTATAACCGTAACCCTAAACCTAACCCTCACAATAACCATAACCCTAATACTAACCCTCACCCTAACCACAACCCTCACCGTAACCCATAACCTAACCCAAACACTAACCCTCACACTAACCCTAACCCTAATCTCACCCTAACCATAACTCTAACGTTAACCCTAACACTAAAAACCTCAACCTAACCCTAACCCTAATCCTCACCCTCAACCTCACCATAACCGTAACTCTAACAATAACCCTAACACTAAACCTAAAACTAACCCTCACCATAACCCTAACCCTAAACCGAAACTTAACCCTCACCCTAACCTAACCCTCACACTTACTGTAACCCTAACCCTCATGCTAACCCTCACCCTAACCATAACCCTCACCGTAATCCATAACCTAACCCCAAAACTAACCCTCACACTAACCCTAACACTAACCTCACTCTAACCCTAACTCTAACCCTAACGCTAACATTAAAAACCTCAACGTAACCCTAACCCTCACCCTCAACCTCACCCTCACCATAACCATAACCCTAACAATAACCGTAACCCTAACCCTAATCCTAACACTCACCCTCATCCTAACCATAAACCTAACCCTAACGCTCACCCTAACACTAACCCTCACCCTTACCGTAACCCTTACCCTCACCCTAACCCTCACTCTAACTCTAACCATAAACCTAAACCTCACCCTAACACTAACCCTAACCCTCACTCTCAACCTAGCCCTCAACCTAACCCTAATCCTAACCCTAGTCCTCATCCTAACCCTCACCCTAACCCTAACCCTAAACCTCACCCTAAGCCTAACCCTAACCCTAACCCTCAAGCTAAGTCTAACCCTAACACTCAATGTAAACCTAACCCTAACCCTCAACTTAACCCTAAACTTAACCTGAACCCTAACTCTCACCATAACCCTAACCCTCACCCTCACCCTCAGTGTAACCCTAAGCCTAACCCTAACCCTAACCCTAACACTCACACTCACCCTAACCCTTACCCTAATGCTAATCCTAACCCTAACCCTACCCCTCACCGTCAGCCTCACCTTAACCCTAACTCTAACCCTAAACCTCAAACTCACCCTAACCCTAACCCTAAACCTAACCCTAAACCTCACCCTAACCTAACCCTAAACCTCACCCAGACCCTAGCCATTACCCTAATCCTAATCCTAACACTAACCCTCATCCTAACCCTCCCCATAACCTTAACCCTAAACCTCACCTTCAACCTAGCCCTCACCCTAACCCTAATCCTAAACCTAATATCCTAAACCTCAGACTAACCCTAACCCTAACTCTCACCCTCACCCTCACACTAACCATAACCCTAACCCTCAACCTAACCCTAACCCTCACTCTCACTGTAACCATTACCCTAACCCTCACGCTAACCCTAAACATAACCCGAGCTCTAACTCTCACCCTAACCCTGACCCTAACGTCACCCTAACGCTAACCCTCAACCTTACCATCACCCTCAGCCTAAACCTAAGCCTAAGCCTATCCTTAACCCTAACCCTCATCCTATCCCTCACCCTAACCCTAACCCTAATCCTAATCCTAACCCTAACCCTAAACCTCACCCTCACCCTAACCCTCAACTTAAGCCTAACACTAACATTAATCCTAACCCTAACCCTAACCCTAAACCTCATCCTAAACCCTAAACCTCACACTAACCCTCACACTAATCCTCAACTGAACCCTCACCCTAAACTTAACCCTAACACTAACCCTAACATTAACACTCGACCTAACCCTACAACCAACCCTAAATCTAACCCTAAACCGCCCCCTCATCCTAACCCTAATCCTAACCCCAGCCCTAAAAATCACTCTAACCCTAAACCTCACCCTCAACCTCACCCTCACCCTCACCATAACTCTAACCCTAAACCTAACAATAACACTAATCCTAACCCTAAAGCTAACCCTAACCCTAACCCTAAACCTAACACTCACCCTCACCCTAAACATAATCTTAACCCTAACCCTCAACCTAACCCTAACCCTCACCCTAACAGTAACCCTAACCCTCATCCTAACCCTAACACAAATCCTAACCCTAAACCTAAACCTTACCCTAACACTAACCCTAACCATCACCCTCACCCTAGCCCTCACTCTAACATTAATCCTAACCCTAACCCTCACCCTAACCCTAAACATAATCGAACCCTAACTCTCACCCTAACCCTAACCCTAACTTTCACCGTAAACCTAACCCTCACCCTCACCCTCACTCTCAGCTTAACCCTAAGCCTAAGCCTAACCATAACCCTAACGATCACACTGACCCTAACCCTTACCCTAATCCGAATCCTAAACCTAAGCCTAACCCTCACCCTCACCCTCACCCTAATCCTAACCCTCACCCTAAATCTAACTCTAACACTAACCCTAACCCTCAACCTCAGGCTCACCCTTAACCTAACTCTAAACCTAAACCTCAACCTTACCCAAACCCTAACCCTAAACCTCACACTAAACCTTCCCATAAACCTAATCCTAAACCTCACCCTCAACCTAACTCTCACCCTAACCCTAACTCTAACTCTAAACCTCACCCTCACCATAACCCTAACTCTAACCCTAACCCAAAATCTAAACCTGACCCTAACCCTAAACCCTAATGTTCACCCTTATTCTCAACGTTACCTTAACCCAAAACCTAACGCTAACAATAACCCTAACCCTAATCCTAACCCTCACCCTAACCACAGCACTCACCGTAACCCATACCCTAACACAAACACTAACCGTCACAGTAACACTAACCCTACCCTCACCCTAACCCTAACTCTAACCCTAACCCTAACACAAAAAACCTCAACCTAACCCTAACCCTAACCCTCACCCTCACCCTCACCGTAACTGTAACCCTAAAAATAACCCTAACCCTAACCCTAATCCTAACCCTCACCGTCACCCTAACCCTAAACCTAACCCTAACCCTCACCCTAACCCTAACCCTCACCCTTACAGTAAACTTAACCCTCATCCTAACCCTCAACCTAAATGTAACCCTAACCCTAAACCTCACCCTAAAACTAACCCTAACCCTCACCCTCACACTGGCCCTCACCCTAACACTAATCCTAACCCTAATCCTAATCCTAACACTCACCCTAACCTTGACCATAACCATCATCCTAACCCTAAACATAACCCTAACCCTGACCCTAACCCTACCCCTCACCCTTACTTTAACCCTTAACCTCATCCTAACCCTCACCCTAACTCTAACCCTAACCCTCATCCTAACCCTCACCCTAACCCTAGCCCTAAACCTCACCCTAACCCTAACCCTCAACCTAACCTAACCCTCACACTCAACGTAAACCTAATCCTAACCCTCAACCTAACCCTAAACTTAACCTGAACCCTAACTCTCATCCTAAACCTAAACCTCACCCTCACCCTCACCCTCAGTGTATCCCTATGCCTAATCCTAACCCTAACCCTAACACTCACACTCACCCTAACACTTACCCTAATCCTAATCCTAACCCTAACCCTAACCCTCACCCTCAGCCTCACCTTAACCCTAACTCTAACCCTAAACCTTAACATCACCTTAATCCTAACCCTAACCCTAACCCTAAACCTCACCCTAACCTAACCCTAAACCTCACCCTCACACTAGCCATCACCCTAACCCTAATCCAAACATTAACCCTCATCCTATCCCTCCACATAACCCTAACTCTAACAGTCACCCTAACCCTAAACCTCAACCTCACCCTTAGCCTAACCCTATGCCTAAACGTAAGCCTAACCCTAAACCTAACCCGAAACCTCACACTCATCTGCACCCTCAACCTCACCGTAACTCTAACCCTAACCCTAACCTAAACCCTAAACCTCACCCCTACCCTAACCCTAACCCTATCCCAAACCCTAACCCTCATCCTTACCCTAACCCTAACACTAAACCTAACCCTAACCCTCACCCGAACCCTTCCCCTAACAATAACCCGAACAGTCACCCTAACCCTAATCCTCACCCCCACCCTCACCCTAAGCCTAACCATAAGCCTAAGCCAAATCCTTACCCAATTCCTCACACTTCCCCTCACCCTAACCCTAATCCTAAACCTAACCCTGTCCCTAAACCTCAAACTAACCCTCAACCTCACCCTAACCCTAACACTAACCCTAACACTAAACCTCACCCTAAACATCCCCCTAACCCTAACTCTAACCCTAAATATCACCCTCACCCTAACCCTAACCAAAACCCTCAGCCTAAACCTCACCCTAATCCTAACCTCACCCTCACCCTCAAACTCACCGTAACTCTAACCCTAACCCTAAGAATAACACTAACCCTAACCCTAACCCTAACTCTAGCCATAACCCTCACATTCAGCCTCACCCTCACTGCAAACTTAACCCTAACTATAACACTAAAAATTACCCTAACCCTAAGCCTAACCCAACTCTAAGTCTAATCCTAACCCCCACCCTCAGCCTCAGCCTAACACTAAGCCTAAACCTAACCCTAAACCTAACCCTAATCCTCAGCCTCAGCCTCAACCTAACCCAAACCCTAAACCTAACACTCACCCTAACTCTAAGCCTAAACCTAACCCTAACCCTCACACTCACCCTCAAACTAACCCTAATCCTAAACCTAACCCAATCCCTAACCCTAACCCTCACCCTAACCCTCACCCTAGCGCTCACCCTAACCCTAACCCTAACACTCACCCTCAACCTAGCCCTCAACCTAACCCTAAACCTCACCCTCACCTTAACCCTAACCCTAACACTAACCCTAACCCTAACCATCAACCTTACCGTAACCCTCACCCTCAGCCTAACCCTCATGTTTGCCCTTACCGTCACCCCTACCCTAACCCTCACCATAACCCTCACACTCACCCTAACCCTCACCCTAAAACTAACTAACCCCTAAACCTCACCCTCACCCTAACCATAACTCTAACCCTAACCCTAACACTAAACCTCACCCTAACCGTAACCCTACCCCTCAGAATAACCCTAACCCTCAACCTCACGCAAACCCTCAGCCTAAACCTAAGGCTAACCCTAACCATAACCATAAGCCTCACACTCACCCTAACCAGAACCATAATCCTAATCCTACCCCTAAACCTAACCCAAACCCTCACGCTCAACCTCACCCTAACCCTAATTCTAACCCTAAACCTCACACTGACCCTAACCCTAATCCTAAAACTGACCCTCACTGTAATCGAACACTAAACCTAACCCTAAACTTATCGCTAACTCTCACCCTAACCCTAACCCTAACACTAACCCTAAACCTAAACCTCACCCTAACTCTAACACTAACCGTATAACTCACCATCATCCTAACCATCACTCTAACCCTAACCCAAACACTAAACCTTACCCTAACCCTACCCCTAAAAGTCACCCTCACCTCACCGTAACCAAAACCCTAAACCTAACCCTAACCCTAACCCTAACCCTAATCCTAACCCTCCCCCTAACCATAACCCTCATCCTAACCCAAACACTCACCCTCACCCTAACACTAACCCTAACCCTAAAACTTACCCTCACACTAACCCCAACACTAACCCTAACCTTAAACCTCAAAGTAACCCTCACCCTCAGCCTAACTCTAACACTAACCCTATCCCTAACCCTCCTCCTAACCCTATATCTAAACCTAAATCTCAACCTCACACTAACCCTAACCCTAACCCTAAACCATACCCTAACCCTAACCCTACCCCTCACCCGCACCCTCACCCTCACCGTAATTCTAACCCTAACCTTAACAGTAACACTAACCCTAACCCAAACCATCACCCTAACCCTAATCCTCACCTCCACCCTCACCCTCAGCCTAACCCTAAGCCTAAGCCTCACCCTCACCCTAATTGTCACACTCACCCTCACCCTACCCCTAATACTAAATCTAACCTTATCCCTAAACCTCAACCTAACACTCACCCTCCCCGTAACCCTAACACTAAACCTCAACCTAAATCTCACCCTAACCCTAACCCTCACCCTCACCCTCAATCTCACCATAACTCTAAACCTAACACTAAATCTAACACTAACCCTAACCCTAACCATAAACATAACCATGACCCTCACCTTCAGAATCACCCTCAGCTCCAACTTAACCTTAACCATAACACTAACAATAACCTTAATCCTAAACCTAACACTAATCCTCAACCCCACCCTCACCCTCAGCTGAATCCTAAGCCTAACCCTAAGCCTAAACCTAACCCTAACCCTAACTGTAACCCTAAACCTAACCCTAAACCTAACCCTAATCCTCAGCCTCACCCTCACCCTAACCAAAACCCTAACCCTAAACCTCACCCTAACTCTAAGCCTAACCATAACCCTGACCCTCACACTCACCCTCAACCTAACCCTAACCCTAACCAAAACCCTAACCCTAACCCTCACCCTAACCCTAAGCCTAACCATAACCCTGACCCTCACATTCACCCTTAACCTAACCCTAACACTAAACCTAACCATATCCCTAAACTTAACCCTCACCCTAACCCTCACCCTAACACTAATCCTAACCCTAAACCTCATCCTAACCCTCACCCTAACGCTAACCCTAACCCTCACCCTTATCCTAAACCTAACCCTCAACCTCATGCTTGGCCTAAGCCTAAGCCTAAGCCTAAATCTAACCCAAACATTCAACATAACGCTAACCCTAACTCTAAGCCTTAACCTCACTCTCACACTAACCCTAACTCTAACCCTTACCCTAAACCTAAACCTCATCCTAACACTAATCCTAAACCTCACCCTCACCCTCACCGTAACCGTAACCCAAACCCTAACCCTACCAATAACCCTAATCCTAACCCTAACCCTCAACCTAACCCTAACCCTAACCCTAACCTTCACCCTAACACTTACCCTCACCCTAACACTAACTCTAACACTAACCCTCACACTAACCCTAACCATCACCCTGACTCTAAACCTCACCCTAAACCTAAACCTAACCCTCACCTTCATCCTAGCCCTCACAATAACCCTAATCCTCATCCTCACCCTAAACCTCACACTAACTCTAACACTAATCCTCAAGCTAACCCTCACCCAACCCTTCCCCTAACCCTAACCGTCACTCTAACCCTAACCTTCACCCCACTGTAACCTTCACCCTCAGCCTAAACCTCAAGTTTACCCTAACCATCACCCCCATGCTAACACTTACCCTAAACCTAACCCTCACCCTAATCCTCACCATAACCCTAATTCCACCCCAAAACCTCATGCTCACCCTAACTCTAACCCTAACCCTAACCCTAACCCTAACCCTCATCCTAACCCTAAACCTCACACTAACCCTAATCCTAAACCTCAATTTAACTCTCACCCTGACCCTAATCCTAACCCTAACCCTAACCCTAAACCTAAACCTAACACTCACCATTATCTTAATCCTCACCCTCAGCCTAAACCTCACCTTTACCCTTACTATCATCCTCACCCTAAACCTCTAAACCTCATCGTAACCCTCACCCTAACCATCACCCTAACGCTAACCCTCAACCTCAACCTCACCCTCAGCCTAACCCTAAGCCTAAGCCTAAACCTTACCATAATCGTCACCCTCACCCTAGCCCTCATTCTAACCCTAATCCAAACCCTAACCCTCATCCTAACCCTCACCCTAAACCTAATCCTAACCCTCATCATCACCCTCACCCTAACCCTCATCCTAACCCTAAGCCTCAACCTAATCCTAAGCCTCACCCTCACAGTAACTCTTTTCCTGACACTCACCGTAACCCTAAACTTAACCGGAAACCTAATTCTCACCCTAAACCAAACACTAACCCTCACCCTAACCTTAACCCTAAACTTCATCCTCACCCTACCACTCACCCTAACTATAATCCTAAACCTAACCCTCATACTAACCATCCTCCTAACCCTAAACCTAACCCTCACCCTAACCCTAACACTCACCCTCAACCTCACCCTCAGCATAACCCTAAGCCTAAACCTAAACCTAACCCTAACACAGACACTTATCCCAAACCTAAACCTAAACCTAAGCCTAAGCGTATCCCTTACCCAAAACTTCACCCTCACCTTAACACTAATCCTAATCCTCACCCTAACCCTAACCCTAAACCTCCCCCTAACTCTCACCCTAACCCTAACACTAACACTAACCCTAACCCTAACCGTCCACCTAACCCTCACCCAAACCCTAACTCTAACTCTGAACCTCACCCTCACCCTAAACCTCACCCTAACCCTAACCCTAACCCTCACCCTCACCCGCACCATAACCGTAACCTTAAACCGAACCCTAACAATAACCCTAACCCTAATCTTAACCCTCACCCTAACCATAACCCTCAACCTAACCCTATACCTAAACCTCACCCTCACCCTAGCTCTCACCCTAAATCTAATCCTAACCCTAACACTCATCCTAACCCTCCCCCTAACCCTTACTCTAACCCTCACCGTAACCCTAACCCTCACCCTCAACCACACCCTCAGCCTAAACCTAAGCCTAACCATAAACCTAACCCTAACACATACACGCACAATCACTTGACACTAATCCTAACCCTAACTCTAACCCTAACCCTCCCAGTAACTCTCACCCTAACACTAACCCTAACCCTAACCCTCAACCTCATCCTAATCCTAAACCTAACTCTAACCCTAACCCAAACCCTAAACCTCACACTAACGCTAACCCTAAAACTCAATCTACCCTCACCCTAACCCTAAAACTAACCCTAACCCTCACCCTTATTTTAACCCTCAACCTCAGCCTAAACCTCACCTTTACCCTTACCATCATCCTCACCTTAACCCTCACCCTAACCCTAAACCTCATCCTAACCCTCACCCTAAGTGTAAAAATAACCCTCACCATAACCATAACCCTCAACCTCAACCTCACCCTCAGCCTAACCCTAAGCCTAACCCTAAACCTAACCCTAACACACAAACGCACCCTCACCCTGAACCTAATCCTAACCCTAACCCTAACCCTTACACTCCCCGTAACTCTCAACCTAACCCTAACCCTAACACTCACCCTAACTCTCAGCCTCACTCTCACCCTAACCCTAATCCTATCCCTAACCCTCATCCTAACCCTCCCCCTAACCCTTACACTAAACCTCACCCTAACCCTAACCCTCAAACTGAACCTCACCCTTAGCCTAAACATTAGCCTAAACCTAAAACTAAACCTAACACACACACTCAACCTCACCCTAACCCTAATCCTAACCCTAACCTTCCCCCTCACCCTCACCGTCAGTGTAAACCTAAGCCTAACCCTAACCCTAAACATAAAACAAACCTAACCCTTACCCAAATCCTAATCCTAAGCCTAACCCTAAGCCTCACGCTCAGCCTCACCTTTACCCTAACTCTAACCCTATATTTCACACTCACCTTAACCCTAACCCTAACCCTAACCCTAAACCTCATCCTAACCCTCCCCATAACCCTAACCCTAACCCTCAACCTAACCCTAACCCTCAAACTCACCCTCAACCTCAGCCTAAACCTAAGTCTAAACCTAAAACTAAACCTAACACACTCACTCACCCTCAACCTAACCCTAATCCTAATCCTAACATTCACCCTCACCCTCACCCTCAGTATAAACCTAAGTCTAACCCTAACCCTAACCATCACACTCAACCTAACCATTACCTTAATCCTAATCCTAACCCTAATCCTAAGCCTCACCCTCAGCCTCAACTTTACCCTAACTCTAACTCTATACCTCACACTCACCATAACCATAACGCTAACCCTAACCCTAAACCTCACCCTAACACTAACCCTAAATCTCAACCTCAGCCTAGCCCTCACCCTAACCCTAATCCTAACCCTAAACCTCATCCTAAACCTCCCCATAACCCTAACCCTAACCCTAACCCTCAAACTCACCCTGAACCTCAGCCTAAAACTAAGCCTAACACTATACCTAACACTAACCCTCACACTAACCCTAACCATAACCCTAATCCTAACCGTATCCCTCACACTCACCCTAACCCTCACCCTAAACTTAACCATAAACCTAACAATAACCCTAACCCTAAACCTCACCCTCAGTCTCACCCTAAACCTAATTCTAACCCTAAACCTCAAACTCACAGTAACCCTAAGCTTAAACCTCACACTCACACTCACCCTTGCCCTTACCCTAACCCTAATCCTAACCCTAAACCTCATCCTAACCCTCCTCCAAAAATCTAACCCTCACCCTCAACGTCACCCTCAGCCTAACCCTAAGCCTAACCCTAAACTTAAACCTAACACACACACTCACCCTCACTCTATCCCTGATCCTGTCCCTAACCCTAACCCTAACCCTAACCCTCCCCCTAACTATCACCCTAAACCTAACACTAAAACTAAGCCTTACCCTAACCCTCAACCTTAACCTCGCCCTAACCCTAACTCTAACCCTAAACCTCACCCTCATTCTAACCCTAACTCTAACCCTAACCCAAACCCTAAACCTCACCCTAACACTAACCCTAACACTAACACACACCCTCACCCTCATTCTATTTCAAGCCTAACCCTATCCCTCACACTCACCCTAAACCTAACCCTAAACCTCAACCTAACCCTCACCCTCACCCTCAACCTCAGCCTAACACTAATCCTACTCCTAACCCTAACCCCAAGCCTCACCCTCAACCTAACCCTCACCTTAAGCCTAAACCTAACATTAATCCTAACCCTAACCCTCACCCTCAGCCTCACCCTAAATCTAACTCTAACACTAAAACTCACCCTGACCCTAACCCTAACCCTAACCCTATCCCTAAACCTCATCCTAGCCCTAACCCTAACCCTCACCCTCACCATAACCTTAACCCTAACCATAAAGCTAAAATAACGCTAACCCTAACCCTAACCCTCACCCTAACCCTAACCCTCAACCTCACCCTCACCCTCAGCCTTACCCTAAGCCTAACCCTAACCCTAACGCTCACACTAACCCTAACTCTTACCCTAAACCTAAGCCTAACCCTAAGCCTAAACCTCACCTTCAACCTAACCCTAAATCTAACCCTAACCCTAACCCTCAACCTCACCCTCACCCTCAGCCTTACCCTAAGCCTAAACCTAACACTAACGCTCACACTAACCCTAACCCTTACCCTAAACCTAAGCCTAACCTTAAGCCTAACCCTCACCTTCAACCTAACCATAAATCTAACACTAACCCTAAACCTCACCCTCACCCTAACCCTCACCCTTACCATTACACTCAAACTCAGCCTAACCCTGAACTTTACACTTATCGTCAATCCCACCCTAACCCTCACTCTAACTCTAAAACTCACCCTAACCCTAACTCTAACACTAACCCTAATACTAACCCTCACCCTAACCCTAACACTAACCATCACCCTAACCCTAATCCTCACCACCACCCTCACCCTCAGCCTAACACTAAGCCTACGCCTAACCCTAACCCTAAACCTCACACTCACCCTCACCCTAACCCTAACCCTAACCCTAATCCTAAACCTCAACCTAACCCTAAACCTAACCTTAACCCTAACACTTACCCTAAACCTAACCCTCCACCTACCCCTCCAACTAAACCAAAGTCTAACCATAAACCTAATCCTCACCATAACACTAATCCTAGGCCTAAACCTAAACCTCACCCTAACCCTAACACTCACCCCCACCTCACCCCAATCCTAACCCTAACCCTCACCCTAAACCTTAATCTCACCCTCACCGTAACCCTAACCATCATCCTAACCCTCACCCTAACCCTAACCCTAAACATTACCATAAAACTAACCCTAATCTTCACCTTCACCGTAGCCCTCACCCTAACCCTACTCGTAAACCTAATCCTCATCCTAACCCTCACCCTAACTCTTAGCCTAACTCTAACCCTAACCCTAACCCCAAAACTCACTCTAACCCTAACACTAACCCTACCACTAACACTAACCCTAAACCTAACCATAATCCTAACCCTAAACCTAACCCTAATCCTCAGCCTCACCGACACCCTAACCCAAACCCTAACCCTAACCGTCATCCTAACTCTAAGACTAACCATAACCCTAATCCTAACCCTCACACTCACCCTCACCCTAACCCTAATCCTAAACTTAACCCTATCCCTAACCCTAACCCTCACCCTAACCCTCAGCCTAGCCCTCACCCTTACACTTATCCTAACCCTAATCCTCACCCTAACCATAACCCTCACCCTCACCCTAACCCTCTCCCTAAGACTTACCCTCACTCTAACACTAACCCTAACCCTAACACTAACCCTCACACTAACCCTAAACATCACCCTAACACTAACACTCACCCTAAGTCTAACCCTAACCCTCACCCTCACCCTATCCTTCACCCTAAACCTAACCCTCATCCTCACCATAAACCTCACTCTAAACCTAACCCTCACACTAACCCTAACTCTACCCCTAACAATAACACTAATCCTAACCCTAAACCTAACTTGAACCCTAACCCTAATGCTAACACTCAACCTCTCCCTAACCCTAACCCTCACCCTAACCCTAAATGTACCCCTAAACCTCACCCTCACCCTAACCCTAACTCTAACCCTAACCCTAACACTAAACCTCATTGGAACCCTAAACCGAAACCTTACCCTCACTTTAAATGTAACCCTAACCCTAAACCTAACAATAACCCTAACCCTAACCCTAACCCTCACCCTAAACATAACACATACCCTAACCTTAACCCTCACCCTAAAACTAACCCTAACCCTCACCCTTATCTTAACCCTCACCGTCAGCCTAAACCTCACCTTTACCCTTACCTTCATCCTCACCCTAACCCTATACCTCATCCTAACCCTCGCCCTAAGCATAAAACTAACCATCATCCTAAACCTAACCATCACCCTCACCCTAGCCTTCAACCTAACCCTAATCCTAATCCTAACCCTCATCCTAACCCTCACCTTAACCTTAACCATAACGATCAAACCTAAACATAATCCTCACCCCCACCCTCACCCTCAGCCTAACCCTAAGCCTAAGCCTAACCCTAACCCTAAACCTAACCCTAAACCTCACCCTCACCCTAGCCCTCACCCTCACCCTAATCCTTACCCTAACCCTCAACCTATCCCTCACCCAAACACTAAACCTAACCCTCAACCTCACCCTCACCCTAACCCTAATCCGAACCCTAATGCTCAATCTCACCCTAACCATCACCCTCAACATAACCCTTACCCTAACACTCAACCTAAACCTAAACTTAAACCAAACCCTAACTCTCACCCTTACCCTAACCATAACCCTCACCCTAACCCTAACCCTAAACTTCACCCTCACCCTAGCCCTCTCTCTCAACCTCACCCTCAGCCTAACCCTAACCCTAAACCTAAACCTAACGCTAACACACACACTCACCCTCACCCTAAACCTAATCCTAACCCTAACTCTCATCCTAACCCTCCCAATTATCCTAACCCTCAACCTAACCCTAACGCTCACCCTCAGCCTAATCGTAAGCTTAGCCCTAACCCTAACCCTCACACTCAACCTAACCCTATCTGTAAACCTCATCCTAGCCCTAAACCTAACCCTCACCCTCACCCTCACAATAAACGGAACCCTAACCCTAATGCTAAGAACAATCCTAAACCTAACCCTAACCCTCACCCTAACCATAACCCTCACCCTAACCCTAACCCTCACCCTAACATTTACCCTAACCCTATCCCTAACCCTCACACTAACACTGACCCTCACCTTAACACTAACCCTAACCCTAACACTACCCTAAACATCAAACTATACTTAAACCTCACCCTAACCCTAACCCTAAACCTCAACCTCTCCCTAGAACTCACCCTAACCCTAACCCTCATCCTCACCCTAACTTCACACTAACCCTAACACTAATACTCAATCTAACTCTCACCCTCACCCTAACCCTCACCCTAACCCTCACCCTAACCCTAACCCTTACCCTTACTGTAACCCTCACCCTCAGCCTAACCCTCAACTTTACCCTTACCGTCACCCTCACCCTAACCCTCACTCTAACGCTAACCCTCACCCTAACCATAACTCTACCCCTAAACCTCACCCTCAGCCTAACCCTAACTCTAACCCTAACCCTAACACTACCCTCACCATAAACCTAACCATAACCATCACCCTAACCCTAATCCTCACCCCCACCCTCACCCTCAGCCTAATCCTAAGCCTAAGCCTAACCCAAACCCTAAACCTCACACTCACCCTCAGCCTAATCCTAATCCTAACCCTAAACCTAACCTAAACCCAAAACCTCAACCTAACCCTGACCCTAACCTTAAACCTAACATTAACCCTAACCCTAACCCTCGACGTGACCCTCCAGCTAAACCTAAATCTAACCATAAACTTAACCCTCACCCTAACACTAATCCAAACACTAACCCTAACCCTAAAACAAACCCTCACACTAATCCTAACCCTCACTCTAATCCTCATCCTAACCCCAACCCTCATCCTAACCCTCACCCTCAGTGTAACCTTAAGCCTAAACCTAACCCAAACACTCACACTCACCCTAACCCTTAACCTAATCCTAATCCTAACCCTAAACCTAAGCCTCACCCTCAGCCTCAACTTTACTTTCACTCTAACCCTGTACCTCACACTCACCTTAACCCTAACCCTAACCTGAAACCTCACCCTAACACTAACCCTAAACCTCAACCTCACCCTAGCCCTCACCGTAACCCAAATCCTAACCCTAAAACTCATCCCAACCCTCCCCATAACCCTAACCCTAACCCTCATCCTAACCCTAAACCTCATCCTCACCCTCACCCTCAGCCTAAACCTAAGCCTAACCCTAAACCTAACCCTAACCCTCACACTCACTCTAACCTTAACCCTAATCCTAATCTTAACCCTAACCTTCACCCTTATCCTCCCCCTAAACTTAACCCTAAACATAACACTAACCCTAACCCTAACCCTCTTTCTCAGCCTCACTCTAACCCTAAACCTCACCCTCACCCTAACCCAAACTCTAACCCTAACCCAAACCCTAAACTTCACCCTAACACTAACCTTAACCCTAACCCACACCTTCACCCTCAGCCTAATTCTAAGCCTAACCCTAACCCTAACCCTCACACTCACCCTAATCCTAACCCTAAACCTCACCCTAACCTTAACCCTCACAATCACCCTAACACTAATACCTATCCTACTCCTAACCCTAACCCTAACCTCACCCTAACCATAACCCTTACCCTTACCGTAAACCTCAACCTCAGCCTAAACCTCACCTTTAACCTTACCGTGACCTGCACCATAACCCTCACTCTAACACTAACTATCACACTAACCCTAACTCTACCCCTAAACCTCACCCTCACCCTAACCCTAACTCTAACGCTAACACTAACCCTCATTCTAAACCTAACCCTTACCCTCACCCTAACCCTAATCCTCACCCCACCCTCACCCTCAGCCTAATCCTAAGCCTAAGCCTAACCCTAAACATAAACCTCACACTCACCCTCCACCTAACCCTAATCTTAACCCTAATCCTAAGCCTCATCCTCAACAGCACCTTAACCTTAACTCTAACCCTATACTTCACACTCACCCTGACCCTAACCCTATGCCTAACCCTAAACCTCACCCTAACCTTAACCCTAAACCTCACCCTCGCCCTCAGCCTCAGCTTAACCCTAAGCCTAACCCTAACCCTAACCCTAACCCTCACACTCACCCTAACCCTAATCCTAAACTTAACCCTCACCCTCACACTAACCCTCCCCCTAAACCTAACCCTAAACCTAACACTAATGCTAACACTAACTCTCACACTCAGCCTCTCCCTAAACCTAACTCTAAACGTAAACCTCTCCCTCACCCTAACCCTAACCCTAACTCTAACCCTAACCTTAAACCTCACCCTCACACTCACCTTAGCCCTTACCCTAACCCATATCCTAACCCTAACCCTCATCCTAACCCTCCCCCTAACCCTAACCCTCACTGTCAAACTCACCCTCAGCCTAACCCTAAGCCAAACCCTAAACCTAAACCTAAGACACACACTCACCCTCACTCTAACCCTAATCCTATCCCTAAACCTAACCCTAAACTTAAACCTCCCCCTAACTCTCAACCTAACCCTAACCCTAACACTAACCCTTACCCTAACCCTAAACCTAAACCTCACCCTAACCCAAACTAACACTAAACCTCACCCTCACCCTAAACCTAACTCTAACCCTAACCCAAACCCTAAATCTCACCCTAACACTAACCCTAACCCTAACCCACATCCTCACCCTCAGACTAATCCTAAGCCTATCCCTAACCCTAACCCTCACCCTCAACCTCAGCCTAAGCCTAAGCCTATCCCTAATCCTAACCCTAACCCTCACTCTCACTCTAACACTAACCCTAATTCTACTCCTAACCCTAACCGTAACCCTCATTCTCAACTTAACCATCACCTTAAGCCTAACCCTAAAATTAATCCTAAGCCTAACCCTCACACTCTGCCTCACCCGAACCCTAAATCTAACACTAGGGTAACTAACCCTAACCCTATCCCTAAACCTCATCCTAGCCCTAACCCTAAAACTCACCCTCACCCTCACCATAACCTTAACCCTAACCCTAACATAACAATAAACCTAACCCTAACCCTAAACCTCACCCTAAACATAACCCTCACCCTAACCCTAACCCTCACCCTAACACTTACCCTCACCCTAACACTAACACTACCCCTAACACTAAACCTCACACTAACCCTAACCCTGACCATCACCCTAACCCTAATTCTCAGCCCCACACTTACCCTCAGCCTAAACCTAAGCCTAAGCCTAACCCTAACCCTAAACCTCAAACTCACCCTCACCCTAACCATAATCTTAACCCTAAACCTTACCCTAACCCTAAACGTCAACCTAACCCTCAACCTAACCTTAACCCTAACACTTAAGCTAACCCTAAGCCTCGACCTAACCCTCCAACTAAACCTAAATCTAACCATAAACCTCACCCTCACCCTAACCCTTATCCTAACTCTAACCCTAAACCTCACCCTAAACCTAACACTCACTCTCACCCTCACCCTCACCATAACTCTAATCCTAACCGTAACAATAACAGTAATCCAAACTCTAAACCTAAACCTAACACTAACCCTAACCCTAATGCTAACTCTCAACCTCACCCTAACCCTAATCCTAACCCTAAGCCTCACCCTAAGCCTAATCCGCACCCTCATCATAACATTAACCCTCATCCTAACGCTCACCCTAACCCTAACCCTAACCCTAAACATTACCATCTCACTAACCGTCATCCTCACCTTCACCCTAGCCCTCACCCTAACCCTAATCGTAACCTAATCCTTATCCTAACCCTCACCCTAACTCTAAGCCTAAACCTAACCCTAAACCTAACCCCACCCTCAATGTAACCCTAACACTAACCCTAACACTAACCCTAAACCTAACACTAAACCTAAACATAAACCTAACCCTAACCCTCAGCCTCACCCTCACCCTAACCAAAACCCTAACCCTAACCCTCAATCCTAACGCCAAGCTTAAACCTAACCTAATCCTATCCCTCACCCTAACCCTAATCCTAAACCTAACCCTATCCCTAACCCTAACCCTCACCCTAACCCTCAGCCTAGCCCTCACCCTTACACTTATCCTAACTCTAACCCTCACACTAACCATAACCCTCATCATAAACCTACCCCTCACCCTAACATTTACCCTCACCCTAACACTAACCCTAACCATAACAGTAACCCTCACACTAACCCTAAACATCACCCTAACCCCAAACCTCACCCTAACACTAACCCTAACCCTCACCCTCACCCTAGACTTCATCCTAACCCTAAAACTCATCCTCACCATAAACCTCACACTAACCTTAACAATAATACTCAATCTAACACTCCACCTCACCCTAACACTGACACTAACACTCACCCTAACCCTAACCCTCACCCTTACCGTAAACCTCACCCTCAGCCTAACCCTCACCTTTACCCTTACCTTCACCCCCACGCTAACAGGGACCCTAACCCTAAGCCTCACACTAACCCTTAATGTAACCCTAAACCTCACCCTCTCCCTAACCCTAACTCTAACCCTAACCCTAACACTAAACCTCACCCTAACCCTAACCCTAAACCTCACCCTCATCCTAACCATAACCCTCAGCCTAACCCTAACCCTCACGCTAACACTTACCCTCACCCTAACACTAACCCTAAACCTAACACTAACCCTCACACTAACCGTAACCCTCACCCTAATCCTAAACCTCTCCCTAACCCTAACCCTATACCTAATACTAACCCTCACCCTAGCCCGCACCCTAACCCTAATTCTAACCCTCACCTTCACCCTAACGCTAACCCTCATCCTCACCCTAAACCTCACACTAACCCTAACCCTAAATCTAAATCGAACCCTCACCCTAACCCTAAACCTAACACTAACCCTTACCCTAAACCTAAACCTAACCCTAACACTCAACCTTACCTTAACCCTCACCCTCAGCCTAAACCTCACCTTTGCCCTTAACATCATCCTCACCCTAACCCTCACCGTAATCCTAAACCTCATCCTAACCCTCACCGTAACGGTAAACCTAACCATCACACTAACTCTAACCCTCACCCTCAGCCTCACACTCAGCCTAAACCTAAGCCTAAGCCTAACCCTTAATCTAACCCTCACCCTCACCCTAGCCCTCACCCTAACCCTAATCCTAATGCTAACCCTCATCCTAACACTCACCCTAGCCCTATCCCTAACCATGACCCTAAACCTTATCTTCACCCCCACTCTCGCCCTCAGCCTAACCCTAAGCCTAAGCCTAAGCTGAACCCTCACACTCACCCTCAACTTTACCCTACTCCTAACCCTAACTCTAACCATAACCCTAACATAACTCTCAACATAACCCTCATCCTAACCTTAACCCTAAAAATAACCCTAACTCTAACCCTCGACCTAATCCTCCAACTAACCCTAAATCTAAACCTAAACCTCAACCTCAACCTCACCCTAACTCTATTCCTAACCCTAACCTTCAACCTCACCCTAACCCAAACCCTAACCCACCCTCAACCTCACCCTCACCATAACTCTAACCCTAACCCTAACAATAACACTAATCCTAACTCTAAACCTAACCTTAACCCTAACCGTAATCCTAACACTCACCCTCACCCTAACCCTAATCCTAATCCTAACCCTCATCTTAACCCTAATCCTCACCCTCACTGTAACCCTAACCCTCAACCTAACCTTCACCTTAACCCTAACCCTAAACCTTAATCTAACACTAACCCTAACAATCACCCTCAACCTAGCCCTCACCGTAACCCTAACCTTAACCCTCACCCTAACGCTAACGCTAACCCTAAACCTCAACCTAACCCTAAACCTCACGCTCGCCATAACCCTAAGCCTCACCCTAACCCTAAACATAACCGAACCTTAACTCTCACCCTAACCCTATCCCTAACCCTCCACCTAACCCTAACCCTCACCCTCACCCTCACCCTCAGCCTAACCCTAAGCCTAACTATAACCCTCACACTCACTGTAACACTTACCCTAATCATAATAATAACCCTAACCCTAACCCTCACCTTCAGCCACACCCTAACCCTAAATCGAACCCTAAACTTCACCCTCTCCCTAACCCTAACAATAACCATAACCTTAAACCTCACCCTCACACTCACCCTAGCCCTTACCCTAACCCTAATCCTAACCCTAACCCTCATCCTAACCCTCCCCCTAACCCTAACTCTCACCCTCAACCTCACCCTCAGCATAACCCTAAGCCTAACCAGAAAAATAAACCTAACACACACACTCACCCTCACTCTCACCTTAATGCTATCCCTAATCCTAACCCTAACCCTCACCCTAAATCTCACCCTAATCGTAACGCTAAACCTAACCCTTACCATTAACCTCAACCTAAACCTCACCCTAACACTAACTCTAACCCTCAACCTCACCCTCACCCTAACCCTAACTCTAACCCTAACCCGAAACCTAAACTCACCCTAACACTAAAACTAACCCTAAACCTCAACCTAACCCTCCAACTATACCTAAATCTAACCATAAACCTCAAACTCACCCTAACCCTAATCCTAACCCTAACCCTAAACCTCACCCTAACCCTAACCCTAATCCTCATCCTAACCCTCACCCTAACTCTAAGCCTAAACCTCACTCTAACCCCAATCCTAACCCTCCCCGTAACGGTAAACCTAACTTTAACCCTAACAATAACCCTCACACTAACCCTCAGCCTCACCCTAACCAAAAACCTCACTCGAACCCTATCCCTCATCCTAACACTTACTCTCACCTTAACACTAACCCTAACCCTCATCCTCACCCTAAACCTCACACTAACCCTAACACTAATCCTCAATCTAACCCTCACTCTAAACCTAACCCTAACACTTACCCTAAACCTAAACCTAACCCTAACACTCACCCTTATCTTAACCCTCACCCTCAGCCTAAACCTCAACTTTACCCTTACCACAATCCCCACCCTAACCCTCACCGTAACCCTAAACCTCATCCTAACCCTCACCCTATTCGTAAAACTAACCATCACCCTAACCCTTACACTCACCCTAAAACTAATCCTAAACCTAACCCTCATCCTAACCCTCACCCTAACCCAATCCCTAACCATCACCCTAAACCTAATCCTCACCCCCACCCCCACCCTCAGCCTAACCCTAAGCCTAAGACTAACCCTAACCCTAACGCTCACATTCACCCTCACTCTAATCCTAACCCTAAACCTAACCATAACCCTAAACCTCAACCTAAACCTCACCGTATCCTTAACCCTAAAAGTAACCCGAACCCTAACTCTCGACCTAACCCTCCAACTAACCCTAAATATAACCCTAAACCTCACCCTCACCCTAACCCTGACCCTAAACCTCACCCTAACTCTAACTCTAACCCGAACCCTCACCTCACCCTCACCCTCATCATAACTCTAACCCCAACCCTAACAATAACATTAATCCTAACCCTAAACCTAACCATAAGCCTAACCCTAACCTTAATCCTAAAACTCACCCTCATGCTAACCCTAATCCTAACACTAACCCTCACCCTAAACCTAATCCTCACCCTCACTGTAACCCTAAGCCTCAACCTAACCCTCACCCTAACCCTAACCCAAAACCTAAACCTTAATGTAACACTAACCCTAACCCGCACCCTCACCCTAGACCTCACCCTAACCCTAATCATAACACTAATCCACATCGTTACTCTCACTCTAAACCTAAACTTAACCCTCACCCAAACCCTAACACTAACTCTCAACCTAAACCTAACCCTAGCCCTCACCCTAACCCTAACCTTCACCCTCACTCTCACTCTCAGCCTAACCCTAAGCCTAACACTAACCCTAATGCTCACAATCACCCTAAACCTTACCCTAAAACTAATCCTAACCCTAAGCCTACACTTCACCCTCAACCTAACCCTAAATCTAACACTAACCCTAACCCTAACCAACAACCTCAGCCTCACCCTAACCCTAACTCTAACCCTAAACTTCACCCTCACCCTCATCACAACCCTAATCCTAACCCTAAACCTCACACTAACCCTAACCCTAACCCTAACCCTCCACCTAACCCTCACCCTAACACTAAACCTAACCTTCACCTCACCCTCACCCTCACCCTAATCTGAACCCTAACCCTCAACCTAAACCTAACCCTCAACCTCACCATAACCCTTACACTAACACTCAACCTAAACCTAAACTTAAACCGAACCCTAACTCTCACCCTTACCCTAACCATAAACCTCACCCTAAACCTAATAATAAACCTCACCCTCACCCTAGCCCTCAACCTCAACCTCACTCTCAGCCTAACCCTAAGCCTAAACCTAAACCTAAACCTAACACACACACTCACCCTCAAACTAACCCTAATCCTAACCCTAGTCCTCATCCTAACCCTCTCCATAACCCTAACCCTCACACTAACCATTACCCACAACCTTCACCATCAGCCTAATCGTAAGCCTAACACTAACCCTAACCTGAAACCTAAACCTCACCCTAACCTTAACCCTCACTCTCAACCTCAGCCTAACACTAAGCCTATACCTAACCCTAACCCTAACCCTCACACTCATCCTAACAAAAACCCTAACCCTACTCCTAACCCTAACTCTAACCCTCACCCTCAAACTAACACTCACCTTAAGCCTAAACCTAATTTTAATCCTAAACCTAACCTTCACCCTCAGCACCACCCTAACCCTAAATCTAACACTAAACCTCACCCTGACCCAAACCCTAACCCTAACCTTATCCCTAAACCTCATCCTAGCCCTAACCATAATCCTCACCCTCACCCTCACCATAACTGTAACACTAACCATAATGCTAACAATAATCCTAAACCTAACCCTAACCCTCACCCTAACCATAACCCTCACCCTAACCGTAACCCTCACCCTAACACTTACCCTCACCCTAACAATAACCCTAACCCTAACACTAAACCTCACACTAACCCTAACCATCACCCTAACCCTAAACATCACCCTAACAATAACGCTAAACCTCACCCTCACTCTAGACCTCGCCCTAAACCTAACCCTCATTCTCACCCTAAACTTCACACTAACACTAACACTAATCCTCAATCTAACCCTCACCCTCACCCTAACCCTAACCCTCACCCTTAACGTAACCCTCACCCTCAGCCTAACTCTCACCTTTAGCATTACCGTCACCCCCACCCTAACCCTAATTCTAACCCTAACCCTAATTCTAACCCTAACCCTAAAACTAAAACTCACACTAACCCTAACCCTAACCATCACCTTAACCCTAATCCTCACCCCCAGCCTCACCCTCAGCTGAACCCTAAGCCTAAGCCTAACCCTAAACCTAATGCTCACACTCACCCTCAACTTAACCCTAATCCTAACCATAACCATAACCCTAAACCTCAACCTAACCCTCAACAGAACCTTAACCCTAACACTTACCCTAACCCTAACCCTCGACCTAATCCTCCAACCAAACCTAAATCTAACCTTAAACCTCATCCTAACCCTAACACTCACCCTCACCCTCACACTCACCATAAATCTAAACCTCACCCTAACAATAACAGTAATCCAAACCCTAATCCTAAAACTAACCCAAACCCTAACCCTAATGCTAACACTAAACCTCACCCTAACCCTAATCCTAACCCTAACACTCAACCTAAACCTAACCTTCACCTCAACCTTAAGCCTAACCCTCATCCTAACCCTCACCCTAACCCTCACCCTAACCCTCACCCTCACCATAATCCTAACCCTAACCCTAACCATAACCCTAAACCTCAACCTAACCTTAACCCTAAAACTTACCCTAACCCTAACTCTCGACCTAACCCTCCAAATAACCCTAAATCTTACCCTAATCCTCACCCTCACACTAACCCTAATCCTAACCCTAAAGCTAAACGTCACCCTAACCCTAACCCTAACCCTAACCCTCACCCTCACCCTAACCCTCACCCTCACCCTCACCCTCACCATAACTCTAACCCTAACTCTAACAATAAAATTAATTCTAACAATAAACCTAACCCTAACCCTAACCCTAATCCTAACATTCACCCTCACTCTAACCCTAATCCTAACCCTAAACTTCACCCTAACCCTAATCCTCACCCTCACTGTTAAACCTAACCCTCAACCTTACCCTCACCCAACCCTAACCCTAAACCTAAACCTTAATCTAACACTATCCCTAACCCTCACCCTAACCTTAACCCTCACCACAACCATAAACCTAACTCTCATCATAACCCTCACCCCAAAACTAACCCTAACCCTCACCATAATCCTAACCCTAACCCTAACTCAAACCCTAAACCTCAACCTAACCCCCACCCTAACCTTAACCCTAAAACTTACCCTAAACCTAATTCTCGACCTAACCCTCCAACTAACCATAAATCTTACCCTAATCCTCACCCTCACACTAACCCTAATCCTAATCCTAACCCTAAACCTCACACTAACCCTAACCCTAACCCTCACCATCACCCTTACCATAACTCTAACCCTAACCCTAACAATAACATTAATTCTAACAATAAACCGAACCTGAACCCTAACCCTAATCCTGACACTCACCCTCAAGCTAACCATAATCCTAAATCTATCCTTAGCCCTAACCCTAATCCTCACCCTCACTGTAACCCTAACCCGCAACCTTACCCTCACCCTCACACTAACCCTAACCCTAAAACTTAATCTGACACTAACACTAACCCTCACCCTCACACTAACCCTCACCCTAACCCTAATCCTAACCCTAATCCTCATCCTTACCCTCACCCTAACCCTAAACTTAACCCTCACCCTAACCCTAAACCTAACCCTAACCCTCACCCTAACCCTAAACCTCACGCTCACCATAACCTAACACTAACCCTCACCCTAACCCTAAACATAACCGAACCATATCTGTCACCCTAAACCTAACCCTAACCCTCACCCTAACCGTAACCCTAACCCTCACCCTCACCCTCAGCCTAACCCTAATCCTAACCCTAATCCTAACCCTAACTCTCACACTCACCATAACCCTTACCCTAAACCTAACCTTTACCCTAACCCTAACCCTAACCCTAAACCTCACCCTAACAATAACCATAACCCACAACCTCACCCTAACCCTAATCTGAACCCTCACACTCAACCTAACCATAACCCTCACCCTCACACTAACCCTTACACTAATCCACAACCTACCCCTAAACAAAACCAGAACCCTAACTCTTACCCTTACCCTAAACGTTACCCTCAACCTAACCCTAACACTAAACCTCATCCTCACCCTAGCATACCCAACCCTAACCCTAATCCTTACCCCTTTCCTAACTCTCCCCCTAACCCTTACCCTAACCCTCACCAAAACCCTAACCCTCACCCTCAACCTCACCCTCAGCCTAACCCTATGCCTAACCATAAAACTAAACCTAACACACACACTCACCCTCACCCTAAACCTCACCCTAACCCTAACCCTCATCCTAACCCTCCCCATATCCCTAAACCTCACCCTAACCCTAAGCCACACCCTCACCCTCAGCCTAATCCTAAGCCTAAACCTAACCCTAACCACCAAACTCACCTTAACCCTAACCCAAAACATCACCCTAACCTTAACCCTCACCCTCAACCTCAGCCTAACCCTAAGCCTATCCCTTTTCCTAACCCTAACACTAACCCTCACCCTCACCCTAACCCTAATCCTACTCCTAACCCTAATCCTAACCCTCACCTTAAGCCTAAGCCTAACATTAATCCTAAACATAACCCTCAGCCTCAGCCTCACCCTAAACCTAACTCTAACACTAAACCTCACCCTGACCCTAAACCTAAACCTCACCCTCACCCTAGCCCTCCCCCTAACCCTAATACTAACCCTATCCCTCATCCAAACCCTCCCCCTGACCCTTACCCTAAGCCTCATCCTAACCCTAAACCTCACCAAAAACCTCACCCTAAGCCTAACCCTAAGCCTAACCCTAAAACTAACTCTAACACACACATTCACCCTCACCATTACCCAAAGACTAACCCTAACCCTCACGCTCACCCTCACCCTCTGTGTAACCTTAAGCCTAACCTAACCTTAACCCTCACACTCACCCTAACCCTTACACTAATCCTAATCCTAACCCTAACCCTACCCCTCAACCTCAGCCTCACCTTAACCCTAACTCTAAACATAAACCTAAACCTCACCCTAACCCTAACAGTAACCATAACCCTAAACCTCACCCTAACCCTAACCCGAAAACTTACCCTCACCCTAGGTCTCACCCTAACTCCAATCCTAACCCTATCCCTCATCTTAACCCTCCCCCTAACCCTAACCCTAACCCTCACCCTCACCCTCACCCTCACCCTAAACCTCACCCTTACCCTAACCTTAAAGCTAATACTAGCTGTAACCCTAACCCTCATCCTCAGCTTTACCCTAACACTAAATCTAACCCTAAACCTCACCCTCACCCTAACCCTAACCCTAAGCCTAACCCTAACCCTCACCCTAACCCTCACCCTAAAACTAACCCTTACCCTAATATTAATCCTAACCCTAACCGTAAGCCTCACCCGCAGCCTCTTATTAAACCTAAATCTAACCCTATACCTCACACTCACCCTAACCCTAACCCTAACCCTAAACCTCACCCTAACCCTAACCCTAAACCTAAATCTCACCCTAGCCCTCATCCTAACCCTAATCCTAACACAAACCCACGTCCTAAACCTCCCTATAACCCTAACCCTAACCCTCACCCTCACCCTCACCCTCAGCCTAACCCTAAGCCTAACCCTAACCCTAAACCTAACCCTCACACTCACACTAACACTAAACCTAAACCTAACCCTAAACCTCACCCTCACCATAACCCTCACCCTAAACCTAACACTAACCCTAACCCTAACCCTCACCCTCAACCAAACCCTAACAATAACTCTAAACCTAAACTTCACAATCACACTAATCCTAACCCTATCCCTAACCTTAAACCTCACCCTAACCCTAAACCTAAACCTCACCCTCGACCTAGCCCTTACCCTGACCCTAATCCTAACCCTAAACCTCATCCTAAACCTCCCCTTAACCCTAACCCGCACCCTCAACATCACCGTCAGCCTAAACCTCAGCCTAACCCTAAAGCTGACCCTAACACACAAACTCACCCTCACTCTAACCCTAATCCTATCCCTAATGCTAACCCTAACCCTCCCCCTAACTCTCACGCTAACCCTAACCCTAACACTAACCCTTACCCTAACCCTAAACCTCACACTCGCCCTAACCCTAACAATAACCCTAACCCTAATCCTAAACCTCACCCTAACCCATACCCTCACCGTAACACTTACCTTCACCCTAACACTAACCCTAACCCTAACACTAACCCTCACACAAACCCTAAACCTAACACTAACCCTATACCTCAACCTAACCCTCACCCTCAACTTAACCCTAACACTACCCCAAATTCTGATCCTCCCCCTAACACTCCCCCAACCCTGTATCTAACCCTAAACATCACCCTCACCCTCACCCTAACCCTAACCCTAACCCTAAACCCCAAACTAATCCTAACCCTAACCCTCACCCTCACCCTCAACGCAAACTTAACCCTAACCATAACATTAACAATAACTGAAACCCTAAGCCTAACCCTAAACCTAACTCTAATCCTCACACTCACCCTCACCCTCAGCTTAACCCTAAGCCTAACCCTAAACCTATCCCACACTGTAATAAACCTAACCCTAACCCTAACCCTAATGCTAAACTTGACCCTAAACCTAACCCTAATCTTCAGCCTCACCCTCACCTTAACCCAAACCCTAACCCAAACCCTCACCCTAACTCTAAGCCTAAACCTAAACCTAACCTTCACACTCACCATCACCCTAACCCTAATCCTAAATTAACCCTATCCTTAACCCTACCACTCACCATAACCCTCATCCTAGCCCTCACCCTAACCCTATTCCTAACCCTAAACCTCATCCTAACCCTCACACTCATGCTTGGCCTAAGCCTAAGCCTAAGCCTAAGCCTAACCCTCACCCTAACCCTAACGCTAACACTAACCCTAACCTTAAACTTAACCCGAAGCCTAAATCTCACCCTAACCCTAAATCTAACCCTAAACCTCACCATCACCCTAGCCTTCACACTAACACTAATCATAACCCTCATCCTAACCCTCACCATAACATTAACCATAACCCTCACCCTACCACTCACCCTAACCCTAAACTGGAACCTAACCCTCAACCTAAACCAAACCCGCACCCTCACCGTAACCGTTACCCTAACACTCACCCTAACCCTAAACTTAACCGAACCCTAACTCTCACCCTAAACCTAACCCTAAACCTCACCCTAATTCTAATCCTAAACCTCACCCTCAACCTAGCCCTTGCCCTAACCCTAATCCTAACCCTAACCCTCTTCCTAAACCTCCTCCTAACCCTTACCCTAAACTCACCCACACCCTAACCCTCACCCTCAACCTCACCCTCAGCCTAAACCTAATTCTAACCCTAAACCTAACCTTAACACACACACACTCACCCTTACCCTAACCCTAATCCTAACCCTAACCTCACCCTCACCCTCACACTCAGTGTAACTCTAAGCCTAAGCCTAACCCTAACCTTAACCCTCCTACTCACCCTAACCCTTACCCTAATCCTAAACTTAACCCTAACCCTAATCCTCACCCTCAGCCTCACCTTAACCCTAACTCTAACCGTAAACCTCACAACTCACCCTCACCCTAACCCTAACCCTAAACCTCACCCTAACCCTAACTCTAAACATCACTCTCAGCCTAGCCCTCACCCTAACCCTAATCGTAAACCTAACCCTCAACCTAAACTTCCCCATAACCCTAAACCTAACCCTCAACCTCACCCAAACCCTAATCCTCACCCTCACCCTCAGCCTAAACCTAAGCCTAACCCTAACTCTAAACCTAACCCTCACACTCACCCTAACCCTAACCCTAATCCTTATCCTAATCCTAACCCTAACCCTCACCCTCACCCTAACCCTCACCCTTACCCCAACCCTAAACCTAACACTAACTGTAACCCTAACACTCACCCTCTTCTTCAACCTTACCCTAAATATAACCTTAAACCTCATCCTCACCCTCACCCTAACCCCAACCCTAAACCTCACCGTAACCCTAACCCTAAACCTAACCCTCACCCTAGCCCTTACCCTAACCCTAATCCTACCCCTATACTTCATTCAAACCCTCCCCCTAAACTGAATCCTCAGCCTAAACCTAAGCCTAACAATAAACCTAACCCTAACACACACACTCACCCTCAACCTAACCCTAATCCTATCACTAAACCTAACCCTAACACTTACCCTCCCCCTAACCCTCACCCTAACCCTAACCCTTACACTAAACCTAAACCGAACCCTCAACCTAACCTAAACCCTAACCCTAACCCTAACCCTCACCCGAACCATCACCCTCACAGTAATTCAAACCCTAACCCTAACAATAACACTAACACTACCCAAGCCATCAAACCTAACCCTAATTCTCAACCCCACCCTCAACCTCAGCCTAACCCTAAGCCTAACCCTAAACCTAACCCTAACCCTCACACTCACCCAAAACCTTACCCTAATCCTAATCCAAACCCTAACCCTCACCCTCACCCTAACCCTCACCCTAAACCTAACACTAACCCTAACCCGAAACTTCACCCTCAGCCTCACCCTAACCCTAACTCTAACACTAAACCTCACCCTCACAATACCCTTAACCCTAACCCTAACGTTAAAGCTCACCTTCACACTCACCCTAGACCTTACTCTTACCCTAATCCTATACCTAACACTCATCCTAACCCTAACCCTAACCCAAACCCTTAACCTCAACCTCACACTCAGCCTAACACTAAGCCTAACCCTAAACCTAAACCTAACACACAAACTCACCCAGACTCTAACCCTAATCCTATCCTTAACCCTAAACCTCCCCCTAACTCTCACCCTAACCCTAACCCTAACACTAACCCTTAAACTAACCCTCAACCTAAACCACACCCTAACCCTAAATCTAACCCTAAACCTCACCCTCACCCTAACCCTAAATCTAACCCTAACCCAAACCCTAACCCAAACCCCAACCCTAAACCTAACCCATACCCTCACCCTCAGCTGAATCGTAAGCCTAACCCTAACGCTCACACTCATCCTAACCCTAAACCTAAACCTCACCCTAACCGTAACCCTAACCCTCAAACACAGCCTAACCCTAAGCCTATCCCTAACCCTAAACCTAACCCTCACACTCACCCTAACACCAACCTAATCCTACTCATAACCCTAACCCTAACCCTCACCCTCAACCTAACCCTCATCTTAAGCTTAACCCTAACATTAATCCTAACCCTAACCCTCACGCTCAGCCTCACCCTAACACTAACTCTAACACTAAACCTCACCCTGAACCTAACCCTAACCTTAACCCTATGCCTAAACCTCATCCTAGCCCTAACCCTAACCCTCACCCTCACCCTCACCATAAACTTAACCCTAACCCTAACGCTAACAATAACCCTAACCCCAACCCGAACCTCACCCTAAACATAACCCTCACCCTAACCCTAACCCTCACCCTAACATTTACCCTTACCCTAACACTAACCCTAACCCTGACACTAAACCTCACACTAACCCTTACCATCACCTTTAGCCTAAACCTCACCCTAACACTAACCCTAAACCTCACCCTATCCCTAGACCGCACCATAACCCTAACCCTCATCCTCACCCGAAACTTCACACTAACCCTAACACTAATCCTCAATATAACCCTCAACCTTACCCTAACCATAACACTAACCCTCACCCTAACACTAATCCTCGCACCCAACCTCACCCTTAGCCTAACCCTAAGCCTAAGCCTAACCCTAACCCTAAACCTCACACTCACCCTCACCCTAACCCTAATCCTAACCCTAACCCTAACCCTAACCCTAAAACTCAACCAAACCCTCAACCTAACAACCCTAACACTTAACCTAAGCCTAACCCTCGACCTAACACTTCAACTGAACCTAAATCTAACCGTATACCTCACCCTCACCCTAACCCTAATGATAACCCTAACCCCAAACCTCACCCTAACCCTAACACTCATCCTCACCCTCACCCTCACCATAACTCTAACTCTAAGACCAACAATAAGAATAATCCTAACCCTAAACTTTACCCTAACCCTAATGCTAAAACTCAACCTCACCCTAACCCTAACCCTAACCCTAACCCTCACCCTAACCCTAACCCTCACCCTCACCATAACCCTCACCCTCATCCTAAACCTCACCCTAACCCTAACCCTAACCCTAAACCTTACCCTAACACTAACACTAAACCTCACCTTCACCCTAGCCCTCACCCTAACACTAATCGAAAACCTAATCCTTATCATAACCCTCACCCTAACTCTGTCTAAACTTAACCCTAACCCCAACCCTCACTGTAACCATAACACTGACCCTAACACTAACACTAACCATAAACCTAACCCTAAACCTAACCCTAAACCTCAGCCTCACCCTCACCCTAAGCCAAACCCTAACCCTAACCCTCACCCTAACTCTAAGCCTGACCCCAACCCTAATCCTAACCCTCATATTCACCCTCAACCTAACCCTAATCCTAAACCTAACCCCATACCTAACCCTAACCCTCACCCTAACCCTCAGCCTAGCCCTCACCCTTGCACTTATCCTAACCCTCACCCTCACCCTAACCATAACCCTCGCCCTAAACCTAACCCTCACACTAAAACTTACCCTCACCCTAACACTAACCCTAATACTAACACTCACACTAACACTAAACATCACCCTAACCCTAAACCTCACCCTAACACTAACCCTAACCCTCACCCTCACCCTAGCCTTCACCCTAACCCTAACCCTCATCCTCACCATAAACCTCACACTAACCCTAACACTAATCCTCAATCTAACCCTCAACCTCACCCTAGCGCTAAAACTAACCCTCACAATAACCCTAACACTCACACTTACCATAATCCTCACCCTCAGCCTAACCCTCACCTTTACCCTTACAATCACCCCCACGCTAACCCGCACACTAACCCTAACCCTCACGATAACCCTAAATGTACCCCGAAACCTCACCCTCTCCCTAACCCTAACTCTAACCCTAACCCTAACACTAAACCTCAACCTAACCCTAACCCTAACCCTCACCCTCACCCTAACCATAAACCTCACACTAACCCTAACCCACAACGTAACGCTTACCCTCACCCCAACACTAACCCTAACCTTAACACTAACACTCACACTAACCCAAACCCTCACCCTAATCCTAAACCTCACCCTAACCCTAACCCTAAACCTAATCCTCACCCTCACCCTAGCCCTCACTCTAACCCTAATTCTAACCCTCACCCTCACCCTATCCCTAACCCTCATCCTCACCCTAAACCTCACACTAACCCTAACTCTAATCCTCAATCTAACCCTCACCCTAACCCTAACCCTATACCTTACCCTAACCCTAAACCTAACCCTAACCCTCACCCTTATCTTAACCCTAACCCTCAGCCTAAACCTTACCTTTACCCTTACCATCATCCTCACCCTAAACCTCACACTCACCCTAGCCCCTAACTAACTCTAATCCTAACCCTAACCCTCATCCTAACCCTCCCCCTTACCCTAACCCTCACCCTCAACCTCACCCTCAGCCGAACCATTAGCCTAAACCTAAACCTAAACCTAACACACACACTCACCCTCACTCTAACCCTAATACTATCCCTAACCCTAACCCTAACACTAAACCTTCCCCTAACTCTCACCCTAACCCTAAAACTAACCCTTACCATAACCCTCAACCTAAAACTCACCCTAACCCTAACCCTAAACCTAAGCTTTACCCTAACACTAACCCTAATCCTTACCCTCACCCTAGCCCTCATCCTAACCCTATTTATAACCCTAAGCCTCATCCTAACCCTCACACTAACCCTAACCCTAACCCTCATCCTTATCCTAACCCTAATCCTCAACCTAACAAGAAACCTAACCCTCACACTAACCCTAAACCTAAACCTCACCCTAACCCTAAACTTAACCGAACCCTAACTCTCACCCTAACCCTAACCCTAACCCTCCCACTAACAATAACCCTCACCCTCAACCTCATTCTCAGCCTAACCATTAGCCTAAACCTAAACCTAAACCTAACACACACACCCTCACTCTATCCCTAACCCTGATCCTAAACCTAAACCTCCCCCTGACTCTCACCCTAACCATAAAACTAACACTTACCATAACCCTCAACCTAAACCTCACCCTAACCCTAACTCTAACCCTAAAACTCACCGTCACCCTAACCTTGACTCTAGACCTAACCCAAACCCTAAAACTCACCCTAACACTAAGTCTAACCCTAAACTCCGAATTTACCCTCCAACTAAACCTAAATCTAACCATGAATATCACTTTTACCCTAACACTAATCATAACCCTAACCCTAAACCTAACCCTAACACTAACCCTGACACCCTAACCCTCACCTTCACCCTAACCCTAACCCTTACTCTAACCCTAACCCACACCCTCACCCTCAACCTAATCCGGACACTAAAAATAAACCTAACCCTCACACTCACCCTAACCTTAGGCCTAAAACTCATCCTAACCCTATCCATTACCCTCAAAGTCAGCCTAATCCTAAGCATATCCCTAACCCTAACCCTAACCCTAACCCACACACTCAAACTAATACTAACCCTAATCCTACTCCTAACCCTAACCTCAACCTGACCCTCTCCTTAAGCCTAACCCTAACATTAATCCGAACCCTAACCCTCACCCTCAGCTTCACCCTAACCCTAACTCTAACACTAAACCTCACCCTGACCCTAACCCTAACCCTAACCCTATTCCTAAACCTCATCCTAGCCCTAACCCTAAAACTCACCCTCACCCTCACAATAACTGTAACACTAACCCTAATACTAACAATAACCCTAAACCTAACCCTAACCCTAACCCTCACCCTCAAACTCAGCCTCACCCTAACCTTAAATCTAACACTTAACCACAAACTCACCCAAACCCTAATCTTAACCCTAACCCTAAACCTCACCCTACCCTAACCCTAACCATCACCCCAAACCTCACCTTCACCATAACTCTAACCCTAACCCTAACAATAACACTAATCCTAACCCTAAACCTAACCTGAACCCTAACCCTAATTCTAAAACTCAACCTCACCATAACCCTAATCCCAACCCTAACCCTCACCCTCACCATAACCCTATTCCTCATCCTAACCCTCACCCTAACCCTAACTCTAAAACTAAACCTTACCCTAACACTAACCCTAATCCTCACCCTCACCCTAGCCCTCACCCTAACCCTAATCATAACCCTAATCCTCATCCTAACCCTCACACTAACAATAACCCTAACCCTCATCCTTACCCTAACCCTAACCCTCAACCTAACCCTAACCCTAAAGCTCACCCTAAACCTAACCTTAACCCTCACCCTAACCCTAAACTTAACCGAACTCTAACTCTCACCCTAACATTAACCATAGCCCTCACCCTAACCCTAACCCCCAATCTCACCCTCATCCTCGGCCTAACCCTAATGCTAAACCTAACCCTAACCCTAACCCTCAAACTCACCCTAACCCTGACTCTAATCCTAATCCTAACCCTAACCCTAATCCTCAACCTCACCCTAGCCCTCACCCTAACACTATATCTAACACTAACCCTAAACCTAACCCTCAACCTCAGCCTCACCCTTACCCTAACTCTAAACCTAAAACTCACCCTCACCCTAAACCTAACCCTAAACCTAACCCTAATCCTAACCCTAAACCTCACCCTCACCTTAGCCCTCACCCAAACACTAAACCTAACCCAAATCCTAACCCTCACCCTAACACTAACCCTAACCCTCACCCTCACTCTCACACTAACCCTAGTCCTAACCATAATCCTCATCCTAACCCTCCCCCTAAACCTTACCCTAAACCTCACACTAACCCTAACCCTCAACTTCAACCTCACCATTAGCCTAACCCTTTGCCTAAACCTAAACCTCACCCTAACACATTAACTCACCCTCACCATAACCCAAAACCTAACCCTAACCCTCATCCTCACCCTCAACTTAACCATAACTGTAACCCTATACCTCACACTCAACCTAACCCTAACCCTAACCCTAACCCTAAACCTCACCCTAACACTAAACCTAAACCTCAACCTCTCCCTTGCCCTCACCCTTACCCTAATCCTAACCCTAACCCTCATCCTAACCCTCCCCATATCCCTAAACCTAACACTCACCCTAACCCTCACACTCACCCTCAGCCTAAACATAAGCCTAACCCTAAACCTAAACCTAACCCTCACACTCACCTCACCCTAACCCTAACCCTAATCCTAATCCTAAACCTAACCCTAACCCTCACCCTAACAATAAACCACACCCTAAACCTAACCCTAAACCTAACACTAACCCTAACCCTAAACTTGACGCTCAGCCTCACCCTAAACCTAACTCTAACCCTAAACCTCACCCTAACCCTAACCCTAACCCTAAACTTAAACCTCACCCTCAAACTCAGCCTAGCCCTTACCCTAACCCTAACCCTAACCCTAACCCTAACCCTCATCCTAACCCCCCTCTAACCCTAACCCTCACCCTCAAACTCACCCTCAGCCTAACCCTAAGCCTAACCCTAAACCTAAACCTAACACACATACTCAGCCTCACTCCAACCCTTCTCCTGTCCCTAACCCTAACCCTAACCCTAACCTTCCCTCTAACTCTCACCCTAACAATAACCCAAACACTAACCATTACCATAACCCTCAACCTAAAGCTCACCATAACCCTAAATCTAACCCTAAACCTCACCCTCACCCTAACCCTAAATCTAACCCTAACCCAAACCCTAAACCTCACCATAAGACTAGCCCTAAACCTAACCCACACACTCACCCTCAGCCTAATCCTAAGCCTAACCCTAAACCTAACCCTCACACTCACCCTCAGCCTAATGCTAAGCCTAACCCTGACCCTACCTCTCACACTCACCCTAAACCTAACCCTAAACCTAACCCTCACCCTCAACCTCAGCCTAACCCTAATCGTATCCCTAACCTTAACTCTAACCCTCACACTTACCCTAATACTAACCCTAATGTACTCCTAACCCAAACCCTAACCCTCACCCTCAACCTAACCCTCAACTTAATTATAACCCTAACATTAATACTAACCCTAACCCTCACGCTCAGCCTCACCCTAACCCTAACTCTAACATTAAACCTCACCCTGAACCTAACCCTAACCCCAACCCTATCCTAAACCTTATCCTAGACCTAACCCTAAACCTCACCCTCACCCTCACCATAAACTTAACCCTAACCCTAATGCTAACAAAAACCCTAACCCTAACCATAACCCTCACACTAAACATAACCCTCACCCTAACCCTAACCTTCACCCTAACACTTACCCTCACCTTAACACTAACCCTAACCCTAACACTAAACCTCACACTAACCCTAAGCATCAATGTAATCCTAAACCTCACCCTAACACTAACCCTAAACCTGACCCTATCCCTAGACCTCGCCCTAAACCTAACCCTCATCCTCACCCTAAACTTCACATGAACAATAAAACTAATCCTCAATTTAACCCTCACCCTCACCCTAAACATAACCCTAACCCTCACCCTAACCCTAACCCTCACCCTTACCTTAACCTTCATGCTCAGCCTAACCCTCACATTTACCCTTAACGTCACCCCCACCCTAATACTAACTCTAACCCTAATCCTAACACTAACCCTTACACTTACCCTAACCCTAACCATCACCCTAACCCTAATCCTCACCCCCAACCTCACCCTCAGCCTAACCCTAAGCCTAACCCTAAACCTAAAACTAACACACACATTCTAACACACACATTCACGTTCATTCTAACCCTAATCCTATCCCTAACCCTAACCCTAACCCTCCCCCTAACTCTATATCTAACCCTAAACCTCACCCTCACCCTCACCCAAACCCTAACCCTAACCCTAAACCCCACCCTAACCATAACCATAACCCTCACCCGCACCCTCACCCTCACCGTAACTCTAACCCTAACCCTAACAAGAACACTAAACCTAACTCGAACCATTAACCTAAGCCTAATCCTCACCACCACCCTCACCCTCAGCCTAACCCTAAGCCTAAGCCTAACCCTCACACTAACCCTCATACTCACCCTCACCCTAACCCTAATCCTAAACCAAACCCTATCCCTAAACCTCAACCTAACAATCACCCTCAACCTAACCCTAACACAAACCTGTCCCTAAACCTCAGCCTAATCCTCCGCCTAACCCTAACCCTAACCCTAAACCTCACCCTCAACCTAACTCTAACCCTAACCCTAAACCTCACCCTAAACCTCAATCTAAACCTGAACCTCACCTTCAACCTCACCATTATTCTAAACCTTACCCTAACAATAACACTAACCCTATCCTTAACCCTAACCATAACGCTCACCCTCAGCCTCAACCTCACAGCAAACTTAATCCTAACCATAACACTAACAACAACCCTAACCCTAAGCCTAACCCTAACCCTAACTCTAATCCTCACCCCCACCCTCACCCTCAGCCTAACCCTAAGCCTAACCCTAACCCTAACCCTCAGCATAACCTTAACCCTAACCATAACACTAACACTAACGATAACTCTAAACCTAATCCTAAACCTCACCCTTCCCTACAAATCACTCTAACCCTATTCCTAACCCTAAACCTCATCCTAACCCTCCCCAGAATCCTAAACCTAAACCTCACCCTAACCCTAACACTAAACATAACCCTAAGCCTCAGCCTCACCCTCACCGCAAACTTAACACTAACCATAACACGAACAATAACTATAACCCTAAGCCTAACCCTAACCCTAACTCTAACCCTCACCCCCACGCTCACCCTCAGCCTAACCCTAACCGTAACCCTAAACCTCACCATAACCCTAACGCTAACCCTAATTCTAACACTATCCCTAAACCTAAACCTAACCCTAAACCTAACCCTAATCCTCAGCCTCAACTTCACACTAACCGAAAACCTAACCCTAAAACTCACCCTAATTCTAACCCTAACCCTAACTCTAACCGTCACCCTAACCCTAACCCTAACCACCACCCGAACCCTAATCCTCACCCCCAACCTCGCCCTTAGCCTAACCCTAAGCCTAAGCCTAACCCTAACCCTAAATCTCACATTCACCATCACCCTAACTCTAACCCTAACCCTAACCCTAACACTAAAACTAAACCTAAATCTAACCCTAAACCTAACCCTAATCCTCAGCCTCACCCTCACCTTAACCCAAATCCTACCCCTAACCGTAACACTAAAACTAAGCCTAACCCTATCCCTAACCTTCACACTCACCCTCACCCTAACCCTAATCCTAAACCTTACCCTATCCCTAACCCTACCCCTCACGATAACCCTCATCCTAGCCCTCACCCTAACACTAATCCTAACCCTAAAGCTCATCCTAACCCTCACCCTAACCCTAACCCTAACCCTCACACGCATGCTCGGCCTAAGCCTAAGCCTAAGCCTAAGCCTAAGCCTAAGCCTAACCCTAACCCTCACCCTAACCCTAACGCTAACACTAACCCTAACTCTAACCATAAATCTCACCCTAACCCTAACCCTAAGGCTAAACCTCACCCTAAACCTAACCCTAAACCTCACCTCACCCTAGCCCTCACCCTAACACTAATCATAACCCTCATCCTAACCCTCAACATAACACTAACCATAACCCTCATCCTCACCCTCACCCTAAACCTAATACGAAACCTAACCCTCAACCTAACCTTAACCCTCACCCTCACCATAACCCTTACATAAAAACTCACCCTAAGCCTAAACTTAACCCACACCCTGACTCTCACACTAACCCTAACCCTAGCCCTCACCCTAATCCTAACCCTAAACCTCACCCTCATACGAGCCCTTTCCCTAACCCTAATCCTAAACCTAACCCTGTTCCTAAACCACCCCCTAACCCTTACCCTAACCCTCACCGTAACCCTAACCCTCACCTTCAACCTCACCCTCAGCATAAACCTAAACCTAACCCTAAACCTATCCCTAACACACACACTCACCCTTACCCTAACCTTAATCCTAACCCTAACCCTCAACTTCACCCTCAAACTCAGTGTAACCCTAAGCCCAACCCTATCCCTAAACCTAACCCTCACACTCACCCTAACCCTTACCCGAATCCTAATCCTAACCCTAACCCTAACCCTCACCCTCAGACTCACCTTAACCCTAACTCTAACTCTAAACCTCACCGTCACCCTAACCCTAACCCTAAACCTCACCCTAACCCTAAGGCTAAACATCACTCTCACCCTAGCCCTCACCCTAACACTAATCGTAACCTAACCGTCAGCTTAACACTCCCCATAACCCTAAGCCTAACCCTAACACTCAACTTCACCGTCAACCTCAGCCTAACCTTAAGCGTAACCCTAACCCTAACCCTCACACTCACACTAACCCTAAAACTAATTCTAATCCTAATCCTAACCAAAACCCTCACCCTCACCCTAACCCTCACCCTTACCCCAACATTAAACCCAACACTAACTGTTACCCTAACACTCACCCTCAGCTTCTCCCTAACCTTTCCTCTAACCCTAAACCTCACCCTCACCCTAACCCTAACCCTAACCCTTAACCTCAGCCTAACCCTAAACCTAAACCTCACCCTCACCCTAGCCCTTACCCGAACCCTAATCCTAACCCTCATTCTAACCCTCCCCCTCAACCGAACCCTCAGCCTATCCCTAAGCCTAACCCTAAACCTAACCCTAACACACACACTCACCCTCAACCTAACCCTAATCCTGTCTTTAAACCTAACCCTAACCCTAACCCTCCGCCTAACTCTCCACCTAACCCTAACCCTTACACTAACCCTAAACCTAATCCTCAACCTAACCCAAAACCTAAACCTAAAACTAACACTCACCTTCACCCTCACCAAAACTGTAACCGTAAACCTAACCCTATCAATAAACCTAACCCTAATCCTAACTCTTACCCTAACCGTAACCCTCACCCTAACCCAAACCCTCACCCTAACACTTACCCTCACCCTAACCCTAACCCTAACCCTAACACAAACCCTCACACTAACACTTACCCTAACCCTAAACCTAAACCTCAACTTAACCCTTACCCTCACCCTAACCCTAACACTAACCCTATCCCTAACCCTCACCCTAACCCTATTTCTAACCCTAAAACTCACTCTCAACCTAACCCTAACCCTAACCCTAAAGCCCACCCTACCTGTAACCTTAACCTTCACCCGCACCCTCATCCTCACCGTAAATCTAACCCTAACCCTAAAAATAACACTAACCCTAAACCGAACCATCATCCTCACCCTAATCCTCACCCCCACAGTCACCCTCAGCCTAACCCTAAGACTAACCCTCACCCTAAATTTCATACTCACCTCACCCTAAACCTAATCCTAAACATAACCCTATCCCTAAACCTCAACCTAACCCTCACCCTCACCCTAACCTTACCACTAACCCTAACCCTCAACCTCTCCCTAACCCTAACTCCAACCCTAAACCTCTCTCTGACACTAAACCTAAATCTAACCCTAAATCTCACAGTAAACCTCACCCTAACCATAAACCTCACCATTACCCTCAACCTCAGCGTAACTCTAAGCCTAACACTAACAATAACACTAACCCTAACCCTAACCCTAATCCTAACCCTAACAATAACCGTCACCCTCAGCCTCACACTCAACGCAAATTTGACCCTAAACCTAACCCCAATCCTCATCCCCACCCTCACCTTCAGCCTAACCCTAAGCCTATACCTAACCCTAACCCTAACCCTAACCCTCACTGTAACCCTAATCATAACCTTAAATCTAACCCTAACATTAACCCTAAAGCTAACACTAATCCTCAGCCTCACCCTCACCCTAAACCAAACCCTAACTCTAACCCTCACCCTAACCCTAAGCCTAACCCCAAATCTAGCCCTCACACTCACCCTCTCCCTAACCCTAATACTAAACCTAACGCTTTCCCTAAACCTAACCCTCACCCTATCCCACACCGTAGTCCTATCCCTAACCCTAGTACTAACCCAAAACCTCATTCTAACCCTCACCCTAACGCTAACCCATACCCTCACCCTAACCATAACCCTAACCCTCACCCTCATGCTCAGCCTAAGCCTAAGCATAAGCCTAAGCCTAACCCTAACCATCACCATAACCCTAACACTAACACGAATCCTAACTCTAAACGAAAACCTCATTCTCACCCTAACATTAAATCTAACCCTAACCCTAAACCTCATCCTAACCCTAATCCTAACCCTCACCCTCACCCTCACCGTAACCGTAACCCTAACCCTAACTCTAACAATAACCCTAAACCTAACCCTAACCCTCAACCTAACCATAACCCTCACCCTAACTCTAACCCTCACCCTAACATTTACCCTCACCCTAACCTAACGCTAACCCTACCACTAACCCTAACCATCACCCTAACCCTAAACCTCACCCAAACCCTAGCCCTCACCCAAACCCTAATCCTAACCCTCATCCTAACCCTCACCCTAACACTAACCCTAACCCTCACCCTCACTCTTACCCGAACCCTAATCCTAACCCTAACCCTCATCCTAGCCCTCACCATAACCCTTACCTTAACCCTCACCCTAAACCAAACTTTCACCTCAACCTCACCTTTAGCCTAACACTTAACCTAAACCTAAACCTAACCCTAACACACACACTCACCCTAACCCTAACCCTAATCCTAACCCTAACCCTCAATCTCACCCTCACCCTCAGTGTAAACCTAAGCCTAACAATAACCCTAACCCTAATCCTCATCCTCAGCCTCACCCTAACCCTAAATCTATCCCTAAACCTCACCCTCACCCTAATCCTAACCCTAACCCCAACATTAAACCTCACCCTAAACCTAAACATAATCCTCATGCTAACACTCCCCCTAATCCTAACCCTCACCCTAACCTCAAACTCAGCCTAACCCTAAGCCTAACCCTAAACCTAAACCTAACACACACACTCACCCTCATTCTAACCCTAATCCTATCCCTAAACCGAACCCTCCCCCAAACTCTCACCCTATCCCTACCCCTAAAAGTAACCCTTACCCTAACCCTCAACCTAACCCTCACCCTAACCCTAACTCTAAACCTAAAACTCACCCTCACCCTAACCCTAACTTTGACACTAACCCAAACCCTAAACCTCACCCTATCCCTAACTCTAAACCTAAAACTCACCCTCACACTCACAGTAACCATAACCCTCACCCTAACACTAACACTAACCCTAACACTGACCCTCACACTAACACTAACCAAAACCCTACCCCTCCCTCTAACTCTATATCTAACCCTAAACCTCACCCTCAACCTCACCCTAACCCTAACCCTAACCCTAAAACCCAACCTAACCATAACCTAACCCTCACCCGCACCCTCACCCTCACCGTAACTCTAACCCTAAGCTTAACAATAACACTAAACCTAACTCGAACAATTACCCTAAGCCTAATCCTCACCCCCACCCTCACCCTCAGCCTAAACTTATAAGCCTAACCCTCACACTAACCCTCATACTCACCCTCACCCTAACCCTAATCCTAAACCTAACCCTATCCCTAAACCTCAACCTGACTCTCACCCTCACCCTAACCCTAACACTAAACCTATATCTAAACCTCAGCCTAATCATCCGCTTAACCCTAAACCTAACACTAAACCTCACCCTCATCCTAACCCTAACCCTTACCCTAAACCTCAACCTAAACCTCACACTAAACCTGACCCTCATATTCAACCTCACCATTACTCTAACCGTAACCCTAACAATAACACTAACCCTAACCCTAACCCTAACCCTCACCCTCAGCCTCACCCTCATCCTCAACCTAAGTCTAACACTAACACTAACCCTAACCCTAACCCTAACCCTATATCTAACCCTAAACCTCACCCTCACCCTCACCCTCACCCTAACCCTAACCCTAAAACCCACCCTAACAATAACCATATCCCTCACCCACACCCTCACCCTCACCGTAACTCTAACCCTAACCCTAACAAGAACACTAAACCTAACTCGAACCATTACCCTAAGCCTAATCCTCACCACCACCCTCACCCTCAGCCTTACCCTAAGCCTAAGCCTAACCCTCACACTAAACCTCATACTCACCCTCACCCTAACCCTAATCCTAAACCTAACCCTATCCCTAAACCTCAACCTAACCCTCACCCTCACCTTAACCCTAACACTAAACCTATCCCTAAATCTCAGCCTAATCCTCCGCCTAACCATAACCCTAACCCTCAACCTCACCCTCACCCTAACCCTAACCCTAACCCTAACACTAACCCTCACCCTAACCCAAACCCAAAACACCACCCGATCCCTAATCCTCACCCCCACCCTCACTTTAGCCTAACCCTAAGCCTAAGCCTAAGCCTAACCCTAAACCTCACACTCACCCTCACCCTCACCCTAAACTTAACCCTAACCCTAACACTAAAACTAACCCTAAACCTAACCCTAAAACTAACCTTAAATCTCAGCCTCAACCTCACTTTAACCCAAACCCTAACCCTAACCCTCACCCTAACTCTAAGCTTAACACTAACCCTAAAATTCACACTCACCCTCACCCTAAACCTAATCCTAAACCTCACCCTATCCCTAACCCTACCCCTCACCATAACCCTCATCCTAGCCCTCACACTAACACTAATCCTAACCCTAAAGCTCATCCTAACCCTCACCCTAACTAACCCTAACACTCACATGCTTGTTCGGCCTAAGCATAAGCCTAAGCCTAAATCTAAGCCTAACGTCACCCTAACCCTATCCCTAACACTCACAGGCATGCTCGGCCTAAGCCTAAGCCTAAGCCTAAGCCTAACCCTAACCCTAACCCTCACCCTAACCCTAACGCTAACACTAACCCTAACTCTAACCCTAAATCTCACCCTAACCCTAACCCTAACCCAAAAGCTAAACCTCACCCTAAACCTAACCGTAAACATCACCTCACCCTAGCCCTCACCCTAACACTAATCATAACCCTCATCCTAACCCTCAATATAACACTAACCCTAACCCACACCCTAACCCTAACCCAATACGAAACCTAACCCTCAACCTAACCCTAACCCTCACCCTCACCGTAACCCTTACCCTAACACACACCCTAACCCTAAACTTAACCCAAACCCTAACTCTCACCCTAAACCTAACCCTAACCCTCACCCTAATCCTAACCCTAAACCTCACCCTCAACCGAGCCCTTGTCCTAACACTAATCCTAAACCTAACCCTCTTCCTAAACCTCCCCCTAACCTTTACCCTAACCCTCACCCTAACCCTAACCCTCACCCTCAACCTCAACCTCTGCATAACCCTAAACCTATCCCTAAACCTATCCCTAACACACACACTCACCCTTACCCTAACCTTAATCCTAACACTAACCCTCACCTTCACCCTCAAATTCCGTGTAACCCTAAGCCTAACCCTAACCCTAACCCTAACCCTCACACTCACCCTAATACTTACCCTAATCTTAATCTTAACACTAACCCTAAGTCTAACCCTCGGCCTCACCTTAAGCCTAACTCTAACCCTATACCTCACAATCTCCATAACCCTAACACTAACCCTAACCCTAAACCTCACCCGGACCCGAACCCTAAACCTCACCATCACCCTTGCCCTCATCCTAACCCTAATCCTAACCCTAACCCTCATCCTAACCCTCCCCATAACCCTAACCCTAACCCTCACCCTGGCCCTAACCCTCATTCTCACCTTCACCCTCAGCCTAACCCTAAGCCTTAACCCTAACCCTCAAATTCACTGTAACGCTAAACCTAATCCTAATCCTACCACTAACACTAACCTTCAGCCTCACACTAACCCTCACCCTACACCTAACCCTAAACCTAACACTAACCTTAACCCTGACTCTCACCATCAGCCTCACCCTAACCCTAATTCTAACCCTAAACCTCACCCTCACCCTAATCCTAACCCTAACCCTAACCTTAAACCTCACCCTAAACCTAAACCTAATCTTCATTCTAACCCTCCCCCTAACCCTAACTCTCACCCTAACCTCACCCTCAGCCTAACCCTAAACCTAAACATAACACACACACACTCACCCTCATTCTATCCCTAATCCTAATCCTAAACCTAACCCTCCCCCTAACTCTCACCCTACCCCTATCCCTAAAAGTAACCCTTACCCTAACCCTCAACCTAACCCTCACCCTAACCCTAACTCTGACCCAAACCCAAACCCTAAACCTCACCCTATACCTAACCCTAACCCTAACACTCACTCTCACCCTCACAGTAACCATAACCCTCACCCTAACACTAACACTAACCCTAACACTGACCCTCACACTGACCCTAACCCCAACCATAACCCTCCCCCTAACTCTATATCTAACCCTAAACCTCACCCTCACCCTCACCCTAACCCTAACCCTAACCCTAAACCCCACGCTAAGCATAACCATAACATTCACCCGCACCCTCACCCTCAGCGTAACTCTAACCCTAACCATAACAAGAACACTAAACCTAACTCAAACCATTCCCCTAAGCCTAATCCTCACCACCACCCTCACCCTCAGCCTTACCCTAAGCCTAAGCCTAACCCTCACACTAACCCTCATACTCACCGTCACCCTAACCCTAATCCTAAACCTAACCTTATCCCTAAACCTCAACCTATCCCTCACCCTCACCCTAACCCTAACACTAAACCTATCCCTAAAGCTCAGCCTAATCCTCCGCCTAACCCTAACCCTAACCCTAAACCTCACCCTCACACTAACCCTAACAATAAACCTCAACCTAAACCTCACCCTAAACCTGACCCTCACATTCAAACTCACCATTACTCTAACCGTAACTCTAACAATAACACTAACCCTAAACCTAACCCTCACCCTAACCCTCCCCATAACCCTATATCTAACCCTAAACCTCACCCTCACCATCACCCTAACCCAAACCCTAACCCTAAAACCCACCCTAACCATAACCATAACCCTCACCCTAAACCTCACCCTAAACCTGACCCTCACATTCAACCTCACCATTACTGTAACCGTAACCCTAACAATAACACTAAGCCTAACCCTAACCCTAACCCTAACGATAACCCTCATCCTCAGCCTCACTCTCACAGCAAACTTAATCCTAACCATAACACTAACAATAACGCTAACCCTAACCCTAACCCTAACCCTAACTCTAATCCTCACCCCCTACCTCACCTTCAGCCTAGTCCTAAGCCTACCCTAACACTAATCCTCACCATAACCCTAACCCTAATCCTAACCCTAACACTAACCATAACCCTAAACCTAACCCTAAACCTCACCCTCACCCTAGCAATCACCCTAACCCTATTCCTAACCGTAAACCTCATCCTGTCCCTCCGTATAACCCTAACTCTAAACCTCACGCTAACACTAACCCTAAAAATAACCCTAAGCCTCACCCTCACCGCCAACTTAACCCTAACCATAACACTAACAATAACCATAACCCTAAGCCTTACCCTAACTCTAAATCTATTCCTCACCCCCAAGCTCAACCTCAGCCTAACCCTAACCCTAACCCTAAACCTCACCATTACCCTAACCCTAACACTAACCCAAAACCTAAACCTAACCCTAAACCTAACCGTAATCCTCAGCCTCAACCTCACCCTAACCCAAAACCTAACCATAACCCTCACACTAACTCTAACCCTAACCCTAACACTAACCCTCACCCTAACCCTAACCCTAACCATCACCCTAAACCTAATCCTCACGCCTATGCTCACCATTAACCTAACACTAAGCCTAAACCTAACCCTAACCCGAAAACTCACACTCACCCTCACCCTAACCCTAATCTTAAAACTAACCCTAACCGTAACCCTAAACCTCAATCTAACCCTCAACCTAACCTGAACCCTAACACTTAACCTAAACTAACCCTTGACCTAACCCTCCAACTAAACCTAAATCTAACTATAAACCTCACCCTCACCCTAATCCTAACCGTAACCCTAAACCTCACCCTAACCCTAACACTCACCCTCACCCTCAACATAACTCTAACCCTAACCCCAACCATAAGAGTAATCCAAACCCTAAACCTAACCCTAACCCTAACCCTAACTCTAATGCTCACACTCAACCTCACCCTAACCCTAATCCTAACCCTAACCCTCACCCTAACCCTAACCCTCACCCTCACTGTAACCCTCACCCTCATCCTTACCCTCACCCTAACCCTCACCCTAACCCTAAACCTTACCCTAACACTAACCCTAACCATCACCTTCACCCTAGCCCTCACCCTAACCCTAATCGTAAACCTAATCCTCATCCTGAACCTCACCCTAACTCTAAGCCTAAACCTAACCCTAACCCTAACCCCAACCCTGACTGTAACCCTAACACTGACCCTAACACTAACTCTCACCATAAACCTAACCCTAAACCTAAACCTAATCTTCAGCCTCACCCTAACCCTAACACAAACCCTAACCCTAACCCTCATCCTAACTCTAAGCCTAACCCTAACCTTAATCGTAACCCTCATATTCACCCTCACCCTAACCCTAATCCTAAACCTGACCCCATACCTAACCCTAACCCTCACCCTAACCCTCTGCCTAGCCATCACCCTTACACTTATCCTAACCCTAACCCTCACCCTAACCATAACCCTAACCCTAAACCTAAACCTCACCCTAAAATTTACCCTCACCCTAACACTAATCCTGAACCTAATAATTACCCTCACACTAACCCTAAACCTCACCCTAACCCTAAACCTCACCCTAACACTATCCCTAACCCTCACCTCACCCTAGCCTTCACCCTAACCTTAACCCTCATCCTCACCATAAACCTCACACTAACCCTAACCCTAATCCTCAATCTAAAACTCACCCTCACCCTCAGCCTAACCCTAAGCCTAACCCTAAACCTAACCCTAACCCTCACACTCACACTAACCAAAACCCTACTCCTAATCCTAAACCTAACCCTCCCCCTAACCCTCCCCCTAAACTTAACCCTAAACCTAACACTAACCCTAACCCTAACCCTCACCCTCAGCCTCACCCTAACCCTAACTCTAACCCTAAACCTCACCCTAACCCTGAAACTAACCCTAACCTTAAACCTCACCCTCAAACTCACCCTAGCCCTTACCCTAAGCCTAATCCTAACCCTAACTCTCATCCTAACCCTTCCCCTAAACCTAACCCTCACCCTCAACCTCACTCTCATCCTAACCCTAAGCCTAACCCTAAACCTAAACCTAACACACACACTCACCCTCACTCTAACCCTGATGCTGTCCCTACCCTAACCCTAAGGCTAACCCTCCCTCTAACTCTCACCATAACACTAACCCAAACATTAACCCTCAACCTAAACCTCACCCTAACTCTAACTCTATCCCTAAACCTCACCCTCACCCTAAACCTAACTCTAACACTAACCCAAACCCTAAACCTCACCCTAACACTAACCCTAACCCTAAACCACACCCTCACCCTCAGCCTAATCCTAAGCCTAACCCTAACCCTAACACTCACACTCAACCTAACCCTAACCCTAAACCGCATCCTAACCCAACCCTCACCCTTAACCTCAGCCCAATCCTAAGCCTATCCGTAACCTTAACCCTAACCCTCACACTCACCCTAACACTAAACCTAATGTACAACTAACCCAAACCCTAACCCACACCCTCAACCTAACCCTCACCTTAAGCCTAACCCTAACATTAATACTAACCCTAACCCTCACCCTCAGCCTCACCCTAACCCTAACTCTAACACTAAACCTCACCCTGAACCAAACCCTAACCATAATCCTATCTCTAAACCTCATCCAAGACCTAATGCTAACCCTCACCCTCACCATAACCTTAACCCTAACCCTAACGCTAACAATAACCCTAACCCTAACCCTAACCCTCACTATAAACATAACCCTCACCCTACCCCTAAACCTCACCCTATCACTTACCCTCACCTTAACACTAAACCTAACACTAAACCTCACACTAACCCTAACCATCAACGTAAACCTTAACCTCACCCTAACACTAACACTAAACCTCACCCTCTCCCTAGACCTCGCCCTAACCCTAACCATCATCCTCACCCTAAACTTCACACTAACCATAACACTAATCCAAAATCTAACCCTCAACCTCACCCTAAACCTAACCCTAACCCTCACCCTAACCGTAACCCTTACCCTTACCTTAACCCTCACCATCAGCCTAACAATCACATTTACACTTACTGTCACCCCCACCCTAACCCTCACTCTAATCCTAACCCTCACCCTAACCAAAAATCTACCCCTAAACCTCACCCTCACCTTAACCCTCACTCTAACCCTAACCCTAACACAATCCCTTACCCTAACCCTAACCCTAACCATCACTCTAAACCTAATCCTCACCCCCAAACTCACCCTCAGCCTAACCCTAAGCCTAAGCCTAACTCTAACCCTAAACCTCACACTCACAATCACCCTATCCCTAATCCTAACCCTAACCCTAACCCTAACCCTAACCCTAAATCTCAACCTAACCCTCAACCTAACCTTAACCCTAACACTTAGCCTAACTCTAACCCTCGACCTAACACTCCAAGTAAAACTAAATCTAACCATAAAACACACCCTCCCACTAACCCTAATCCTAACCCTAACCATAAACCTCACCCTAACCCTAACACTCACCCTCACCCTCACCCTCACCATAACTCTAACCCTAACCTAACAATAACAGTAATCCTAACGGTAAACCTAACCCTAACACCAACCCTAATGCTAACACTCAAACTCAACCTAACCCTAATCCTAACCCTAATCCTCACCCTAACCCTCAGCCGAACCCTAAGTCTAACCCTAAACCTAACCTTCACACTCACACTAACCCAAACCCTAATCCTAATCCTAAACCTAACCCTAACCCTCACCCTCACACTAACCCTCACCCTAAACTCTAACCCTAAACCTTACCCTCACCCTAACCATAACCCTAACCTTAAACCTCACCCTCACACTCACCCTAGCCCTTACCCTAACCCTAATCCTAAATCTAACCCTCATCGAAACCCTCCCCGTAACCCAAACCCTCAACCTCAACCTCACCATCAGCCTAACCCTAAGACTAACACTAAACCTAAACCTAACAAACACACTCACCCTCACGCTAACCCTAATCCTATCCCTAACCCTAACCCTAAGCCTAACCCTCCCCCTAACTCTCACCCTAACCATAACCCTAACACTGACCCTTACCCTAACCCTCAACCTAAAACTCACCCTAAACCTAACTAACCCTAACCTTCACCATCACCCTAACGCTAAATCTAAACCTAAATCAAACCCTAAGCCTAACCCTAACCCTAACCCTCACACTCACCCTAACACTAACCCTAATTCCATTCCTAACCCTAACTCTAACCCTCTCCCTCAACCTAACCATCATCTTAAGCCTACCCCTAACATTAATCCTAACCATAACCCTCACACTCAGCTTCAACCTAACCCTAACTCTAACACTAAACCTCAACCTGACCCTAAACCTAAACATAACCCTATCCCTAACCCTCATACTAGCCCTAACCCTATCCCTCACACTCACCCTCACCATAACCTTAACCCTAACCCTAACACTAACAATAACCCTATCCCTAACCCTCATCCTCACCCTAAACATAACCCTCAACCTAACCCTAACCCTCACCCTAACACTTCCCCTTCCCCTAACACTAACCGTAACCCCAACACTAAACCTCACACTAACCCTAACCATCAACTTAACCCTACACCGCACCCTAACACTAACCCTAAACCTCACCCTCTCCCTAGACGTCGCCCTAACCCTAACCGTCATCCTCACCCTAAACTTCACACTAAACCTAACACTAATCCTCAATCTAACCCTCATCCTCATCCTAAACCTTACCCTAACCCTCACCCTAACCCTAACCCTCAACCTTACCTTAACCCTCACCCTTACCGTAACCCTCACGCTGAGCCTAACCCTAAAATTTACCCTTAACCTCAACCCCACCCTAACCTTCACTCTAAACCTAACACTCACCCTAACCCTAACTCTACCCTAAACGTCACCCTCACCCTAACCCTAACTCTAACCCTAACCCTAACACTAACCCTCACCCTAACACTAAACCTAACCATAACCCTAACCCTAATCTTCAACACCACCCTCACCCTTAGCCTAACCGTAAGCCTAAGCCTAATTCTAACCCTAAACCTCACACTCACCCTCACCCTAACTCTAATCCTAACCCTAACCCTATCCCTAAACCTCAACCTAACCCTCAACCTAAACTTAACCCTAACACTTACCCTAAACCTAACCCTCTACCTAATCTTCCAACTAAATCTAAATCTCATCATAAACCTCACTATCACCCTAACCCTAATCCTAACCCTAAACCTAAACCTCACCCTAAATCTAACACTCACCCTCACCCTCACCATAACTCTAAACCTAACCCTAACAATAAAAGTAATCCTAATCCTAAACCTAAGCCTAACACTAACCCTAACCCTAATGCTAAAACTCAAACTCAGCCTAACCCTAATCCTAACCCTAAACCTCACCCTAAACCTAACCCTCATCCTAACCCTAAACCTAACCCTATCCCTAAACCTAAACCTTACCCTAACACTAACGCTAATCCTCACCTTCACCCTAGCCCTCACCCTAACCCTAATAGTAAACCTAATTCTCATCCTAACCCTCACCATAACTCTAAGCCTAAACCTAACCCTAAGCCTAACCCCAACCCTCATTGTAACCCTAACATTGACCCTAACACTAACACTCACCATAAACCTAACCCTAAACCTAACCCTAAACCTAACCCTAATCCTCAGCCTCACCCTCACCCTAACCCAAACCCTAACACTAGCCCTCATCCTAACTCTAAGCCTAACCCTAACCCTCACCCTAACCCTCAGCCTAGCCCTCACCCTTACATTATCCTAACCCTAAACCTCACCTAAACCATAACCCTCATCATAAACCTAACCCTAACCCTAAAATTTACCCTCACCCTAACACTAAACCTAACCCTAATACTAACACTCACACTAACCCTAAACATCACCCTAACCCTAAACCTCAACCTAACCCTAACCCTCACCCTCAAACTCACCCTTAGCCTAACTCTTAGCCTAAACATAAACCTAACCCTAACACACACACTCACTGTCACCCTAAACCTAAACCTAAACCTAATCCTCACCCTTACCCTGAGTGTAACCATGAGACTAACCCTAACACTAACCCTCACACTCACCCTAAACCTTACCCTAATCCTAATCCTAACCCTAACCCTAAGCCTCACCCTCAGCCTCATGTTAACTCTAACTCAAACCCTATACCTCACACTCACCCCAAACAAAACCCTAACCCTAAACCTCACCCTAACACTAACCCTAAACCTCAACCTCACCCTAACCATCAGCCTAACCGTAATCCTAACCCTAACCCTCATTCTAACCCTCCACATACCCTAAACCTAACCCTCAAACTAACACTAACACTCACCCTCACCCTCACCCTCAGCCTAAACCTAAGCCTAACCATAAACCTAAACCTAACCCTCACTCTCACCCTAACCCTAAACCTAATCCTAATTCTAACCCTAACCCCAATCCTCAGCCTCACCCTAACCCTCACCCTAAACCTAACCCTAAACCTAACGCTAACACTAACCCTAACCCTCACCCTCAGCCTCACCTAACCCTAACACTAACCCTTAACCTCAACCTCACATGAACCCTAATCCTAACCCTAACCCTCACTCCAACCCTAACCCTCACCCTCACCGTAACACTAACCCTCATCCTAACCCTCACCCTAAACCTAACCCTAACCCTAAACCTTACCCTAACAATAACCCTAATCCTCACCCTCATCCTAGCCCTCACCCTAACGCTAATCATAACCCTAATCCGCATCCTAACCCTCACAGTAACCCTAACCCTAACCCTCATCTTTACCCTAACCCTAAACCTCAACCTAACCCTAACCCTAAATCTCACCCTAACCCTAACCCTAACCCTCACACTAACCCTAAACTTAACCGAACCCTAACTCTCACCCTAACCCTAACCCTAACCCTCACCCTAACCCTAACCCTCACACTCACCCTAATCCTCATCCTATCCCTAATCCTAAACCTAACCCTATCCCTAACCCTCACACTCACCCTAACCCTGACTCTAATCCTAATCCTAACACTAATGCTAATGCTCATGCTCATCCTAACCCTCACCGAAACACTAACTGTAACACTAACCCTAAACCTATCCCTCAATCTCAGCCTCACCCGTACCCTAACTCTAACCCTAAAACTCATCCTCAACCTAAACCTAAACCTAAAACGAACACTAACCCTAACCCTAAACCTCACCCTCACCCCAGCCCTCACCCTAACACTAATCCTAACCCACATCCTAACCCTCACCCTAACACCATCCCTAACCCTCACCCTCACTCTCATCCTAACCCTAATCCTAACCCTAACCTTCATCCTAACCCTCCCCCTAAACCTTACCCTAAACCTCACACTAACACTAACCCTCAACTTCAACCTCACCATTAGCCTAAACCTTAGCCTAAACCTAAACCTAACCCTAACACACCCACTCACCCTCACCCTAACCCAAATCCTAACCCTAACCCACACCCTCACCCTCACCCTCAGTGTAAACCTAAGCAAACCCTAACCCTAAACCACACACTCACACTAACATTTTCCATAATCGTAATCCTAAACCTAACCCAAAGCCTCACACTCAGCCTCACCTTAACCCTAACTCAAACCCTAAACCTCACACTCACCCTAAACCTAACCCTAACCCTAACCCTAAACATCACCCTAACACTAACCCTAAACCTCAACCTCTCCCTCGGCCTCACCCTAACCCTAATCATAACCCTAATCCTCATCCTAACCCTCCCCATGTCCCTAACCCTAACACTCACCCTAACCCTCACACTCACCCTCAGCCTAAACCTAAACCTAACCCTAACCCTCACACTCATCCTAACCCTAACCGTAATCCTAATACTAAACCTAACCCTAACCCTCACCCTCACCCTAACCCTCACCGTAAACCTAACCCTCAACCTCACCCTCACCCTCACCCTCAACCTCAGCCTAAACCTCACCCTACCCCTAACCATAACCCTAACCCTCACCCTCACCCTCATCCTCACCCCAACCCTAAACCTAACCCTAACCCTCACCCCATCCCTAACCCTCACCCTATCACTAACTCTCACCCTCACCCTCACCCTAATCCTATCCTTAACTCTAATACTAACCCTCAAGCTCACCATAACCCTCACCAAAAAACTTACCCTCAACCTCACCCTAAGCGTAACCCGAAACCTCACAGTAACCCTAACATCCACCCTAACACTAAACCTCAACTTAACCCTCAATCTCACCCTAATTCTCAACCTAACCTTACCTTAAGCCTTACCTAAACTAAACCCTCAACCTCACTCTCACCCTAAACCTCACCCTCACCCTAGCTCACACCCTAACCCTAACCCTAAACCTAACCCTCACACTAAACCTCACACTACCCCTAAACCTTACCCTAAGCCTAACGCTCATCCTAACCCTAACCCTAACCCTAACTGTCACCCTAAACCTACCCCTAAACCTAACCCTCACTCTAACCCTAAACCTCAACCTCAACCTCAAGCTCACCCTCACCCTCAGCCTAAAGCTAGTGCTACCCTAATCCTAACCCTCACTCTAAAACTAAATCTAACCCTAAACCAAACTCTCCCCCTCCCCCTCACCCTCACTCTAATTCTCACTCTAACCCTAACCCTCACCCCCAACCTCACTCTCACCCTCAGCCTAACCCTAGTCCTTACCTTAATCCTAAAACTCAACCTACCCCTGACCCTAACCCTAACCCTCACCCTAACCCTCACCCTCACCATAGTCCACACCCTAACCCTAACCCTAAACCTAACCCTCACACTAACCCTAACCCTAACCCTCACCCTAAACCTTATCCTAACCGTAAACCTAAAACTAACCTTCACCCTAACTGAACCCTAACCCTAACCATAACCTAACCCTAACCCTCACACTAACCCTAACCCTAACCCTCAGCCTAACGCTCATCCTAACCCTAACCCTAACCCTAACCATAAATCTCAACCTAACCCTCATGCTAACCCTAACTCTAACACTAACCCTAAACCTGACCTTCAATTTCACCCCCCCATAACCCTAACTCTAACCCTAAACCTCACCCTCACATTAACCCTAATCCTAACACAAACCGTAAACCTCACCCTAACTCTCACCCTAACCCTCACCCTAAACATCACCTTAACCTTAACCCACACCCTAACCCTAACCATAACCCTCACCCTAACGATAATCTCAGCTTAACCCTAACCCTGAAGTAAACGACACCCTCAACCTCACCCTCACCCTAGCCCTCACCCTCACCCTAGCCCTCACACTCACCCTAACCCTAACACTAAACATCAACCTCATCCTCACCCTCACCCTCAGCCTAAGCCTAACCCTAACCTAATCCTACCCCTCAACCTCACCCTCATCCTCAACCGAACCCTAACCCTAACAATAAATTTAACCCTCACCCTAACACTAAACCTCAACCTCACCCTAAACCTAATCCTAACCCTAACTCTAATCCTAACCCTCACCCTCACCCTAACTCTAACCCTAACCCTCACACTAACCCGAACCCTCACCCTAACTTTAACACTAACCCTAACCCTTACCCTCACAATCACCCTAAATCTAACCCTTACCCTCACCCTAACCCTAACCCTAACAGTACCCCTAAACCTAAACCTAGTCCTCACACTAACCCTATCTGTCACCCACACCTTATCCCGAACCCTCACCCGAACCCTCACACTAACCCTAACCCTAAACCTAACCTTAACACTCCCACTAAACCTAATCCTCACCCTAACTATAACCCTACACATCAGCCTAAACCTCACCCTAACCCAAACCCTAACCCTAATCCTCACCCTATCCCTAAACCTATCCTTAACCCTCACACTCACCCTAGCCCTCACCCTAACCCTACCCCAAACCCTAACCCTAATTCTAAACCTAATTCTCACCCTATCCCTAACCCTTATCCTAACCCTCACACTCACCCTAGCCCTCACCCGAACCTCACCCTAACCCTATCCCTAACCCTAAACCTCACCCTCACCCTAACCAAAACCCTAACCTTCACCCTAACCCCAATCCTAACCCTGACCCTAAACTTAACCCTAAAAGTCACACTAACCCTAACCCTCACCCTAACGCTAACCCTACCCCACAGCCTAACCCTCATCCTAAATCTAACACTAACCCTATCCCTCATGCTAACCCTACCCTAACATTAAACCTAACCCTCACCCTAACGCTAACCCTCACCCTCACCCTCACACTCACACTCACCCTCAGTCTAACCCTAACCCTAATCCTAAACCTAACCCTCATCCACACTCTCACCATAACTCCAACCAGAACCATAACCATAACGCTCCCACTACCCCTCCACCTCACCGAACCCTCACTCTCACCCTAACGCTCACCCTCACCCTAACCCTAACCCTAACACTAACCCTCACCCTAACCCTAAGCCTCACCCTCACCCTCAACCTCACACTCACCCTAACCCTAACCCTCACCATCACCCTAACCCTAACCCTAACTATAACACTCACACTAACCCTAAACCTAACCCTCCCCCTCACCCGAACCTTCACCCTCATCCTCACCCTAAACATCACCCTAACAATAACCCTCACCCTAATCCTAACCCTAACGCTCACCCTAACCCTAACGCTCACCTTAACCCTCAACCTCATCCAAATTCTCACCGTAATCTTACCCTAACCCTTACCTAAACTAAACCCTCACCCTCACCCTAAACCTAAACCTCACCCTCACCCTAAAGCTAACCCTAACCCTAACCCTCACACTCACCCTCACCCTCACCTCACCACAACCCTATCCCAGACCCTCAACCTAAAGCTAATCCTAACACTTGCCCTCACCCTAATCCTCACCCTAACCTTAACCTTAAACCTAATCCTCACCCACATGCTCACCCTAACACTAACACTAAAACTATCCCTCACCCTCAGTCTAACCCTCACCCTAACGCTTACTCTCACCCTAAACCTAATCCTCACACTAACTCTAAACCTAAATATAACCCTAACCCTAACCCTCACCTTAATCCTGACCCTGATCTTAACCCTCAGCCTATGTCTAACACTAAACCTAAATCTCACCCTCACCTAATGCTCACCATCACCCTAAACCTCACCCTAAACCTAACCCTCAACCACACCCTAAATCTCACCCTCATCCTTACTCTCACCCTAAGCCGAAACCTAACCCTAACCCTAATCCTAAACCTAAACGTCACCCTCGCCCGAAAACTAACACTAACTGTAAACTTCACCCTCACCATCATACTAACACTAATCCTAAACCTAACCCTCACACTCACCCTAAACCTAGCCCTCATCCTCACTGTCACCCTCACCCTTACCCTAAACGCAAACTTAACCATCATCCTAACCCTAACCCTAACCCTAACCTACACCCTAAATCTAACCCTAACCCTAAACCTCACCCTCACCCTAACCTTCACCCTCACATGAAACCTCAATCTCACCCTAACCCTCACCCTCACCCTAAACATCACCCTAACCCTAACCCTCACCCTAACCCTAAACATAACCCTCACCTTCACCCTAACCTTAACAATAACCCTAACCCTCACCCTTAAACTCACGCTAACCCTAACCCTCACTCTTACCCTAAACCTCATCCTAAAACTTAATCTTACCCTAAACCTAACACAAACCCTAACCTTCACACTAAAACTAACCCTCACCCTCACACTAACCCTAACCCTATCCCTCACCGTAACCCTAACCATCACCCTAAACCTAACCCTAACCCTCATCCTCACCATAGCCCTCACACTTACCATAATCCTAACCATTACCCTAACCCGAACCATAAACGCTAACCCTCACCTTCACCCTCACCCTAACCCTAAACATAACCCTCACCTTCACCCTAACCCTAACAATAACCCTAACCCTCACCCTTAAACTCACGCTAACCCTAACCCTCACTCTTACCCTAAACCTCATCCTAAAACTTAATCTTACCCTAAACCTAACACAAACCCTAACCCTCACACTAAAACTAACCCTCACCCTCACACTAACCCTAACCCTATCCCTCACCGTAACCCTAACCATCACCCTAAACCTAACCCTAACCCTCATCCTCACCATAGCCCTCACACTTACCATAATCCTAACCCTTACCCTAACCCGAACCATAAACGCTAACCCTCACCCTCACCCTCACCCTAACCCTAAACATAACCCTCACCTTCACCCTAACCCTAACAATAACCCTAACCCTCACCCTTAAACTCACGCTAACCCTAACCCTCACTCTTACCCTAAACCTCATCCTAAAACTTAATCTTACCCTAAACCTAACACAAACCCTAACCCTCACACTAAAACTAACCCTCACCCTCACACTAACCCTAACCCTATCCCTCACCGTAACCCTAACCATCACCCTAAACCTAACCCTAACCCTCATCCTCACCATAGCCCTCACACTTACCATAATCCTAACCCTTACCCTAACCCGAACCATAAACCCTAACCCTCACCCTCACCCTCACCCTAAACCTAAACCTAAACCTACTCCTCACGCTCACCCTAACCCTAACCCTAACCCTCACCTTAACACTCACTCTAATCCTATCCTGATCCTAACCCTCACTCTAAAGCTAACACTAAACCTAAACCTCACCCTCACCCTGACCCTCACCATCACCCTAACCTTCACCCAAACCCGAACCCTCACCTCAACCTAATCTTCACTCTCACCCTAACCCTAAACCTAAAACTAAACCTCTCCCTAACCCTCACCCTCACCCTCACCCTCACCTTAAGCCTAACCCTAAACCTAATCATAAACCGAACCCTCAACTTCACCCTAAACCTAACCGTAACCATCACCCTCACACTCACCATTACCCTAACACCAACCCTAACCCTTACCCTAACCCTCATCCTAACCCTAACCCTAACCCTAACAATAACCCTCACCTAACCCTAACCCTAACAATAACCCTATCCCTCACCATAACACTTATCCTCACACTTACTCTAAACCTAACCCTAAACCTCACCCTAACCCTGACCCTATCCCTCACCCTAATCCTAACCCTAACCCACAGCCTAAACCTAACCCTAACCCTCACCCTCACACTAACCCTCATCCACACCCTAATCCTCAACCTCACCCGAACCATCACCCTCACCCTTACACTCACCCTCACCCTAAACATCACCCTAAACCTAACCCTCACCCTAACGCTAAACATAACCCTCACCTTCACCCCAACTGTAATCCTAACTCTAATACGAACCCTCACTCTGACCCTCACCCTCACACTCACGCTAAACCTAAACCTCACTCTCACTCTAACCCTCACTGTAACCCTTAACCTTACCCTAACACTAACCGTAACCCTAACCCACTCCCTCACACTAAACCTAAACCTCACCCTCACCCTAACCCTAACCCTCACACTACCCCTCACACTAACAATTACCCTCACCCTAACCAAACCCTAACCCTCACACTCACCCTAGCACTCACCCTTACACTAATCCTATCCCTAACCCTAACCCTATCCTTAAAACTAACCCTCACCCTCACCCTCATCCTGACCCTCATCCAAACCCTAACCCTAACCCTAACCCTAACCCTCACCTTCACCCTCACCCTAACCCTAACACTAACTCTAATTCAAACCCTAACCCTCACTCACACCCTAAACCTCACCCTAATCCTTAGCCTCCCCCTCACCCTAACCAGAACCCACACCTTAACCTTAACCTCACCCTACCCCTAAACCTAACCCTCACCCTCACAATCACCCTAAAACTAGCCCTCTCCCTCATCCTCACCCTAACCCTAAACCTAATGCTAACCCTAACCCTCATCCTCACCTGAACCCTAACCCTACCCCTCACTCTAACACAAACCCTAACCCTAATGCTAACCCTGAGCCTCACCCTCACCCTAACCCTCACCCTAATCCTTACCCTCACCCTCTCCCTCACCCTTACCTTAAACCTACCCATCAGCCTAACACTCACCTTAAACCTTAATCTCAGTATAAACCTAACACTAACCCTAATCCTGACACTAACCCTAAACCTAAACCTAACACTAATCCTCACTTTAACTGTCAACCAAATCCAAACATTGACCCTAACCCTCGCCCTAACGCTAACACTAAACCTAAACCTCACCCTCTCTAACCCTCACTGTCACCCTAACCCTCAACGTCACCCTAACCCTCACCGTAATCCTAACCCTCACCCTAAACCTCACCCTAACCCTTACACTCACCATAAAATTAACCCTAATCCATACCCTAACCCGAACCCGAACCCGAAACCTCACCCTCACACTCACCCTAACTGTAACCCTAACACTCACCCCAACCATAAACCTCATCCTAACCCTAACCGGAACTCTAACCCTATACCTCTCCCTAACCCTAAGGCTAAACCTTACACTAACTCTTACACTCATCCTAATCCTCACCCTAACCCTTTTCCTCACACTAATCCTAATCCTAACCCTCACACTAATCCTAACCCTCAACCTAACCCACACCGTCACCCTAACCCTCACCCTAACCCTAACCCTCACCTACAACCTAACCCTCACCCTCACCCTCACTCTCACCCTCAGCCTAACCCTAACCCTAATCCTAACCCTAACCCTCAGCCTAACTCTAACCCTAACCCTCACCTTAACCCTAACCCTCACCTTCAACCTCACCCTCAGCCTAATCCTCACCCTAAACCTAACCGTAACCCTTTCCTAACTTAAAACCCCACCCTCACCCTAACCCTCACCCTAACCCTCGCCCTCAGCCTAGCCCTCACTCTAAGCCTAACCCTAACCCAACCCTCAGCATCAACCTCATCCTCAACCTCAGCCTCACCTTAACACTAAACCTAATCCTATACTTAACCATCACCCTCACCCTCACTCTAACCCTAACCATAAACCTAATGCTAACACTAAACATCACCCTCACCTTAACCCTAATCCTAACCCTCAACCTAATCCTAACACTAACCCTAATGCTACACCTAACCCTAACCATCACACTAAGACTAATGCTAACCCTAATACTCAACCTCACCCTAAACCTCACCCTAAATCTTACCCTCATCCTAACCCTCACCCTAACCCTAAACCTTAACCAAACCCTCACCCAAACTCTCACCCTAACCCTTACACTAACCCTATCCCTCACCCTAACCCTAAGCCTCACCCTAACCCTCACCCTCAACCTAACCCTAATGCTAACCCGAACCCAAACCCTTACCCTAACCCTCACCCTAACCCTAACCCTCACCCTCAAAATAACTCTCACTATAACCCTTACCCTCACCCTAACCCTAAGCCTAACATTAACACTAAAACTCACCCTAAACCTCACCCTAACATCAACCCTCAAACTCACCCTAACCCTCACCCTAACCCTTGCCCTCACCCTAACCGTAACCCTAACCCTAAGCCTCACACTAACCCTAACTCTAACCCTCAGCCTAACCCTCATCCTAACCCTAACCCTAACCCTAAACCTAACCCTCATCCTCAGCCTCACCCTAACCATAACCCTAACTCTAATCTTCATGCTAACCCTCACCCTCATTCTCACCCTAATCCAAACCCTAACCATAACCCTGACAATAACACTAACCCTAAACCTAAACCTAAACCTCACCCTCACCCTCACCCTCACCCTCACCCTAACCGGAACCCTAATCCTAACTCTCACCCTCAACCTCACCCTCAACCTCACCCTGACCCTCAAACTCACCCTCACCCTAACCCTCTGTCTAACACTAACACTCACCCTAACCCTCACCCTCACCCTCAACCTCACCCTCTCGCTCAGCCTAACCCTTACACTAACCCTAATCCTAACCCTAAGCCTTACCCTCACCCTAAACCTAATCCTAACCGTCACACTCACACTCACCCTCACCCTAACCCTAACCCTCACGCTGAACCTCACTCTCACCCTAACCCTCACTGACACCCTAAAAATCAACCTAACCCTAACCCTCACCCTAACCCTATCCCTAAGCCTCACACTCACCCTAACCTTAACCCTAACCCTAACCCTAACCCTAACCCTAACCCTGCCCCTTACCCTAACCCTCATCCTAACCCTAACCCTAACCCTAACCTTCACCCTAACACTAACCCTAACGGTATCCCTAACCCTCAAAAACTCACTAACCCTGAACCTCAACCTCATCCTATGGCTAACGCTAACCCTAATCCTAACCTTCACCCTCACCCTCACTCTCACTGTAACTCTAACCCCCACCCTAACCGAAAACCTCACCCTCACCCTCACCCTAACCCACACCCTCACCCTCACCCTAACCCTAACACTAAACCCTCACCCTAAGTCTCACCCTAACCCTAATGCTAACCCTAACCTTAACCTTCACCCTAACCCTAACCCTCACCCGCCTCACTCTCACATTCACCCTCACCCTAAACATCACCCTAACCATAAGCCTCACCCTAAACCTAACCCTAAGAGTCACCCTAACCCTAACCCTCAACCTCACCTTCACACTCACCCTAACCCTCACCCTCACCGTAGCCCTCACCCTAAACATAAACCTAACCTTAACCCAGACACTAAGCCTCACCCTCACCCTCAAACTAACCCTAACCATAACCCTAACCCTCACCCTAACCTTAACCCGAATCCTAAATCTAACCCTCACTGTCACCATCACCTTCAACCTAACCCTCAACCTCAAACTCACCTTCACCCTAACACTCAAACTAACCCAAACCCTCACTGTAACCCTAAACTTCTCCCTAAACATAACCCTACCCCTCATCCTAACCCGAACCCTAAACCTAACCCTCACCCTAACCCTAATCCTAAATCTCACCCTCTCGCTAACCCTCAATGTCACCCTATCCCTCACCCTAAACCTAACCCTAACCCACACAAGAACCCTCAACCTCACCCAAACCCTCCCCCTCACCCGAACCCGAATAATCACCTTTACCCTTAGCCTCACCCTAACCCTCACCCTAACCTTAACACTAAACCTAAGCCTCACTCTCACCCTAATCCTCACCCTAACCCTAACCCTAACCCTTACCTAACCAAAACCCTCACCCTCACCGTCACACTCACTCTAACCCTCACACTCACCATAGCCTTCACCCTAAACCTAAACCTCACCCTAACCATAACCCTAAGCCTCACCCTCACCCTCACCCTAACCCTAACCATAACCCTAACGCTAATCCTAAATCTAACCCTCAACATCACCCTCATCCTAAATCTAACCATAAACCTAACCCTAACCCAGAACCTCACCCTCACACTAAACCTAATCCTCACCCTATCCCTAACCCTAACCCTAACCTACACCCTAACCCTCACCCTCAACCTAACCCTAATGTTAACCCGAACCCAAACCCTCACCCTAACGCTCACCCTAAACCTTACCCTAACCCTAACCCTAACGCTCACCCTCACAATAACTCTCACTATAACTCTTACCCTCACCCTAACCCTAACCCTTACATTAATCCTAAAACTCACCCTAAACCTCACCTTAACCCTAACCCTCAAACTCAATCTAACCCTCACCCTAAACCTTACTCTCACCATAACCGTAACCGTAACCCTCACACTAACCCTAACTCTAACCCTCATCCTATCCCTCATCCTAAACCTAACCCCAAACCTAATCCTAACCCTAACCCTCACCCTCACCCTCACCCTAACCCTAACCCTAACCCTAACCCTAACCTCACCTTCACCCTAAACTTAACCCTAACCATCACCCTCACACTCACCCTTATGCTAACCCCAACCCTAAGCCTTACCCTAACCCTAACCCTCACCCTAAACCTAACCCTAACCATAACCCTCACCGTCACCCTCATCCTAACCCTAATCCTAACCCTAATCCTACCCGTCACCCTAACTATAAACCTTACACTAACCCTAACTCTAACCCTAAACCTCACGCTAACCCTAACCCTAACCCTCACCATCACCCTAACCCTCACCCTCACCGTAACCCTAACACTTGCCCTATACATAAACCTCAGCCATAACCTAACCCTCACCCTAACCCTAACCCTAAAGCTCACCCTAACCCTCACCCTCCTTCTCACCCTCACCCTAACCCTCACCCTCACCCTGATCCTCACACTAAAACTAACCCTAATCCTAACCCTAAGCCTCACCCTAACCCTCACCCTATCCTTAACCATAATTATAATCCTAATCCTAACTCTAACCCTCCTGCCACCCTCACTATAATTCTAACCCAAACCCTAACCCTCACCCTCACTCTCACCTAACTCTAACCCTAACCCTAATCTTAATTCTAACCCTCACCATCACCCTAACCCTAAATGTAACCCTAACCCTAATCCTAACTCAGACCCTCATCCTCACACTAACCCTAACCCTCACCCTCACCCTAACACTAAACCTAACACTCAACCCTCACCCTAAGCCTCACCCTAACCCTAATGCTAATCCTAACCCTCACCCTCATCCTAGTGCTCAACCTAACCGTAACTCTAACCCTAAAACTAAAACTTCACCTTCACCCTCAACCTCACCCTCAACCTCAGCCTAAACCTAACCCTAACTCTAATACTAACCCTAAACCTAACCCTAACCCTTTCTCTAACCCTAAACCTAGCCCTCACTCTCACTCATACCCTCAACCTCAGCTAACTGTAACCCTAACCCTAATCCTAAACCTAACCCTCACACTCACATTCACCCTAACCCTAACCCAAACCCTCACCCTCGCCCTAAGGCTAACCCTAACCCTCACCTCACCCACACCGTAAACCTTAACCTCACCCTAACCCTAACCCTAACCCTAACCCTAAAACTACCCCTCAGGCTAACCCTAACCTTCATGCTCAACCCAACCCTGTGCTAACACAAATGCTCATTCTCAACCTAAGCCTTAGCCTAAACCTTACCCTCACAATAACCTATCCCTCACCCTCTCCCTAACCCTCACCCTACCCCTTCTCACCCTAAGCCAAACCCTAACCCTAGCCCTAAACTTCACCCTAATCCTCACCCTAACCATCACCCTAACCCTAACCCTAACCCTCAACCTAACCCTCACCCTAAGCCTAAACCTAACCCTAACACTCACCCTCAACCTGAATGTCAATAAAACCCTTACCCTCACGCTAATCCTAACCATAACCCTAACCCTAACCCTCACCGTAACCCTAACCCTCACCCGCACCCTCACTCTCACCTTCACCGTCACACTAAACATCACCCTAACCCTAACCCTAACCCTAACCCTAACCCTAACACTCACCCTAACCATAACACTCAACTTAAACCTCACCCCCACCCTAATCCTCACCCTAAATCTAACCTCAACCTTTCCTAAACAAAAACATCACCCTCACCCTAAACCTAACCCTAACCTAAAACTTCACACTCACACTCACCCTCAGCCTCAGCCTCACCCTAACACTAAACCTAATCCTAACCCTAAACCTGACCCTTACCCTCACTCTAACCCTAACACTAACCTGCACCCTAACCCCAACCCTAACAATCATCCTAACCCTAACCCCAATGCTAACCCTAACGCTCACCCTTAACCTAACCCTGACCCTAACCCTTACACTTAACCTAACCCTCACTCTCACCCTAACCCTAACCCTTACCCTCACCATTACCCTATCCCTCACCATCAAACTAACCCTCACCCTAATCCTTACGCTCAACCTAACCCTCACCCAACCCTAACAAGAACCCTAACCCCCATCCTAACCCTCACCCTAACACTAACGCTAACCCTAACCCTCAGTCTCAACCTAACACTCACCCTAAACCTTATCCTCACACTAACCCAAACCCTAATCATAACCCTCACAGTAAGCCTAACCCTCATCCTAACCCTAAACCTAACTCTCACCCTAACCTTCACCCTAACCCTAAACATAACCCTAACCCTCAACCTAACCCTAACCCTCACCCTCACCCTAATCCTCACCCTAAACCTAACCCTAACCCTAACCCTCACTGTCACCCTGCCACTCACCCTCACCCTCACACTAAACCTCATGCTCAACCTCACCCTCACCCTAACCCTCACCGTCTACCTAAACACCACCCTAACCCTAACCCTCACACTAACCCTAAACTTAACCTAACCTTAAACTTAAACCTAACTCTTACCCTAACCCTAACCCTAAGCCTAACCCTCACCCTAACACTAACCCTAACCCTAAGCCTCACCCTAACCCTTACCCTAACCCTAACCCTTACCATAACCGTAACCCTAATCCTAACCCTTACCCTAAACCTTATTCTAACCTAAACCCTCACCCTAATCCTCACCCTAACCCTTATCCTCAAAATAACCCTAACCTTAATCCTCAGCATCACCCTCACCCTAACCCTAAACCTAAAACTAACGCTCAACCTAAACCTAACCCTTACCCTAACCCTAAAACTAACACTCACACTAACCCTCACCCTAACCCTAACACTAACCCTCACCCTCACCCTCACCCTCACCCTAACCCAAACCCTAACCCTAACTCTCACCCTAAACCTAACCCGAATCCTAACCCTAACCCTCACCATCACCATCACCCTCACCCTAACCATCAACCTCAAACTCACCTTCACCCTAACCCTCAAACTAACACTAACCTTCACCCTAACCCTAACCCTCTCCCTAACCCTAAACCTACACCTCATCCTAAGCCTCACCCTAAACCTAACCCTCACCCTAACCTTAATCCTCACCCTCACCGTCAACCTAATCCTCACCCTAAACTTAACCCTAGCCGACACCCGAACCCTGAACCTCACCTGAACCCTCACGCTCACCCTCACCCTAAACCTCAACCTAAACCTCAGCCTCATGCTAACCCTCACCCTAACCATAACCCTCAACCTAAACCTCACCCTCACCCTAATCCTCACCCTAACCCTAACCCTAACCCTTACCTAACCAAAACCCTCAACCTCACCCTCACACTCATCCTAACCCTCATCCTCATCGTAGACCTCACCCTAAACCTAAACCTCACCCTAAACCTAACCCTAACCCTCATCCTAAACCTAAACCTAAGCCTCACCCTAACCCTAATCCTAACTCTAACCCTAACCTTCACCCTAAATCAATCCCTTACACTAACCCTAACCCTAACCCTAAAACTCACCCTAACCCTAAACCCTAACCCTAACCCTCACTCTCACCCTAACCCTAACCCTAAACCTAACCCTCAACATAACCCTAACCCTTACCCTTGCCTTAACCGTCACCCTAATCCTAACATTCACCCTAACCCTAACCCTACCCCTTACACTAACCCTCATCCTAACCCTAACCCTAACCCTAACCCTCACCCTAACACTAAACCTAACCATACCCATAACCCTCAAAAACACCCTAACCCTAATGCAAACCCAAACCCTAAACCTCACCCTAACCCTAACCCTAAACCTCACACTAACCCTAACCATCTCTCTAACCCTAAACTTCATCCTATCCCTGACCCTCACCCTAATCCTCACCCTAACCCTAATCTTGACCGTTACCTAACCGAAACGTTCACCCTCACTCTCACCCTCACCCAAACCCTCAACCTCACATTAGACCTCACCATAAACCTTACCCTAAACCTAACAATAACCCTCACACTAACCCTCACCGTCACCCTAAACGTAACCCTAAGCCTTACCCTTACCCTAACCCTAACCCTAACTCTAACCCTCATACTAACCCTAACCCTCATCCTAGTCCTAAATCTCACCCTCACCCTAAACCTCACCCTAATCCTTACCCTCACCCTAACACTAACACTAACTCTAACTCTCAAACTAACCCTAACCCACATCCTAAACCTCACTCTAAAACTTACCCACAACCTAGCCCTAACCCTAACCCTAACCTTAACCCTAATATTAACCCTAACCCTCACCCTAACCCTCAACCTAATCCTAACCCGAACTCTAACCCTAACTATCACATTAAAGCTCACCCTTACCCTAAACCTCAACCTCAACCTAACCCTCACCTTAACCCTTACCCTCAACCTCACCCTAACTCTCACACTAACCCTAACACTCACCCTAAACCTAAAGCTAAACCTAACCCTGACCCTAACCCTAATGCTCACCCTAACCCTCACCCTCACCCTAACCCTCACCCTAACACTTACCCTCACCTTAATTCAAACCCTAAACCTAACCCTACCCCTCACACTAAACCTACAGCTCACCCTAACACTAAACCTAACATTCTCCCTACCCTAACCCTAACCCTCACCCTAATCCTCACCTTAACACTTACATTAACCCTAAACCTAACCCTAACCCTAATCATCACCATATCACTAACACTAAAGCTAACCCTCACCCTCACCCAAACCCTCACCATAACCCTCAACCTAACCCCAACACTCAACCTAACCCTAACACTTACCCTAACCCAAACCCTCACGCTCAACCTAACCCTAACCCTAAACCTAACCATACAACTAACCAAAACCCTCAGCCTAAACCTCACCCTAACCCTAACCCTAAACCTACCCCTCACCCTACCCCTCACCCTAACCCAAACCCTAAACATCACCCTAACCCTAACCCTCACCCTCACCCTCACCATCAACGTAACCATAAACATAACCCTACACCAAAAAATAACCCTAATCCTAACCCTTATCCTAACCCTCACCTTCACCCACACCCTAACCCTAGCCCTCACCCTTAACCTAACCCTCACCCTCAACTTAACCCTAATCCTAACCGTAAAATTTATGCTCACCCTAACACTAACCCTAATACTAAAACTAAGCGTTACACTAACCCTAATCCTCAGCCTAACCCTAACCCTCACCCTAACCCTATCCCTAACCCTAACCCTCACCCTCACCCTAGCCCTCACCCTAACCCTAATCCTAATCCTAACCCTCACCCTAAACCTAACCCTCACCCAGATTCCAAACCTCAATCTCACCGTCACTCTAACCCTAACCCCAAACCTAACACTCACCCTAACCCTCACCCTTAATGTAAACCTAAACCTAACCCTCACCCTAACCCACACCCTTACCATAATCCTTACACTCACCCTAACCCTCACACTTACCCTTACCCTCACACTCTACCTAACCCTCACCCTAACCCTAATTCTCACCCTAACCTTACCCTAACCCTCACAATAACCCTCACACTAATGATAATGCTAACCCTAACACTCACCCTGACCCTAACCCTCACTCTAACCCTTAACATCAACCTAAACCTAAACCTATCCCTAACCCTCAACTTAATCTTTATCCTCAACCTAACACTAAGGCTAACCCTAACACTAAACCTCACACTAAACCTAAACCTCACCCTAGCCCTCATCCTAACCCTAATCCTAACCCTAACCCTCACCCTAAATCTAACCCTCAACCTAACCCTAACCCTCATCCTCACCTAACCCTCACCCTAAACCTAAACCTAACCCTCACCCTAACCTTCACCTTAACCCTAACCCTTACAATAAAACTAAGCCTAATCCTAAACCTAATCCTTACCCTAACCCACACCCTCACCCTCAGCCTCACCCTAACCCTAACTCTAAACCTAAACCTCACACTCAACCTAACCCTAATTCAAACCCTAACCCTAACCCTAAACCTCACCCTAACCATAACCCTCACCCTCACCCTCACTGTAACCCTAACCCGAAACCTAACAATAACCCTAAAACTAAACCTAACCCTCACCCTAACCATGACTCTCACCCTAAACCTAACACTCACCCTAACACTTACCCTCAAGCTTACCCTAAACCTAACTCTAACACTAACCCAAACAGTAACCCTAACTCTCACCCTAACCCTAAACCTCACCCGACCCCTAACCCTCACCCTTACCCTAGCCCTCACCCTAACCCTAATTCAAACCCTAACCCTCACCCTAACCCTAACCCTCATCCTCACCCTAAACCTCACACTAAACATAACCATAATCCTCAATATAACCCTCACCCTCACCCTAACCCTCACCATAACCCTTATCCTAACCCTCACACTAATGGTAACCCTCACCCTGAGGGGAACACTCACACTCAGCCTAACCCTCACTTTAACTCTTACCATCTCGCTCACCCTAACCCTCACCCTAACCCTAACCCTCATCCTAACACTCACCCTAACTCTAATCCTATCCATCAACCTAACACTAACCCTCACCCTCACCCTCACCCTCAGCCTAACCCTAAGCCTAAGCCTGAGCCTAACCCTAATCCTCACCCTCACCCTAGCCCTCACCCTAAAACTAATCCTAACCCTAATCCTCATCCTAACCCTCATCCTAACCCAAACACTAACCATAACCCAAAACCTATTCCTCACCCCCAAACTAACCCTCAGCCTAACCCTACCCCTAACCCTCAACCTAACCCTAACCCTCACCCATACAGTAACCCTAACCCTAACCCTCACCCTAACCCTAAAACTAACCCAAACCCTAAACCTCACACTAAACCTAACCCTAAACCTGACCCTCAACCTCAGCCTCACCCTCACCACAAACTTAACCCAAACCAAAACACTAACAATAACCCGAATTTTAACACTATCCCTAAAAGTAATCCTCACCCCCACCCTCAGCCTCAGCCTAACCCTAAGCCTAACCTAGGCCTAACCCTAACCCTCACCGTAAACCTAACCCTAACCCTAACCCTAATCCTAAACCTAACCCTAATAATCAGCCACACCCTCACCCTAACCCACACCCTAGCCCTAACCGTCACCCTAACCAAAAGTCTAAACCTAACCCTAAACCTAATGCTCACACTCACACTCACCCTAACCCTAATCCTAAACATAACCCTATCCTTAACCCTAACCCTCACCCTAACACTCACCATAGCCCTCACTCTAACACTAATCCTAACCCTCACCCTAAGCCTAAACCTAACCCTCACCCTAAACCTAACCCTAACACTAATCCTAACTCTAACCCTAAAGCTCACCCTCACCCAAACCCTAACCGTAACTCTAAACCAAACCCTAAACCTAAACCTCATCCTAACCCCAACCCTAAACCTCAACCTCACCCTAGCCCTAACCCTAACTCTAACCCAAAACCTAAACCTAAACCTCATCCTAACCCCAACCCTAAACCTCACACTTACCTTCACCGAACTGTAACCCTAACCCTAACAATAACCCTAACCCTAACACTCACCCTAACCCTAACACTAACACTCACACTAACCCTAACCATCACCCTAACCCTAAACCTCACCCTAACACTAACCTTAACCCTCACCTTCTTCCTAGCCCTCACCCTAAGCCTAACCCTTATCCTCACCCTAAACCTCACACTAACCCTAACACTAATCCTCAATCTAACCCTGACCCTCACCCTAACACTTACCCTAACCCTCACCCTAACACTAACCCTCACCCTTACCGTAACCCTCACCCTTGGCCTAACACTCACCTTTACCCTGACCGTCACCCCCACCCTAAACTTCAACCTGACCCTAAACCTCACCCTAAACCTCACGCTAAACATAATTTTACCCCTAAACCTCACCCTCACACTAACCCTAATTCTAACCATAACCCTAACACTTAAGCTCACCCTAACCTTAACCATCCCCCTCACCCTCACAGTAACCGAAACCCTAACACTAACCCTAACAATAACCCTCACCCTAAACCTAACCCTCAACCTAAAACTTATCCTCACCCTAACACTAAACCTAACCCTAACACTAACCCTCACACTAACCCTAGCCCTCACCATAATCCTAAACCTCACTCTAACCCTAACCCAACCCTAACCCTGACCCTCACCCTGACGCTAATTCTAACCCTCACACTCACCCTAAACCTAATCCTCATCCTCACCCTAAACCTCACACTAACCATAACCCTAATCCTCAATCTAACCCTCACCCTAACCATAACCCAAAACCTTACCCTAACCCTCACCCTAACCTGAACCCTCACCCTTATCTTAACACTCACCCTCAGCCTAACCCTAATACTAATCCTCACCCTAAACCTCACACTAAACCTAACATTAATCCTCAATATAAGCCTCACCCTAACCATAAACCGAACCTTTACCCTAAACCTCACCCTAACCCTAACCCTAACACTAACCCTAACTCTAACCCTAACCCTAACCCTAAATCTCATCCTAAACCTAAACCTAACACTCACCCTCACCGAAACTGTAACCGTAACCCTAACAATAAACATATCCCTAACCCTCAGCCTAACCATAACCCTCACTGTAACCCAAAGCTTCACCATAACAATTACCCTCACACTAACACTAACCCTAAACCTAACACTAACCCTCAAACTAACCCTAACCCTAACCCTAACCCTAAACCTCAACCTAACCCTCACTCTCACCCTTACCCTAACAATAACACTAACCCTAATCCTAACCATCAACCTAAACCCAATCCTAAACCTAACCCTCACCCTCAGCCTAACCCTAAGTCTCAGCGTAACCCTAAGTCTAAACCTAACCCTGACCCTATCCCTCACACTCACCCTCACCCAAACCCTAAACCTAAACCTAACTCTATCCCTAAACCTCAACCTAACCCTCACCCTCACCCTGACATTAACACTAACCCTAACCCTAAACCTCACCTTAACCCTCCCCCTAACCCTAACTCTAACCCTAAACTTCACCCATACCCTAACCCTAATCCTAACCCAAACCCTAAACCTAACCCTAAACCTCAACCTACCCTAACCCTCACCCTCACCCTCAACCTAACCGTAACTCTAACCCTAACCCTAACAATAACACTAACCCTAACCCTAAACCTAACCATAACCCTCATCCTCAGCCTCACCTTCTCGGCAAACTTAACCCTAACCATAGCACTAACGATAAACCTAAAACTAAACCTAACCCTAATCCTCACCCCCACCCTCACCCTCAGCCTAACCCTAAGCCTAACCCTAACCCTAAACTTCACTGTAACCCTAACCCTAACCCTAACCCTAAACCTAACCCTAACCCTAACCCTAAACCTAACCCTATTCCTCAGCCTCACCCTCACCCTAACCCAAACTATAAACCTAATCCTCACGCTAACCGTAAGCCTAAACCTAAACCTAACCCTAACCCTCACCCTCACCCTCACCCTAACCCTAATCCTAAACCTATCCCTATCACTAACCCTAAACCTCAACCTAACCCTCACCCTAGCCCTCATCCTAAACCTAACCCTAACCCTCACCCTCACCCTAGCCCTCAGCCCTCACCCTAACCCTAATTCTAACCCTCATCGTCACCCTAACACTAACCCTCATCCTCACCCTAAACCTCACACTAACCCTAAACTGAATCCTCAATCTAACCCAAACCCTAACCCTAACCCTAACCCTAAACCTTAACCTAACCCTAAACTTAACCAAACACTCACACTTATCTTAACCCTCACCCTCAGCCTAAATCTCACCTTTACCCTTACAATCATAATCACCTTAACCCTCACCCTAACACTAAATCTCATGCTAACCCTCACCCTAACCGTAAACCTACCCAGGACCATAACCCTAACGCTCACCCTCAAACTCATGCGCAGCCTAAACCTAAGCCTAAGCCTTAGCCTAACCCTCACCCTCACCCTAGCCCTCACCCTAATCCTAATCCGAACCATAAACCATATTCGATTCCTCACCATAACCCAAACCCTAACCATCACCCTAACCCTAATCATCACCCAAACTCACCCTCAGCCTAACCCTAAGCCTAAGCCTAACCCTAACCCTAACCCTCACACTCACCCTCACCCTAAGCTTTATCCCAACCCTAACACTAACCCTATACCTAAGCCTCAACCTAACCCTCACCCTAACCTTAACCCTAACACTAACCCTAATCCTAACCCTCGAAATAACCCTGCCCCTAAACTTAAATCTAAACCTAAACCTCACCCTCACCCTAACCCTATTCCTAACCCTATCCATAACCCTAACACTCTCCCTAACTCTCAACCTAAACCTAACCCTAAAACTAATCCTAACCCTAATCCTCAATCTAAACCTCTCGCTAACCCTAAGTCTAACCCTAAACCTCACCCTCACCCAAAACCTAACTCTGACCCTCACCCAAACCCTAAACCTCACACTAACCGTAACCCTGACCTTCACCCTCACCCTCACCGCAACCCAAACGCTAAACCTAAACCTAACAGTAACCCTAACACTAATCCTAACCCTCACCCTAACCATAAACCTCACCCTAACCCAAACCATCACCCTAACACTTACCCTCACCCTAAAACTAACCCTAACCCTAACACTAACCATCACACTAATCCTAACCCTAACCTAACCCTAAACCTCAACCTAACCCTCACCCTCACTCTAATCCTAACACTGACCCTCACCCTAACCCTCACCCTAGCCCTCCCCCTAAACCTATATCTAATCCTAAAACTCACCCTCACACTAACATTAACCTTAACCCTAACCCTAAACCCCAAACTAACCCTAATCCTAACACTCAACCTCACCCTCACCCTCACGTTAACTCTAACCCTAACCCTAACAATAACAATAACCCTAACCCTAACCCTAAACCTAACCCTAATCCTCAGCCTTACCCTCACCCTAAAACTAACCCTAACTCTAACGCTCACCCTAACCTTAAGCCTAACCTAACCCTCAACCTAACCCTCACACTCACCCTCACCCTAACCCTAATCCTAAACCTAACACTATCCCTATCCCTAACCCTCACCCTAGCCTTTAGCCTAACCCTAATCCTATCCCTAAACCTCATGGTAACCCTCACCCTCACCCTAACCCTAACCGTCACCCTAACCCTAACCCTAACCCTCACCGTCATGCTCATCCTAAGCCTAAGCCTAAGCCTAACCCGAACCCTAACCCTCACCTTAACCCTAACCCTAACACTAACCCTAACATTATCCGTAAACCTCACTCTCACCCTAATCCTAACTTTAACCCTAACCCTAAACCGAAACTTCTTCCTAACCCTAACACTCACCCTCACCGTAACCGTAACCCTAAACCTAACCCTAAGAATAAGCCTAACCCTAATCCTCACCCTTACCATAACCCTCACCATAACACTAACCCTCACCCTAACACTTACCCTCACCCTAACACTAAACCTACACATAACACAAACACTCACACTAACCCTAACCAACACGCTAAACCTTAACCTCACCCTAATCCTAACCCTAACCCTCATCCTAACACTAACCCTCATCCTCACCATAAACCTCACACTAACCGAACACTAATCCTCAATCTAACCATTACTCTCATCCTAACCCTAACCCTAACCCTCACTCTAAACCTAACCCTCACCCTAAAACTTACCCTAACCCTAACTCTAACCCAAAGCCTCACACTCACCTTAACCTAACCCTCACACTAATCCTCACACTACCTTAACTCTACTCCTAAACCTCACCCTAACCCTAACCCTCATGCTCACCCTCTCCCTCAGCGAAACCCTAAACCTAACCCTAACCCTAAACCTAAACTTGACCCTAACCCTAACCCTCATTCTCACCCTCTCCCTCAGCGAAACCCTAAGCCTAACCAGAACCCTAACTCTAACCCTCACACTAACACTAAACCTTACCCTACTCCTAATCCAAACCCTAAGCCTAACCCTCACCCTCACAATAACACTCACCCTATCCCTAACTCTAACACTAACCCTCACCTAAAACTCACCCTAACCGTCGCCCTAACCCTAACTCTAACCCTAAACCTCACCCTCACCCTAACCCTAACGCTAAACCTCACCCGAACCCTAACCCTCACCCTCACCCACAACCTCACCGCAACTCTAACACTAAACCTAACAATAACACTAACCCTCGACCAAACCCTAACCCTAAAAATAACCCTAACCCTAACCCTCATGCTCATCCTCTCCCTCAGCGAAACCCTAAGCCTAATCCTAACCCTAAACCTAGACCTCATACTATCCCTAACCCTAATAATAACCCTAACCCTAACCTTAAACATACCCCAACCCTACCCCTAACACTAACACTAAACCTAACCCTAACCCTAACCATAACCATAACCCTCACCCTAATCCTAACATTACCCTAACACTAACCCTAATCCTCAACCTCAACCTAGCCCTCACCCTAACCCTAACCCTCATCTTCACCCTAAACCTCACACTAACCCTAACACTAATCCACAATCTAACCCTCACCCTCACCCTAACACTAACCCTTATCTTTACCATAACCCTCACCCTAGGCCTAACACTCATCTTTAAACTTGCGGTCACCTACAACTTAACCCTCACCCTAACCCTAACCCTCACCCTAACCCTCACCCTAACCCTAACTCAACCCCTAAACCTCACCCTAACCCTAACCCTAACTCTAACCTTAACCTTAACACTAAAAACCTCTCCCTAAACTTAACCCTAAACCTCATCATCACCATAACCATAACCCTAACCCTAACCCTAACAATAACCCTAACCCTAACCCTAATCCTAACCCTCACAATCACCCTCACCTTAATCCTAACCCTAACCCTCACCCTAACCCTAACCCTCACCCTTCTGTAAACCTAAGCCTCACCCTAACCATAATCCTGACCCTAACCCTCATCATAACCCTCCCAATAAACCTAACCCTAACCCTCAACCTAAACCTTAACCCTCTCCCTCACCATCACCCTCAGCCTAACCCTTAGCCTAACACTAAACCTAAACCTAACCCTCACCCTCATCCTAACTCTAAATCTAACCCTAACCCTAACCATCACCCTTACCCTCCCCCTAAACATATATCTAACACTAAACCTCACCCTCACCCTAACCCTAACCCTAACCTTAAACCCCACCCTAACACTAACGCTAACCCTCAGCCCCACCCTTATCTTCACTGTAACAATAACCCTAACCCTAACAATAACACTAACCCTAACCGTAATCATCACCCTAACCTTAATCCTTACACCCACACTCAAGCTCAGCCAAAACCTAAGCCTAAGCCTAACCCTCATCCTAACCCTCACACTCACATTCACCCTAACCCTAATCCTAAACCTAACCCTATCCCTAAACCTCAACCTAACCCTCACCCTCACCCTAAACCTAACACTAACCCTAGCCCTCAACCTCACCCTAATCCTCCCCCCTAAGCCTAACTCTATCCCTAAACCTCACCCTCGCCCTAACCCTAACCCTAACCCTAAACTTAAACCTCACCTTAACCTTAATCCTCACCTTCACACTCAACCTCACCGTAACGCTTACCCTAACCCTAACAATAAGACTAACCCTAACACTAACCCTAAACCAAACCCGAACCATAACCCTCACCCTCCACCTCACCCTCACTGCAAATTTAACCATAACCATAACACTAACAATAACCCTAAACCTAACCCTCACCCTAACCCTAACGCTAACCCTAACCCTCAAACTAACCCTCACCCTAACCCTAATCCTAACTCTAACCTTAACCCTAACCCTAAACCTCAACCTAACCCTCACCTTAAACTATACCCTAACACTAAACCTAACCCTAACCCTAACCCTGGACCTAACCTCCCACTAACCCTAAATATAACCCTGAAACTAACCCTCACTCTAACCCAAATCCTAACCCTAACCCTCAACCTAACCCTAACCCTCAACCTCACCGTAACTCTAACCATCATCATAACCCTCACCCAAATTCTAACCCTAACCCTAAACCTCACCCAAACTCTAACCCTAAAACTCACCCTCACCCTAGTCCTCACCCTAACCCTAATCCTAATCCTAATCCTCATCCTAACCCTCACCCTAACCCTAACCATAACCCTCACCCTAATCCTAAGCCTAACCCTAATCCTCAACCTAACCCTAACCCTCACACTCACCATAACCCTAACCCTAACATTCACCCTAACCATAAATTTAACCCGAACACTATCACCCAAACCCTAACCCTAACCCTCACCCTCACCCTCATCCTCACCATCAGCCTAACCCTAAGCCTAAACCTAACCCTAACCCTCAAACTCACCCTAACCCTTACCCTAATCCTAATCCTAACACTAAGCCTAACCCTCAACCTCACTCTAACCCTCACTGTAACCCTAACTCTAACACCAACCCTAACCCTAACGCTCCTCCTCAGCCTCACCCTAACCCTAACCCTAACACTAAACCTCACACTAACCCTAACCCTAACCTCACCCTAACCCTAAGTCTAACCCTAACCCTAAAACTAAAAACCTCACCTTACCCCTAACCCTAACCCTCACCTACACCCTCTCAGTAACCGTAACCCTAACGCTAAACCTAACAATAACCCTAACCCTAACCCTAATCCTAACCCTCACCCTGAACCTTAACCTAATCTTAACCCTAACCCTCACCCTAACCCTAACCCTCACCCTTACCGTAACCCTAACCCTCATCCTAACCCTCACCCTAACCCTAAAACTCACCCTAACACTAACCCTAAAACACAACCTCACACTATCCCTCAACCTAGCCCTCACCCTAACCCTAATCCTCACCCTAATCCTCACCCTAACCCTCATCCTAACCCTAACCCTCAACCTAAACCTCACCCTCACCCTAAACTTAACCTGAACACTAACTCTCACCCTAACCTTAGCCCTAACACTAACCCTAACCCAAACCCTTAACCTCAACTTAACCCTCCCCCTAACCCTAAATTTAACCCTAAAACTAACCCTCACCCTAACGAAAATCCTAAACCTAACCCTCACCCTAACCCTAACCCTCACCCTTACCGTAACCCTAACCCTCATCCTAATCCTCACCCTAAACCTAAACCTCACCCTAACACTAACCCTAACCCTCACCCTCACCCTAGCCCTCACCCTAACCCTAATCCTAACGCTAATCCTCATGCTAAACCTCACCCTAACACTAACCCTAACCCAAACCCTAACCCTCAACCTAACCCTAAACCTCACGCTCAACGTAACCCTAACCCTCACCCTCACCCGCACCCTAAACTTAACATGAACACTAACTCTCACCCTAACTCTCACCCTCACCCTCAGTGTAACCCTAAGACTAACACTAAACCTAACCCTAACACTCACACTCACCCTAAACCTTAAACTAATAATATGCCTAACCCTAACACTAACCCTCACCCTCAGCCTCAACTTAACCCTAACCTTAACCGAAACCTCACCCACACCCCAACCCTAACCCTAATCCTAACACTAAACCTCAGCCAAACCCTAACCCTAAACCACACCCTCACCATAGCCCTCACCCTAACCCTAATCCTAAACATCACCCTCACCCTAGACCTCACCCTAACCCTAATCCTATCCCTACCCTCAATCTAACCCTCACCATAATCCTAACACTAACACTCACCCTAACCCTAAACCTCACCCTCAACCTAAACCTAAGCCTAACCCTAAGCCTAACCCTAACTTATCCCTAACCCTCACACTCACCCGCACACTCACCCTCACCAAAAGTCTAAACTTAAACATAACCCTAACCCTAAACCTCACCCTAACCCTAACTCTCACCCTAACCCTAACCCTCACCTTAAACTTCCCCATAAACCTATATCTACCCCTAAAACTCACCCTCACCCTACCCTAACCCTAACCCTAACCCAAACCCCACCCTAACCCTAACCCTAACCCTCACCCTCAACTTCAAGGTAACTCTAACCCTAACCCAAACAATAACACTAATCTTAACCCTAATCCTCATCCCCACCATCACCCTCAGCCTAACCCTAACACTAACCCTAACCCTCACCGTAACCCTAACCCTAACCCAAACCCTAACACTAACCCTAACCCTAAACCAAACCCTAAACCTAACCCTAATCCTCACCCTCACCCTCACTCTAACCCAAACCCTAAACCTAACCTTCCCCTATCCCTAAGCTTAACCCTAACACTAACGCTAATGCTCACACTCACTCACCCTAACCCAAATCCTAAACCTAACCCTATCCCTAAGCTTAAAACTCAACCTAACCCTCAACCTAGCCCTCACACTAAACCTAATCCTAACTCTCACCCTTATCTTAACCCTCACCCTCAGCCTAAACCTCACCTTTACTCTTACCATCATCCTCAACCTAACCCTCACCCTAAAACTAAACCTCATCTTAACACTCACCCTAACCATAAACCTAACCATCACCCTAATCCTAACCCTCACCCTCACCCTAACCCTCACCCTAACCTTAACCCTAACCCTAAACCTCACCCTAACACTAACCCTAACCATCACCCTAACCCTAAAACTCACCCTAAAACTAACCCTAAACCTCAACCTCACCCTATCCCTATCCCTAACCCTAAACCTCATACTCACCCTAAACCTCACAATAACCCTAACACTAATCCTCAATCTAAACCTCACCCTCACCCTAACCCTAACCCTAACCATCACCCTAACACTAACACTAACCCTTACCTTAATCCTTACCTTCAGCCTTAACCTCAACTTTACCATTACCATCACCCCCACCCTAACCCTCAGCCTGACCCAAACCCTGATTCTAACCCTAACTCTACCCCTAAACCTCACCCTCAACCTAACCCTAACCCTAACCCTCACCCTAACCCTAACCCTAACCATAACCCTAACCCTAATCCTCACCCCCACCCTCACCCTGAGCCTAACCGTAAGCCTAATCCTAACCCTAACCCTAACCCTCACACTCACCCTCACCCTAACCTTAACCCTAACACTAACCATAACCCTAAGCCTAAACCTCAAATTAACCCTCCCCCTAACCCTAAATCTAACACTAAAACTATGCCTCACCCTAACCCAAATCCTAACACTAACCCTCAACCTAATCCAAACCCTCACCCTCACCGTAACTCTAACCCAGATCCTAACCCTCACCCAAACCCTAACCCTAAACCTAAACCTCATCCAAACACTAACCCTAACCCTCACCCTCACCCTAGCCCTCAACCTAACCCTAATCCTAACCCTAATCATCATCCAAAACCTCACTCTAACCCTAACCTTAACCTTCAGGCTGACTGTAAACCTAACCCTAAACCTCACCCTAACCCGAAACGTAACACATACCCTAACACTAAACCTAACCCTAACCCTAACCCTAAACCTCACCCTAACCCTAATCCTAAACCTCAACCTCACCCTAGCCCTCACACTAATCCTAATCCTAACCCTAACCCTCATCCTAACCCTCACCCTAACACTAACCCTAACACTCACCATCACCCTCACCCTAACTCTAAACCTAACCCTAACCCTCAACCTAACCCTAAATCACACCCTCACTGTAACCCTTACCCTAACCCTCACGCTAACCCTAAACTTAAACCGAACCCTAGCTCTAACGCTAACCCTAACCCTAACCCTCAACCTAAACCTAACCCTCACCCTCACCCTCATGCTCAGCCTAAACCTAAGCCTAAGCCTAACCCTAACCCTCACACTAACCCTAACAATAACCATAATCCTAACCCTCACCCAAACCCTAACCCTAACCCTAAACCTCACCCAAACACTAACCCTAAACCTCCCCCTCACCCTAGCCCTCAACCTAACCCTAAGCCTAACCCTAACCCTAACCCTCACACTCACCCTAACACTAACCCTAATGCTAACCCTAACCCTAACTTAACCCTCACCCTCACCATAACACTCACCTTAAGCCCAAACTTAAAATTAATCCTAACCCTAACCCTAACCCTAAACCTCACCCTACCCCTTAACCTAACCCTAATCCTAACCCTAACCCTCATCCTAACTCTCCCCCTAAACCTAACCATAAACATAACACTAACCCTAATCCTCACCCCCACCCTCACCCTGAGCCTATCCTTAAGCCTAAGCCTAACCCTAACCCTCACCATCACCCTCACCTTAAACTTAATCCTAACCCTAACCCTGACCCTAAACCTCAACCTAACCCTCACCCTAACCTTAAAATGAACACTAACCCAAACATTAACCCTCCACCTAACCCTAAATCTAACCCTAAACCTCATCGTCGTCCTAACCCTAATCCTAGCCCTAACCCTAATCCTCACCCTAAACCTAACCCTATACCTCACCCTCACACTCACCCTCACCATAACTCTAACGCTAATGGTAACAATAACACTAATCCTAAACCTAAACCTAACCTCACCCTCACTGTAAACCTAACCCTCATCCTAACCTTCACCCTAACCCTAACCCTAATCCTAAACCTTACCCTAACACTAACCCTAACCCTCACCCTCACCCAAGCCCTCACCCTAACCCTAATCCTAACCCTAATACTAACCCTAACCCTGACCCTAACCCTCACCCTCAGCTTCACCCTCAGCCTAACCCTAAGACTAAGCCTAACCCTAACGCTAACCCTCACACTCACCCTAACCCTCACCCTAACCCTAACTCTGACACTAACCCTAACCCTAAACCTCAACCTCAGCCTCAACCTAACCATAACCCTAACACTAACCCTAACCCTAAACGTCACCCTAACAGTCCCCCTAACCCTACCTCTAACCCCAAACCTCATCCTCACCCTAAACCTAACCCTAACCCTAACCCTAAACCTCACCCTAAACCTAACCTTCAACGAAACCCTAACCGTCACACTCTCCAGAACCCTCATCCTCACTCTAACGCCCACCCTCACCCTAAACATAAGCCTAACCCTAACCCTCACCGTAACCGTCAACATAACCCTCACACTAAGAGTAACCCTAACCCTCACCCTCACCCCAACCCTCACCCTTACCTTATCCTCACCCTAACCCTAACACTCACACTAACTCTAAACTTAACTCTAACCCTACCCCTCACCCTACACCTCACCCTAACTATAACCCTAACCCTAACACTCACCCTCACCCTAAACCTAACCCTTAACCTCACCCTCACCCTAACCCTCAGCATTAACTTAACCCTCACCCTAAACTTAACCCTAACCCATACCCTAATCCTAACTGTCACCCTAACCCTAACCCTCACCTCATTCTACACATCACCCTAAACCTAACCCTCACACTAACCCTAGTACTATCACTCAGCCTAACCCTAACACTCACCCTAACACTCACCCTAACCCTAACCTCCAACCTAACACTAACCCTCAACCTAAACCTAACGCTAACCCTCACCCTAACCCTAACCCTCACCCTAAGCCTTACTGTCAATCTAACCCAAACCCTCACACTATCCCTAATCCTCACCCTAACCCTAACACTACCCCTCACCCTAACCCTCACCCTAACCCTAACCCCAAACCTAACCCTCCCCCTTACCGTCACCCTCACCGTCACCCTAACTCTCACCCTTACCCTCACCCTAAAATTAACTCTAACCCTAACCCTTACCCTCAGCCTAACCCTCAAACTGAACCTTCACCTCACCCTCACGCTAACCCTAAACCTCACCCTAACCCTAACCCTAACCCTAAACCTCACCCTAGCCCTCACCTTAACCATAATTCTAACCCTAACCCTTAACCTAACCCTAACCTTCATCCTCACCCTAAACCTCACATTAACCCTAACCCCAATCCTCAATCTAACCCTCACCCTAACACTAACCCGAATCCTTACCCTAACCCTCACTCTAACCCTAACACTCACCCTTATCTTAACCCTCACCCTCAGCCTAACCCTGACCTTTACCCTTACCATCACCCTCACCCTAACCCTAACCCTAACCCTCACCCTCACCCTCATGCTCAGCGTAACACTAACCCTATCACTATTCCTAACCCTAAAATTCACCCTCACCCTAACCATCACCCTAATTCTTACCCTCACATTAATCCTAAACCTAACCCCAACCCTAACTCTCACACTAACCCTAACCCTAACCCTAACCCTCAACCCTTAACCTAAACCTCACCCGAAGCCTTAACCTCATCCTCACCCTAAAACTCACACTAAACCTAAACCTCACCCTATCTCTAACCCTAACCATCACCCTCACCATTACCGTCACGCTAACATTAACCCTAACCCTCACCCTAACCCTAAAACTCACCCTAACCCTAAACCTCACCCTCAAGCTCACCTTAACCCTAAACCTAACCCTCACCCTAACCTTCACTCCAACCCTAATGCTAATTCTAACACTCACCCTAACCCTAATGCTATCACTTACCCACACGATAAACCTAAACCTAACCCTAACCCTCACCCTCACCGTAACCCTCAACCTAACCCTAACCCTAACCCTAACACTAACCCTAACTCTAACACTAACACTAACCCCAACCCTAACACTAACCCTTACCCTAACACTAACCCTAACCCTCACCTAACCCTCAGCCTAACGCTAACCCTAACCCTGACCCTCACCCTAACCTTAACCCTCACCCTAACCCTAACCTTCACCTTAACCCTTACGCTCACCCTAACACTAAGCCTAACCCTAACACCAACCCTCCCACTAACCCTAACCCTCAGCCTAAGCCTAACCCTCACCCTAAACCTAACCCTAACCCTAACCCTCACCCTCACCTTTGCCCTCACACTAACCCTATTGCTAACCCTAACCCTCACCCTAACACTAACCGTCACCCTTACCGTAACCCTCACCCTCATCAAAAACCTCACCCTTACCTTTACATTACCCTCACCCTAACCCTCACCTTAGCCCTAACCCTAACCCTAACCTTCACAATAACCGTAACCCTCACTCAAACTTTAACCCTAACACTCACCTTAAACCTTCATCCTAACCCTCACCCTATTCCCAACCCTAACGCTCAAACTAACCCTAACCTTCACCCTCAACCTCACCCTCAGCCTAACCCTAACCCTAAGCCTAACCCTAACGCTAAACCTACCCCTCATCCTAACTCTCAACCTAACCCTAAACCTAACCCTGATACTAACCATAACCCTAACTCTAACCCTCACCTGCACCCTAACACTCACTTTCACCCTTAAACTTACATTAAACCTAACCCTCACCCACACCCTAACCCTCAGTCTCACCCTCACCCTCACCCTCAGCCTAACCCTAAGCCTAACTTTAACCCTATCCCTAACCCTCACACTCACCATCACCCTAACCCTAACCCTAAGCCTTACCGTCACCCTCAACCTCACCCTAACCCTCAACCTAACCCTAACTCTCACCCTAACCCTGACCCTCACATTAACCCTAACCCTCACCCTAACCCTAACCCTCAACCAAACCCTTACCTTCACCCTAACTCTAAGCCTAACCCTAAATTGAACCCTCACAGTAACCCAAAACCTCACCTTAACCCTAACCCTCACAGTAACCCTAAACCTCACCCTAAGCATAACCCTACCCCTCACCTTACCCCTCACTCTAACCCTAACCCCAACCCTAAACCTCGCACTCACCATCACCCTAACACTCACCTTAACCCTAACCCTCACTGAAACCCTAACCCTCACACTCTCCAGAACCCTCATCCTCAAATACTCACCCTCACCCAAAACATAACTCTAACACTAACCCTCACCATAACCGTAACCCTAACCCTCACATTGAGTAACCCTAACCCTCACCCTCACCCCAAACCTTACCCTTACCTTATCCTCACCCTAACCCTAACCCTCACACTAACTCTAACCTTAACTCTAAACCTACCCCTCATCCTACCTCTCACACTAACTAGAACCCAAAAACTACCCCTAACCCTCACCCTTATCCTAACCCTTAATTTCACCCTCACCCTAACCCTCAGCATTACCTTAACCCTAACCCTAAGTTTAACCCTCTCCCATACCCTAACCCTTACTCTCACCCTCACCCTAGGCCTTACCCTCATTCTACACATCACCCTAAGCCTAACCCTCACCCTAACCCTAATCCTATCACTCACCCTAACCCTAACATTCACCCTAACCTTCACCCTAACCCTAACCTCCAACCTAACACTAACCCTCAACCTAACCCTAATGCTAACCCTCACCCTAACCCTAACCCTCACCCTAAGCCTTACTGTCACTCTAACCCTAACCCTCACACTATCCCTAATCCTCACCCTAACCCTAACACTACTCCTCACCCTAACCCTCACACTAACCCTAACCCCAAACCTAAACCTCACCCTTACCGTCACCCTCACCGTCACCCTAACCCTCACCCTTACCCTCACCCTAAACCTAACTCTAACCCTAACCCTTACCCTCAGCCTAACCCTCAACCTGAACCTTAACCATACCCTCACCCTAACCCTAAACCTCACCTTAACCCTAACTCTAAACCTAAACCTCACCCTAGCCCTCACCCTAACCATAATTCTAACCCTAACCCTCAACCTAACCCTAACCCTCATCCTCACCCTAAACCTCACATTAAACCTAACCCTAATCCTCAATCTAACCCTCACCCTAACCCTAACCCGAACCCTTACCCTTAGAGTGACTCTAAGCCTACCACTCACCCTTATCTTAACCCTCAGCCTCAGCCTATCCTAACCCTCACCTTTACACTTACCATCATCCTCACCCTCACCCTAACCCTCACACTAACCCTAACCCTCACCGTAGCCCTCACACTAACCCTAACCCTAACCCTCACCCTCACCCTAACCCTCACCTTAACCCTTAACCTAACCCTCACCCTAATCCTAACCCTCAACCTTAGGGGAACACTCACCCTCAGCATAACCTTCACCGTTACTCTTACCATCACTCTCACTCTAACCCTCACCCTAAACCTAACTGTCATCCTAACACTCACCCTAACCCTAACCCTATCCATCCACCTAACACTAACCCTCACACTCACCCTCACCCTCAGCCTAAACCTAAGCCTAAGCCTCACCCTAACCCTAATCCTCACCCTCACCCTAAACCTAATCCTAACCCTAACCCTCATCCTAATCCTCACCCTAACCCAAACGCTAAACATCACCCAAAACCTATTCCTCACCCCAACCTAACCCTCAGCTTAACTCTAACCCTAACCCTCAACCTAACCCTAACCCTCACCCATACAGTAACCCTAACCCTAAACCTCACCTTAACCCTAAACCTAACCCAAACCCTAAACCTCACACTAAACCTAATCCTAACTTTAACCCTCACCCTAGCCATCAACCTAACCCGAATCCTAACCCTATACCTCATCCTAACCCTCACCCTAACCCTAAACCTAACCCTCACCCTAACCCTAACCCTCACCCTTACCCTCAGCCTAACCCTAAGCCTAAGCCTAACCCTAACCCTCACCCTCACGCACACCCTAACCATAATCCAAAATGTAACCCTATCCATAACCCTAACCCTCACCGTAACCCTCACCCCAACCCTAACTCTAAACCTAAACCTCATCCACACCCTAATCCTAAACCTCACCCTCACCCTCAGCTGAACCCTAACTCTAACCCTAACCATAACACTCACCCTAACCATAACCCTCACCCTTACAGTAACCCTGACCCTCAGACTAACTCTAACCTTTAACCTTACCGACACCCTCAACCTAACACTCACCCTAACCCTAAACTTAACCCGAAACCTAACTCTCAAACTAACCCTAACACTAACACTCACCCTAACCCTAACCCTCACACTCACCCTCTCCCTAACACTATTCCTAAACCTCACCCTCACACCAGCCCTCACCCTAAACCTAATCCAAAACCTAACCCTCACCCTAACCGTAAACCTAACACACACCCTCTCCCTAACCCTATTCCTAAACTTCACCCTCACCAAAGCCCTCACCCTATCCCTAATCCAAAACATAACCCTCAACCTAACCCTAAACCTAACACACACTCTCATCCTAACCTTCACCCTAACCCTAACCCTAACCCTAACCCTCACTGTAAACCTCAACCTAACCCTATCTCTAACCCTAAACCTCAAACTCACACTGATCCTAACCCTAACCCTAACCCTAAACCTCACCCTAACACTAACTATAAACCTTACCCTCACCCTAGCCCTCACCCTAACCCTAATCCTAAACCTAACCATCATCCTAACCCTCACCCTAACCCTAACCCTAACCCTAACACTAATACTCAAACTCAACATAACCCTCAGCCAAACCCTAAGCCTAACCCTAAACCTAACCCTAACCCACACACTCACCATCACCCTAACCCTAATCCTAATCATAAACCTAACCCTAAAACTCAACCTATCCCTAAACCTAAAACGAATCCTAACCCTAACCCTCATCCTAAACCTCAACTGAACCCTAAATTTAACACTAAACCTCACCCTCACCCTAACCCTAACTCTAACCCTAAACCTAACCCTAAACCTCACCCTAACCCTAACCCTCACCCTCACCCTTACATTAACCCTAAACCTCACCCTAAACATAACCCTCACACTAACCCTAACCCTTACCCTAACACTTACCCTCACACTAAACCTCCCACTAACTCTAACCCTCACCATGACCGTAAACCTCACCCGAAACCTAGCCCTAAACCTAATGCTCACCATAACCCTAATTCTAATCCTAACCCTCAACCTAACCCTAACCCTCATCCTCACCCTACACCTCACACTAACCCTAACCCTAACCCTAACCGTAACCCTCACCCTCACCCTAAATCTAACCATAACACTTATCCTAACCCTCACCCTAACCCTAACCCTCACCCTAACCCTAACACTCACCCTCATCCTAAACCTCAGCCTAACCCTAAGCCTAACCCTAAACCTAACCCTAAACCTAACCCTCAAACTCACCTTCTCCCTAACCCTAATCCTAAACCTAACTCTAACCCTAACACACACCCTAACACTAACCCTCACCCTAAACCTAACCCTAACACTAACACTAATCCGAACTCTCACCCTAACCCTATCTCTAAACCTAAACCTCAAACTCACCCTGACCCTATCCCTAACCCTAACTGTAAACGTCTCCTTAACCCGAACCCTAAATTTCAACCTCACCCTAGCCCTCACCCTAACCCTAATCCTAAACCTAACCCTCATCCTAACCCTCAAACTAAACCTAACGCTAATCCTCATTCTAACAATAACCCTCACCCTCAACCTAACCCTCAGCCTAACCCTAAGCCTAACCCTAAACCTAACCCTAACCCACACACTCACCCTCATCCTAACCCTAATACTAATCATAAACCTAACCCTACCCTTCACCCTAACCTTCACCCTAACCACAAAACTAAAATTAACCCTAACCCTAACCCTCATCCTAACCCTCACCCTAACCCTAACACTAACCCTAAACCTCACCTTCAACCTAAACATAATTTAAACCCTAACCCTAAACCTAAACCTCAAACTAACCCTAACCCTAAACCTAACAAAAACCCTAACCATAAACCTCACCTTAAACCTAAACCTCACCCTAAAAATTACCCTCACCCTTACCCTAACCCTAACTCAAACCCTAACCCTAACAGTAACCCTAACTCTCACCCTAACCCTAAACCTCACCCTAACCCTAAACCTCACCCTCACCGTAGCCCTCAACCTAACCCTAATTCTAACCCTAACCCTCACCCTAATCCTAACCCTCATCCTCACCCTAAACCTCACACTTACCCTAAACCTAATCTTCAATCTAACCCTCACACTCACCCTAACCCTCACCCTAAACCTTATCCTAACCCTCATCCTAATCCTAACCCTCAACGTTAGAGGAACACTCACCCTCAGCCTAACCCTCACCTTTACTCTTACCATCACGCTCACCCTAACCCTCACCCAAACCATAACCCTCATCCTAACACTCGCCCTAAACCTAAACCTATCCATCAACCTAACACTAACCCTCAACCTCACCCTCACCCTCAGCATAACCCTAAGCCTAAACCTCACCCTAACCCTAATCCTCACCCTCAACCTAGCCCTCACCCTAAACCTAATCCTAACCCTAACTCTCATCCTAACCCTCACCCTAACCCAAATGCTAACCATCACCCAAAACCTATTCCTCACCCCCAACCTAACCCTCAGCCTAACCCTAACCCTAAACCTCAACCTAACCCTAACCCTCACCCATACAGTAACCCTAACCAGAACCCTCACCATAACCCTAAACCTAACCCAAACCCTAAACCTCACACTAAACCTAACCCTAAATTTAACCCTCACCCTAGCCCTCAACCTAACCCGAATCCTAACCCTATACCTTATCCTAACTCTCACCCTAAGCCTAACCCTAACCCTCACCCTAAACCTAACACTCACCCTAACCCTCAGCCAAACTCTAAGCCTAAGCCTAACCCTAACCCTAAACCTCACCCTCACCCACACCCTAACCATAATCCTAAATGTAACCCTATCCCTAACTCTAACCTTCACCCTAACCTTAACCCTAACCCAACCCTAAAACTAATCCTAACTCTAAACCGCACACTAAACCTCACCCTAACCATAACTCTAACCTTAACCCTCACCCTAACCCTAAGCCTAATCCTCACCCTCACCCTCAGGTGAAACCTAACACTAACCCTAACCATAACCCTCACCCTAACCCTAACCCTCACCCTTACCATAACCCTCACCCTCAGACTTAGCCTCACCGTTAACCTTACCAACACCTTCAACCTAACACAGAGCCTAACCCTAAACTTAACCCAAAACCTAACTCTCACCCTAACCCTAACCCTAACACTCACCCTAACCCTAACCCTCATCCTCATCCTCAACCTCACCCTAACCCTAAACCTAAGCCTCACACTCACCCTCTCCCAAAACCGAATCCTAAACCTCACCCTCACCCCAGCACTCACCCTAACGCTAATCCTAAACTAAACCCTCACCCCAACCCTAACCCTAACACACACCCTCACCCTAACCTTCACCCAAAACCTAACCCTAAACCTAACCCTAACCCTAACCCTCACCGTAACCCTCACCCTAACCCTATCTCTAACCCTAAACCTCAAACTCACACTGATCCTAACCCTAACCCTAACCCTAAACCTCAACCTAACACTAAACCTAAACATCACCCTAACCCTAGCCCTCACCCTAAACCTAACCTTAAACCTCACCCTCATCCTAACTCTCACCCTAACCCTATCCCTAACCCTCACCCTAATCCTAACCCTCACCGTTTGGGGAACACTCACCCTCAGCCTAACCCTCACGTTTACTCTTACCGTCACGCTCACCCTAATCCTCATCCTAACCGTAACCCTCATCCTAACACTCACCCTAACCCTAACCCAGTCCATCACCCTAACCCTAAACCTCACCCTCACCCTCACCCTCAGCCTAACCCGAAGCCTAAGCCTAAGCCTAACCCTAACCCTCACCCTCACCGTAGCCCTCACCCTAAACCTAATCCTAACCCTAACCCTCATCCTAACCCTCACCCTAACCCTAAAACTAACCATCACCCAAAACCTATTCCTCACTCCCAACCTCACCCTCAGCCTAACCCTAAGCCTAATCCTAACCTTAACAGTAACCCTCACTGTCAGCCTCACCCTCAACTCAAACTTAACCCAAACCAAAACACTAACAATAACCAGAATTTTAACCCTAGGCCTAACCCTAATCCTCACGCCCACCCTCACCCTCAGCCTAACCCTAAGCCTAACCTAGGCCTAACCCTAACCCTCACCGTAACCCTAAACCTAACCCTAACCCTAATCCTCAAACTAACCCTAATAAACAACCACATCCTCACCCTAACCCAAACCCTAGCCCTAACCCTCACCCTCACCCTAAGTCTAAGCCTAAGCCTAACCCTAACCCTAACTCTCACACTCACACTCACCCTAACCCTCATCCTAAACCTAAACCTATCACTATTCCTAGCCCTGACACTAACCCTCACCCTAGCCCTCACCCGTACCCTAATCCTAACCCTAAACCTCATCCTAACCCTAACCCTAACTCTAACCCAAACCCTAAACCTAAACCTCATCTTAGGCCCAACCCTAACCCTCACCCTTACCTTCACTGTAACCATAACCCTAACCCTAACCCGAACACTCATACTAACCCTAACACTCACCCTAACCCTCACATTAGCCCTAACCATCACCCTAAACTTAAACCTCACCCTAACACTAACCCTAACCCTCACCCTCACCCTAGCCCTCACCCTAACCCTCAGCCTCATCCTCAGCCTAAACCTCACACTAACCCTAACACTAATCCTCAATCTAACCCACACCCTCACTGTAACCCTTACCCTAATCCTCACCCTAAACCTAACCCTCTCCCTTACCGTAACCCTTACACATGGCCGAACCCTCACCTTTACCCTTACCGTCAACCCCACCCTAAACTTCACCCTAACCCTCATCCTCACCCTAAGCCCGACCCTAAACATATCTCTACCCCTAAACCTCACCCTCACACTAACCCTAATTCTAACCATAACCCTAACACTAAAGCTCACCCTAACCCTAACCCTCACACTCACCCTCACAGTAACCGTAACCCTAACCCTAACCCTAAAAATAACCCTCACCCTAACCCTGACTCTCAACCTACTACTTACCCTCACCTTAACACTAATCCTAACCCTAACACTAACCCTCACACTAACCCTAACACTCACCCTAATTCTAAACCTCACCCTAACCCTAACCCTCAACCTAGCCCTCACACTAACCCTAATTGTAACCCTCACCATCACCCTATCCCTAATCCTCATCCACACCCTAAACCTCACACTAACACTAACCCTAATCCTCAATCTAACCCTCACACTAACCATAAACCGAACCCTTACCCTAACCCTCACCGTAACCCTAACCCTCACCCTTATCTTCACCCTCACCCTCAGCATAACCCTAATCCTCATCCACACCCTAAACCTCACACTAACCCTAACCCTAATCCTCAATCTAACGCTCACCCTAACCATTACCCGAACCCTTACCCTAAAGCTCACCCTAACCGTAACCCAAACCCTAACCCTAAATCTAACCTAACCCTAAACCTAAACCTCGTCCCAAACCTAACCCTAACTTCACCCTCACCCTCACCGTAACTGTATCCCTAACCCTAACAATAACCATAACCCTAACCCTCACCCTAACCATAACCCTCACCGTAAACCAAAATCTCACCCTAACACTTACCCTCACCCCAAGACTAACCCTAACCCTAACACTAACCCTCACACTAATCCTAACCTTAACCCTAAACCTAAACCTCAACCTAATGCTCACCCTCACCCTACACCTAACAATAACACTAATCCTAACCCTAATCATCAACCTAACCCCAATCCTCACCACAACCCTCACCCTCAGCCTAACTCGAAATATAAGCCTAACCCTCACCCTAACCCTCACACTCACACTCACCCAAAACCAAACCCTAAACCTAACACTATCCCTAAACCTCAACCTAACCCTCACCCTCACCCTGACCTTAACACTAACCCTAACCCTAAACCTCACCCTCACCCTCACCGTAACCATATCCCTAACGCTAACAATAACCATAACCCTAACCCTCACCCTAACGATAACCCTCACCGTAACCCAAAACCTCACCCTAACACTTACCCTCACCCTAACACTAACCCTAACCCTAACACTAACAATCACACTAAAAGTAACCCTAACTCTAACCCTAAACCTCCCCCATACCCTAACCCTAACCCTATCCCTAACTCTAAACCTCACCCTAAACCTAACCCTCACTCTCACGCTCAACCTAACCGTAACTCTAACCCTAACCCTAACAATAACACTAACCCTAAACCTAACCCTAACCATAACCCTCACCCTCTCGGCAAACTTAAACCTAACCATAGCACTAACGATAACCCTAAAACTAACCCTAACCCTAATCCTCACCCCCACAATCACCCTCAGCCTAACCCTAAGCGTAACCCTAACCCTAAACCTAACCCTCATTGTAACCCTAACCCTAACCTTAACCCTAACCCTAAACCTAACCCTAAACCTAACCCTAACTCTAACCCTAAACCTCACCCTAATCCTCAGCCTCACCCTCACCCTAACCCAAATCCTAACCCTAATCCTCACCCTAACCATAAGCCTAATCCTAACGCTAACCCTAACCCTCACACTCACCCTCACCCTAAACCTAATCCTAAACCTATCCCTATCACTAATCTTAAACCTAACCCTAACCCTCACCCTACACTCACCCTAAACCGAACCCTAACCCTCAACCTCATCCTAGCCCTCACCATAACCCTAATTCTAACCCTCACCCTCACCCTAACACTAACCCTCATCCTCACCCTAAACCTCACGCTAACCCTAAACCGAATCCTCAATCTAACCCTCACCCTAACCCTAACCCCAAACCTTACCCTAACTCTAAACTTAACACTAACCCTCACCCTTATCTTAACCCTCACCCTCAGCCTAAACCTCACCTTTACCCTTACCATCATAATCAAACTAACCCTCAACCTAACACTAAATCTCATGCTAACCCTCACCCAAACCGTAAAACTACCGAGGACCCTAACACTAATCCTCACCCTCAACCTCATGCTCAGCCTAACTCTAAGCCTAAGCCTTACCCTAACCCTCACCCTCACCCTAGCCATGAGCTGAACCCTAATTCGAAATCTAACACTAATCCTAACCCTAAACCGTAACCTAACCCTCACCCGAACATTAACCCTAACACTAACCCTAACCCTAAACCTCGACCTAACCTACACCTAACTCTAAATCTAAACCAAAACCTCACCCTCACCCTAACCCTAATCCTAACCCTAACCATAAACCCACCCTAACCCTCACCATCACCCTCACCCTCACCATAAATCTAACCCTAACCATAACAACAACACTAATCCTAAACCTAAACCTAACCCTTACCCTAAGCCTAACCCTAATCTTAACACTCACTCTCACCCTAACCCTAATGCTAACAATAATCCTCATCGTAACCCTCACCCTAACCCTATCCTTCACATTAACCCTAACCCTAACACTAACCCTAACCCTAACCCTCACCCTTAGCCTCACCCTAACCCTAAACCTCGCCCTCACCCTCACCCTAAACCTGACCCTAATCCTAACTCTAAATCTAACTCTAAACCTCACCCACAACCTAGCCCTCACCCTAACCCTTATCCTAACCATAACCCTCATCCTAACCCTCCCACTAACTCTAACCCTCATGCTCAACCTAACCCTAACCCTCTCCCTCAACCTCACCCTCAGCCTAACCCTAAGCCTAAACCTAAACCTCATCCTAACCCTATTCCTCACCCTATCCCTAACCCTAACCCTCTACCTAACACTCAACCTAAACCTAACCCTAAAACTATCCCTAACCCTAAACCTCACCCTAACCCCAAGTCTAACCCTAAACATCACACTCAACCTAAACCTAACTCTAACCCTAACCCAAACCCTAAACCTTACACTAAACCTAAACCTAACCCTCACCCTCACCCTCACAGCAACCCAAAAACTAAACATAAACCTAACAGAAAACCTAAACCTAATCCTCACCCTCACCCTAACCATAAACCTCACCCTAACACAAACCCTCACCCTAACACTTACCCTCACCCTAACACTAACCCTAACCCTAACACTAACCATCACACTAATCCTAACCCTAACCATAACCATAAACCTCAACCTAACCCTCACCCTCACTCTAACCCTAACACTGACCCTCACCCTAACCCTCCCCCTAACCCTCCCTCTAAACCTATATCTAAACCTAAAACTCACCCTAAAACTAACCCTAACCCTAACCCTAACCCTAAACCCCAATCTAACCCTAATCTTAACCCTCACCCTCACCCTCACCCTCAGCTTAACTCTAACCCTAACCCTAACAATAACAATAACCCTAACCCAAACCCTAAACCTAACCCTAATCCTCAGCCTTACCTTCACCCTAACCCTAACCCTAACTTAAACGGTCCCCCTAACCCTAAGCCTAACGTAACCCTAACCCTAACCCTCACACTCACCCTCACCCTAACACTAATCGTAAACCTAACACTATCCTTAACCCTAACCCTCACCCTAAGTCTCACCCTAGCCTTCACCCTAACCCTAATCCTAACCCTAAACCTCATGGTAACCCTCACCCTAACCGTAACCCTAACCCTCACCCTAACCCTAACCCTAACCTTCATGCTCATCCTAAGCCTAAGCCTAAGCCTAAGCCTAACCCGAACCCTAACCCTCACCCTAACCCTAACCCTAACACTAACCCTAACACTAACTGTAAACCTCACTCTCACCCTAACCCTAACTTTAACCCTAACCCTAAACCAAAATCTCATCCTAACCCTACCCTAGCCCTCTCCTTCACCCTCACCGTAACTGTAACCCTAAACCTAACCCTAACAATAACCCTAACCCTAACTCTCACCATTTCCATAAGCCTCACCATAACACTAACCCCCGCCCTAACACTAATCCTCACCCTAACACTAAACCTAAACCTAACACAAACACTCACACTAAACCTAACCATCACCCTAACCCTAAACCTCACCCTAAACCTAACCCTAACCCTCACCCTAACCCTAACCCTCATCCTCACCCTAAACATCACACTAACTGAACACTAATCCTCAATCTAACCATTACACTCACCCTAAACCTAACCGTAACCCTCACTATAAACCTAACCCTCACTCTCAACCTCACCCTAAAACTAACTCTACCCCTAAACCTCACCCTCACCCTAACCCTAACCCTCACCCTACCCTAACTCTACTCCTAAACCTCACCCTAACTCTGACCCTCATGTTCACCCTCTCCCTCAGCGAAACCCTAAGCCTAACCCTAAATCTAACACTAAACCTGACCCTAACCCTAACCCTCATGCTCACCCTCTCCCTCAGCGAAACCCTAATCCTAACCCGAACCCTAACCCTAACCCTCACACTAACTCTAACCCTTACCCTATTTCTAATCCTAACCCTAAGCCTACCCTCACCCTCACCCTAACACTCACCTTATCACTAACTCTAACACTAACCCTCACCCTAACCCTCACCCTAACCGTCGCCCTAACCCTAACTCTAACCCTAAACCTCAACAACAACCTAACCCTAACCCTAAACCTCACCCTAAACCTCACGCTAACCCTAAACCTCACCCTCAACCTCAACCTCACCTCAACTCTAACACTAAACGTAACAATAACACTAACCATCGACCTACCCCTAATCCTAACCCTAAACCTAACACTAACCCTAACGCTAATCCTCGACCCAAACCTCCCTCTAATCCTAAACCTAACTCTAAACCTCACCCTCAACCTAACCCTAACCCTAACCCTCACCCTAACCCTAACCCTAATCCCAACCCTAACGCTAAATCTCACCCTAACACTAACCCTAACCCTCACCATCACCCTCACCCTCACCGTAACTCTAACCCTAACCCTAACAGTAACACTAATCCTAACCCTAACAATAACACTAATCCTAACCCTAAACTTAAACTTAATCCGAAACATAACAGTAAAACTAACCCTAAACCTAAACCTAAACCTAAAGCTCAACCTAACCCTACTCCTCAGCCTCACCCTCACCCTAACCAAACCCTAACCCTAACCTTCACCCTAACCCTAAGCGTAACCCTAACGCTAACCCTAACCCTCATATTCACCCTCACCCTAACCCTAATCCTAAACCTAACAATATCCCTAACCCGAACCTTCACCTTAACCCTCACCCTTGCCCTCACCCTAACTCTAATCCTAAACCTAAACTTCATCCCAACCCTCACCCTAACCCTAACCTTAACCCTCACCCTAACACTAACCCGAACACTCACCCATATACTGGGCCTAAGCCTAAACCAAAGCCTAAGCCTAACCCTAACCCAAAACCTCACCATAACCCTTACCCTAATACTAACCCTAACTCTAACCCTAAACCTCACCCTTACCCTAAGCCTAATTTTAATCCTAACCCTAAATCTAAACCTCATCCTAACCCTAACCCTAACAATAACCCTAACCCTAACCTTAACCCTACCCTCACCCTACCCCTAATCCTAACACTAAACCTAACCCTAATCCTAACCCTAACCCTAAACCTAACCAGAACTCTCACCCTAACCCTAACCTCAACCTAACACTAACCCTAAACCTCACCCTCAACCTAGCCCTCACCCTAACCCTAACCTTCATCCTCACCCTAAACCTCACACTACCCCTAACACTAATCCTCAATCTAAACCTCACCCTCACCCTAACCCTAACCCTCACTCTTAACATAACCCTCACCCTAGGCCTAACACTCATCTTTACCCTCATCGTCACCCCCAACTTAACCCTCACCCTAACCCTAACCCTCAACCTAACCCTCACCCTAACCCTAACTCTACCCCTAAACCTCACCCTCAACCTAACCCTAACTCTAAAACTAACCCTAACACTAAAAACCGCACCCTAACCTTAACCCTAAGCCTCACCCTCACCATAACCATAACCCTAACCCTAAACCTAATAATAACCCTAACCCCAACCCTAATCCTAAAACTCACCCTCACCCTAACCCTAATCCTAACCCTAACCCTCAACCTAAGCTAACTCTCACTCTTCTGTAACCCTAACCCTCACCCTAAACCTAAACCTAAGCCTAACCCTCATCATAATCCTCCCCATAAACCTAACCCTAAAACTCACCCTAACCCTAACACTCAGCCTCACCATCACCCTCAGCCTAACCCTAAGCATAACCCTAAACCTAAACCTAACCCTCACCCTCACCCTAACCCTAACACTAACCCAAACCCTAACCATCATACTTACCCTACCCCTAACCCTATATCTAACCCTAAACATCACACTCACCCTAACCCTAACCCTAACCTTAAACCGCACCCTAACCCTAACGCTAACCCTCACCTCCACCCTCACCCTCTCTGTAATTCTAACCCTAACCCTAACAATAACACTAACCCTATCCCTAATCATCACCCTAACCTTAATCTTTACCCCCACCCTCACCCTCAGCCTAAACCTAAGCCTAATCCTAACCCTCAACCTAACCCTCACACTCACCCTCACTCTAACCATAACCCTAAACCTAACCCTATCCCTAAACCTCAACCCAAACCTCACCCTCACCCTAAACCTAACACTAACCCTAGCCTTCAACCTCACCCTAACCCTCCCCTCTAACCCTAACTCTAACACTAAACCTCACCCTCACTCTAACCCTAACCCTAACCCTAACCCTAACCCTAAACCTCACCCTAACCCTAATTCTCACCCTCACCCTCAACCTCACCGTAACTCTAACCCTAACCCTAACAATAACACTAGCCCTAACACTAACCCTAACCCTAACCAGAACCATAACCCTCACCCTAAGCCTCAACCTCACCACAAACTTAACCGTAAACATAACACTAAATCTAACCCTAACCCTAACCATCACCCTAACACTAAACCTAACCCTAACCCTCAACTAACCCTCACCCTAACTCAAATCCTAAACCTAACCCTATCCCTAACACTAAGCCTCACCCTAACCCTCACCCTAGACCTCACCCTAAACCTAATCCTAACCCTAAACCTCATCCTAACCCTCAACCTAACCCTAACCCGAACCCAAACCCTAACCCGAACCCTAACCATTACCCTCATGCTCGGCCTAAGCCTAAGCCTAAGCCTAAGCCTAAGCCTAAGCCTATGCCTAACCCTATCTCTCACCCTAACCCAAACCCTAACACTACCCTAACTCTAACATTAAACCTCACCCACACCATAACCCTAACTCTAACCCTAACAATAAACTTAACCTCATCCTAAAGATAACCCTAACACTCAAAGTCACCCTAAACATAAACCTCACCCTAACCCTAACTCTCATCCTAACACTTACCCTCACCCTAACACTAACGGTAAAGCTAACACTAACGCTCACACTAACCCAAACATCACCCTAACCCTAAACCTGACTCTAACACCAACTCTAACCCTCACCAGAACTATAGCCCTCACCCGAACCCTAACCCTCAACCTCACCATAAACCTCACACTAACCCTAACACTAATACTCAAACTCTCAACCTCAGCCTAACCCTAATCCTAACCCTAACCCTTACCGTAACCCTCACCCTCAGCCTAACCCTTACCTTTACCCTTAACGTCACCCCCACCCTAACACTCACCCTAACCTTAAACCTCACCCTAACCCTAACTCTACCAATAAACTTCACCCTCACCCTAACCCTAACTCTAACCCTAACCCTAACACTAAACCTCACCCTAACCCTAAACCTAACCCTCACCCTCATCCTAACCATAACCCTCACCTAAACCTAAACCTCACCCTAACCCTTATCCTCACTCTAACACTAACCCTAACCCTAACCCACACACTAATCCTAACCCTCACCCTAATCCTAAACCAAACCCTAACCCTAACCCTAACTCTAACCCTAACCCTCACAATAAACCTCACCCTAACCCTAAATCTAAATTCTAACCCTCAACACCACCGTAACCCTAACCCTCATCCTCACCCTAAACCTCACACAAACCCTAACCCTAACCCTAATGCTCAATCTAACCCTCAACCTAAATCTAACACTAAACTTTACCTTACCCCTAAACCTAACTCTAACACTCACCCTTATCTTAACCCTCACCCTCAGTATAAATTTCACCTTTACCCTTAACATCATCCTCACCCTAACCCTCACCCTAAACCTAAACCTCATGCTAACACTCACCCTAACTATAAACCTAAACATTACCCTAACCCTAACCCTCACCCTCAACCTCACGCTCAGCCTAACCCTAAGCCTAAGCTTAAACCTTATCCTAACCCTCATCCTCACCTTAGCTCTCACCCTAACCCTAATCCTAACCCTAACCCTCATCCTAACCCTCACCCTAACCCTAACCATAACCATTAACCTAACCCTAATTCTCAACCCCACCCTCACCCTCAGCCTAACCCTAAGCCTAACCCTAACCCTAACCCTAACACTCAGACTCACCCTCACCCTAACCCTAATCGTAACTCTAACCCTAACCCTAACCCTAAACCTCAACCTAACCCTCACCCTAAACTTAACCCTAACACTAACCCTAACAGTAACCCTAACCCTGGAGTTAACACTCCCCCTAACCCTAAATCTAACCCTTAAACTAACCATCACTCTAACCCAAATCCTAACCCTAACCCTCAACCTAACCCTAACCCTCACCCTCACCGTAACTCTAACCCTCATAATAACCCTCACCCAAACCCTAAACCTAACCCTAAACCTCACCCAAACACTAACCCTAAACCTCACCTCACCCTAGCCCTCACCCTAACCCTAATCCTAACCCTAATCCTCATCCTAACACTCACCCTAACCCTAACCCTAACCCTAACCCTCACCCTAATCCTAAACCTAACCCTAAACCTCAACATAACCCTAACCCTCACTCTAACACTAAATTTAACCTGAACCCTAACTCTAACCCAAACCCTAACCCTAACCCTCACTCTAACACTAACCCTCCCCATCCTCCTCACCCTCAGCGTAAACCTAACCCTAACCCTCAAACTCCCACTAACCCTTACCCTAATCCTAATCCTAACACTAAGCTTAACCCTCACCCTCACTCTAACCCTCACTGTAACCCTAACTCTAACACCAACCCTAACCCTAACTCTCATCCTCAGCCTCACCCTAACCCTAACACTAACACTAAACCTCACACTAACCCTAACCCTAACCTCACCCTAACCCTAAGTCTAACCCTAACCCTAACACTAAAAACCTCAGCCTAACCCTAACCCTAACCCTCACCCTCACCCTCTCAGTAACCATAACCCTAACCCTAACTGTAACAATAACCCTAACCCTAACCCTAATCCTAACCCTCACTCTCACCCTAAACCTAATCCTAACCGTAACCCTCACCCTAACCCTAACCCTCACCCTTATCGTAACACTAACCCTCATCCTAACCCTCATCCTAACCCTAAAATTCACCCTAACACTAACTCTAACCCTCACCCTCACCATAGCCATCACCCTAACCCTAATCCTAATCCTAATCCTCATCCTAAACCTCACCCAAACCCTAACCCTAAACCTCACCCTAACCCTAACACTAACCCTAACCCTCAACCTAACCCTAAGCCTCACACAAAACTTAACCGTAACCCTAACCCTCACCCTAACCCTAAACATAACCTGAACACTAACACTCAACCTAACCCTAACCCTAAACGTCACCCTAACCCTAACGCTCACCCTCACCCTATCCCTCAGTGTAACCCTAAGCCTAACACTAAGCTTAACCCTAAACCTCACACTCACCCAAACCTTATCATAATCATATTCCTAACCCTAACCCTAACCCTCACCTTCAGCCTCACCTTAACCCTAACTCTTACCCTAAACCTCATCCACACCCTAACCCTAACACTAAACCTCACCCTTACCCTAAAACTAAACCTCACCCTCACCCTAGCCCTCACCCTAACCCTAAACCTAACCCTACCCTCAATCTAACCCTCACCATAACCCTCACACTAACCCGCACCCTAACCCTAAACCTAACCCTAATCCTCACACTCACCTGCACACTCACCCTCACCGTAACTCTAAACTTAACCCTAACCCTAACCCTAAACCTCACCCAAACCCTAACACTAACCCTAACCCTAACCCTCACACTAACCCTCCCCCTAAACCTATATCTAACCCTAAACCTCACCCTCAACCTTTCCCTAACCCTAACCCTAAAACTAATCCCCACCCTAACCCTAACCCAAACCCTCACCCTCAACCTCAAGGTAACTCTAACCCTAACCCTACCAATAACACTATCCCTAACCCTAATCCTCATCCCCACCCTCATCCTCAGCCTAACCCTAAGCCTAAGCCTAACTCTCACCCTAACCCTCACATTGACCCTATTCCTAACCCTAATCCTAAACGTAAACCTATCCCTAAACCTCACCCTAAATCTATCCTTAACACTAACCCTAACCCTCACCCTCACCCTCAACCTCACAGTAACTCTAACCCTAACCCTTAAAATAAGACTAACACTAACCATAACCATAACGATAACCCTCACAGTTAGCCTCACGCTCACCACAAACTTAACACTAACCATAACAATAACAATAACCCTAACCCTAACCCTAACCCTAATCTCACCCCGACCATCACCCTCAGCCTAACCCTAACACTAACCCTAACCCTAACCCTAACCCTCACTATAAACCTAACCCTAACCCTAACACTAACACTAACCCTAACCCTAAACCTAACCCTAAACCTAACTGTAATCCTCACCCTCACCCTCACTCTAACCCAAACCCTAAACCTAAACCTCACCTAACCCTAAGCCTAACCCTAACCTTCAGCCTAACACTCACACTCACTCACCCTAACCCAAATCCTAAACCTTACTCTATCCCTAACCCTAAACCTCACCCTAGCCCTCACCCTAAACCTAATCCTAACCTTCATCCTTATCTTAACCCTCAACCTCAGCCTAAACCTCACCTTTACACTTACCATCATCCTCACCCTAACCCTCACCCTAAACCTAAACCTCATCCTAACACTCAACCTAACCGTAAACTTAACCATCACCCTAACCCTAACACTCACCCTCACGCTCAGCCTAACCCTAAGCCTAAGCTTAAACCTTATCCGAACCCTCACCCTCACCCTAGCCCTCACCCTAACCCTAATCCTAACCCTAACCCTCACCCTAACCCTAACCCTAACCATAACCCTAACCCTAATCCTCACCCTCAGCCTAACCGTAAGCCTAAGCCTAACCCTAAACCTAACCCTCACACTCACCCTCACCCTAACCTTAACCCTAACACTAACCATAACCCTAACCCTAAACCTCAACCTCACCCTCCCCCTAACCCTATATCTAACCCTAAAACTAACCCTCACCCTAACCCAAATTCTAACCCTAAACCTCAACCTGACCCTATGCCTCACCCTCACCGTAACTCTATCCCTCATCCTAACCCTCACTCAAACCTTAAAACTAAACCTAAACCTCACCCAAATACTAACCCTAACCCTCACCCTCACCCAAGCCCTCACCCTAATCATAATCCCAACCCTAATCCTCATCCTAACCCTCACCCTAACCCTAACCTTAACCCTCAGGCTGACCGTAACACTAACCCTAACCCTCACCCTAACCCGAAACGTAACCCGAACCGTAACACTAACCCTAACACTAACCCTAAACCTCAACCTAACCCTAACCCTAACCCTCACCCTCACACTAGCCCTCACCCTAATCCGAATCCTAACCCTAACACTCATCCTAACCCCCACCGTAACACTAACCCTAACCCTCACCCTCACCCTAACTCTAAACCTAACCCTAACCCTCAACCTAACCCTAACCCTCACCCTCACAGTATCCCTTACCATAAACCTCACCCTAACCCTAAACTTAACCGGAAACCTACTTCTCACCCTAACCCTAACCCTAACCCTCACCCTAACCCTAACCCTCGCCCTCATCCTCACCCTCAGCCTAACCCTAAGCCTAAGCCTAACCCTAACCCTCACACTCACCCTAAAACTAACCCTAATCCAAACCCTCACCCAATCCCTAACACTAACCCTAAACCTCACCCAAACACTAACCCTAACCCTCACCCTCACCTTTGCCCTCAACATAACCCTAAGCCTAACCCTAAACCTAACACTCACACTCACCCTAACACTAACCCTAATCCTAATCCTAACCCTAACCCTAACCCTCACCCTCACCCTAACACTCACCTTAAGCCTAACCGTAAAATTAATCCTAACCCTAACCCTAACACTAAACCTCACCATAACACTAAATCTAACCATCCCCCTAAGCCTAAACCTCACCCTAATACTAATCCTAAACCTCAACCTCACCCTAGCCCTCACCCTAACCCTAACCCTCAACCTTACCCAAGACCTCACACTAACCCTAACACTAATCCTCAATCTAACCCTCACCCTAACCCTAACCCTAACCCTATCAATCACCCTAACCCTAACCCTCACCCTTACCGTAAACCTCACACTCAGCCTAACCATCATCTTTACCCTTACCATCATGCCCACCCTAACACTCACCCTAACCCTAACCCTGACCCTAACCCTAACTCTACCCCTAAACTTCACCCTCAACCTAACCCTAACTCTAACACTAACCCTAACACTAAACCTCACCCTAACCCTAACCCTAAACCTCTGCCTCAACCTCATGCTCAGCCTAACCCTAAGCCTAAGCCTAACCCTTACCCTAAACCTCACCCTCACCCTAGCCCTCACCCAAACCCTTATCCTAACCCTAACCCTCATCCTAACTCTCACTCTAACCCTAAACCTAACCATAACCCTAACCCTAATCCTCACCCACACCCTCACCCTCAGCCTAACCCTAAGCCTAAGCCTAACCCTAACCCTAACCCTAACACTCACCCTCACCTTAAAACTAATCCTAACCCTAACCCTAAACCTAAACCTCAACCTAACCCTCACCCTAACCTTAAACCTAACACCAACCCTAACATTAACCCTCCAAGTAACCCTAAATCTAACCCTAAACCTCACCGTCATCCTAAACCTAATCCTACCCTCACCCTAAACCACACCCTAAACCTAACCGTATCCCTCAACCTCACCCTCACCCTCACCCTCACCATAACTCTAATCCTAACCCTAACTATAATACTAATCCTAAATTTAAACCTAACCCTAACCCTAATCCTACAATTCACCCTCACTCTATTCCTAATCCTAACCCTAACCCTCAACCTAACCCTAACCCTCGAACTCACTGAAACCCTAACCCTCATCCTAACCCTCACCCTAACCCTAACCCTAACTCTAAACCTAACACTCACCCTCACCCTAGCCCTCACCCCAACCCTAATCCTAATCCTAACCCTCACCCTCACACTCACCTGCACACTCACCCTCACCATAACTCTAAATTTAACCCTAATGCTAACCTTAAACCTAACCCTAATCCTAACATAACCATAACCCTCACACTAACCCTCCCCCTAAACCTATATCTAACCCTAAACCTCACCCTCACCCTCACCCTAACCCTAAACTAACCCTAATCCCCACCCTAAACGTAACCCTAACCCTCACCCTCAACCTCAAGGGAATTCTAACCCTAAAACTAACAATAACACTAACCTTATCCCTAATCCTCACCCCCACCCTCATCCTCAGCCTAACCCTAAGTCTAAGCCTAACCCTCACCCTAACCTTCACACTCACCCTAATCCTAAACCTAATCCCAATCCTAAGCCTATCCCTAAATCTCACCCTAAATCTTACCCTAACACTAACCCTAACCCTCACCCTCACCCTCAACCTCACAGTAACTATAACCATAACCCTAACAATAAGACTAACCCTCTACCATGACCATAACCATAACCATAACCCTCACCGTTAGCCTCACCCTCACCACAAACTTAACACTAACCATAACACTAACAATAACCCTAACCCTAACCCTAACCATAATCCTCACCCCCACCATCACCCTCAGCCTTACCCTATCACTAACCCGAAACCTAACCCTAACCCTCACTGTAACCCTAACTCTAAACCTAACCCTAACCCTAACCCTAAACCAAACCCTAAACCTAACACTAAACATAACCCTAATCCTCACCCTCACACTCACTCTAACCCAATCCCTAACCCTAACCCTCACCTAACCCTAAACTAACCCTAACCCTAACCCTAACACTCACACTCACTCACCCTAACCCAAATCCTAAACCTTACCCTATCCTTAACCTAACCCTCACGCTAACCCTCACCCTAGCCCTCACCCTAAACCTAATCCTAACCCTCACCCTTATCTTAACCCTCACCCTCAGCCTAAACCTCACCTTTACCCTTACCATCATCCTCACCCTAACCCTCACCCTAAACCTAAACCTCATCCTAACACTTACCCTAACAATAAACCTAACCATCACCCTAAACCTAAAACTCACCCTCAACCTCATGCTCATCCTATCCCTAAGCAAGCTTAAACCTTAACCTAACCCTCACCCTCACCCTAGCACTCAGCCTAACCCTAATCCGAAAACTAGCCCTCACCCTAACCCTAACCATAACCATAAGCCTAACCCTAATCCTCACCCCTACACTCACCCTCAGTCTAACCCTAAGCCTAAGCCTAACCCTAACCCTAACCCTCAAACTCACCCTCAACCTAACCTTAACCCTAACACTAACCCTAACCCTAAACCTCAACCTAACCCTCCCCCTAAACCTAAATCTAACCCTAAAACTAGCCCAAAACTTAACCCAAATACTGACCCTAACCCTAAGCCTAAACCTCACCCAAACACTAACCCTAACTCTCACCCTCACCATAGCCCTCACCCTAATCCTAATCCTAACCCTAATCCTCATCCTAACCCTCACCCTAACCCTAACCTTAACCCTCAGGCTGACCGTAACCCTAATCCTTCCCCTCACCCTAACCTTTAACTTATCCCGAACCGTAACACTAATCCTAACCCTAACGCTAAACCTCACCCTAACCCTAAACCTAAACCTCACCCTCACACTAGCCCTCACCCTAATCTTAATCATAACCCTAACCATCATCCTAACCCTCACCCTAACACTAACCCTAACCCTCACCCTCACCCTCAGCCTAAGTCTAAACCTAACCCTAACCATAATACTAATCCTAAACCTAAACCTAACCCTAACCCTAACCCTAATCCTACCACTCACCCTCATTCTAATCCTAATCCTAAACCTAACCCTCAACCTTACCCTAACCCTCAAACTCACTGTAACCCTAACCATCATCCTGACCCTCACCCTAACCCTAACCATAACTCTAAAACTTACCCTAACTCTAACCCTAACCCTCACTCTCACCCTAACGCTAATCCTAACCCTAACCCTCATCCTAACTCTCACCCTAACCCTAACCCTAACCATAACCCTAACCCTAATCATCACAACCACCCTCAACCTCAGCCTAACCCTAAGCCTAAGCCTAACCCTAACCCTAACCCTCACACTCACCCTCACCTTAAAACTAATCCTAACCCTAACCCTAACCCTAAACGTAAACCTCAACCTAACCCTCAACTTAACCTTAAACCTAACTCTAACCCTAACATTAACCCTCCAACTAACCCTAAATCTAACCCTAAACCTCACCGTCGTCTTAACCCTAATCCTAGCCGTAACCCTAAACCTAAACGTATCCCTCACCCTCACCCTCACCCTCCCCATAACTCTAACCCTAACCCTAACCATAATACTAATCCTAAACCTAAACATAACCCTAACCCTAACCCTAAACCTATCACTCACCCTCATTCTAATCCTAATCCTAACCCTAACCCTCAACCTAACCCTAACCCTCAACCTCACTGTAACCCTAACCCTCATCCTAACCTTCACCCTAAACCTCACCCTAATTCTAAACCTTACCCTAACACTAACCCTAACCCTCACCCTCACCCTAGACCTCACCCTAACCCTAATCCTAACCCTACCACTCACCCTAACCCTAAAATCACCCTCACCTTTAACCTCAGCCTAACCCTAAGACTAAGCCTAACCCTAACCCTAACCCTAAACCTATCATTCACCCTCATTCTAATCCTAATCCTAACCCTAACCCTCAACCTAACCCTAACCCTCAACCTCACTGTAAACCTAACCCTCATCCTAACCCTCACCCTAAACCTCAACCTAATTCTAAAACTTACCCTAACACTAACCCTAACCCTCACCCTCACCCTAGCCCTCACCCTAACCCTAATCCTAACCCTACCACTCACCCTAACCCTAAAATCACCCTCACCTTTACCCTCAGCCTAACCTTAAGACTAAGCCTAACCCTAACCCTAACCCTCACACTCAACCTAACCCTTACACTAATCCTAATCCTAACCCTCAGCCTAACCCTCACCCTCACCCTAACCCTAACCCTAACACTAACCCTAATCCTAAACCTCATCCTAACCCTCCCCTTAACCCTAACTCTAACCCCAAACCTCACCCTCACCTAACCCTAACCCTAACCCTAACCCTAACACTAAACCTCTCCCTAACCCTAACCCTCACCCTCAACCTCAACCTCACCATAACTCTAACCCTAACCCTAACAATAAGAATAATCTTAACCCTAACCATGACCAGAACCCTCACTGTCAGCCTCAACCTCATCACAAACTTAACACTAACCATAACAGTAACAATAATCCTAACCCTAACCCTAACCATAATCCTCACCCCCACACTCACCCTCAGCCTAACCCTAACGCTAATCTTAATCCTAGCCCTAACCCTCACCTTAACACTAACACTAACACTAACCCTAAACCAAACCCTAAACCTAAACCTAAACCTAACCCTAATCCTCAGCCTCAACCTCACATTAACCCTAAACCTAACCCTATCCTTAACCCTAAACCTCACCCGAACCCTCACCCTAACCCTAACCTCACCCTCACCTTCAACCTCAGCCTAACCCAAAGACTAAGCCTTACCCTAAACCTAACCCCCACACTCAACCTAACCCTTAGACTAATCCTAATCCTAACCCTCAGCCTAACCCTCACCCTCACCCTCAACCTAACCCTAACACTAACCCTAACCCTAAACCTCACCCTAACCCTCCCCCTAACCCTAACTCTAACCCCAAACCTCACCCTCACCTAACCCTAACCCTAACCTTAATCCTAAACCTCACCCTAACCCTAACCCTCACCCTCAATCTCAACCTCAACCTCACCATAATTCTAACCCTAACCCTAACAATAAGAATAATCTTAACCCTAATCATAACCAGAACCCTCACTGTCAGCCTCACCCTCATCACAAACTTAACACTAACCATAACAGTAACAATAATCCTAACCCTTACCCTAACCCTAATCCTCACGCCCACACTCACCCTCAGCCTAACCCTAACACTAACCTTAATCCTAACCCTAACCCTCACCTTAACACTAACCCTAACCCTAACACTAACACTAACCCTAAACCAAACCCTAAACCTAAACCTCACCCTAACCCTTATCCTCAGCCTCACCCTCACATTAACCCTAACCCTAACCCTATCCTTAACCCTAAACCTCACCCGAACCCTCACCCTAGCCATCACCCTAAACCTAATCCTAACCCTAAACTTCATTCTAACCCTCACCCTAACCCTAACCCGAACCCAAACCCTAACCCTAACCCTCACCCTCACCCTGTCTCTAACCATAACACTAAACCTAAACCTCACCCTCAACGTAATCCTAAATCTAACCCTAACCCTAAACCTAAACCTCCTCAACATCACCCTCACCATAACCGTAACCCTAACTCTAACAATAACCCTAACCCTAACCCTAAACCTAATCCTCACCCTAATCATAACCCTCACCCTAAACCTAATCCTCACCCTAATATTTACCCTCACCCTTACAATAACCCTAATCCTAACACTAATCCTCACACTAACCCTAACCCTCACCCTAATCCTAAACCTCACCCGAACTCTAATCATAACCCTCACCCTTACCGAAACTCTCACCCTCAGCCTAACCCTCACCTTTACCCTCACCCTAATCCTAACCTTCACCCTAACCCTCACGCTAACGCTAACTCTACCCCTAAACCTCACCCTCACCCTAACCCTAACTCTCACCCTCACACTAAGATTTAAGCTCCCTGTCACCTTAACAATAACCAAAAACCTAACCCTAACCCTCACCCTAAACATAACCGTGACCCTAACCCTACACTAACACTTACCCTCACTCTAACAGTAACCCTAACCCTAACTATAATCCTCACACTAACCCTAACCCTCACCCTAATCCTAAACCTAACCCTAACCCTAACCCTAACTCTAACCCTCACCCTCACCTTAGCCCTCACCCTAACCTAATTCTAACCCTCACCCTCATCCTAACCCTAAACCTCATCCTCACCCTAAACCTCACACTAACCCAAACCCTAAACCTAATCCTCAATCTAACCCTCACCGTAACCCTAACCTTCACCCTTATCTTAACCCTCACCCTCAGCCTCAACCTCACCTTTACCATTACCATCATCCTAACCCTAACACTAAACCTCATCCTAACCCTCACACTAACCATAAACCTAACCATCACCGTAACCCTAAACCTAACACTCACCCGCAACCTCATGCTTAGCCTAACCATAAGCCTATGCCTAACCATTACCCTAACCCTCACCCTCACCCTAGACCTCACCCTATCCCTAATCCGAATCCTAACCCTCATCCTAACCCTCACCTTAACCCTAACCCTAACCATCACCCTAACCCTAACCATCACCCTAACCCTAATCCTCACCCCCAACCTCACCCTCAGCCGAACCCTAAGCCTAAGCCTAACCTTAACCTTAACACTCACATAACCTCACCCTCACCCTAACCCTAATCCTACTCATACCCCTTACCCTAACCCTCACCCTCACCCTAACCATCACCCTAACCCTAACCCTAACGCTAACCCTAACCCTAAACCTCACCCACAGCCTCACCTTACCCCAAACTCTAACCCTAAAACTCAACCTCACCCTAACTTTAACCCTAACCCTAAACCTCAGCCTAAACCTAAACCTAAACCTCACCCTCACCCTAGCCCTCACCTTAACCCTAATCCTAACACTAACCTTCATCCAAACCCTCCCCCTAACCCTTACCCTAACCCTCATCCTAACCCTAAACCACACCCTGAACCTCACCCTCACCCTAACCCTAAGCCTAAACCTAAACCTAACACTAACACACACAGTCACCCTCACCCTAACCCTCACCCTAATCCTAACCCTTACCCTCACCCTATCCCTCACCCTCAGTGTAACCCTAAGCATAATCCTCACCCTAACCCTAACCCTCACACTCACCCTAACATTTACCCTAATCCTAATGATAATCCTAACACTCACCCTCAGCCTCACCTTAAGCCTAACTCTAACCCTAAACCTCACCCTCAACCGAACCATAACCTTAAGCCTAAACCTAACAATAATCCTAACCCTAAAACTCACCCTCAGCCTCACCCTAACCCATAATCTAATTGTAAACCTCACCCTGACACTACCTCTAACCCTAACCCTATCCCTAAACCTCATCTTAACCCTAACCCTAATGCTCACCCTCACCCTCACTGTAACTGTAACCCTAACCCTAACTCTAAAAATAACACAAACCCTAACCCTCACCCACCTCACCCTAACCCTAACACAAACCCTCACCTTAAAACTTACCCTCACCCTAACTCTAACCCTAAACCTAACACTAACCATCACACTATCCCTAACCATCACCCTAACCCTAAACCTAACCTTTACACTAACCCTAAACCTCACCCTCACCCTAGTCCTCACCCTAACCCTAACCCTCATCCTCAACCTAAACCTCAAACTAACCCTAACACTAATACTCAATCCATCCCCCACCCTCACACTAAACCTAACCCTAACCCTCACCCTAACGCTAACCTTCACCCTTACCATAACCCTCAACCTCAGGCTAACCCTCACCTTTCCATTTACAGTCACCCCCACCCGAACCCTCACCCTAACCCTAACCCTCACCCTAACCCTAACTCTACCCCTAAACCTCAACCTCAATCTACCCCTAACTCTAACCCTAACCCTAACACTAAACCTCACACTAACCCTAACCCTAACCCTCACCCTCAACCTCATTCAAATCCTATCCCTAAGCCTAAGACTAAACCTTACCGCAAACCTCACCCTTACCCTAGCCCTCACCCTAACCCGAATCCTAACCATATACCTCATCCTAAACCTCATCCTAACCCTAACCCTAACCCTCACCCTAACCCTAACCCTCACCCTCACCCTCAGCCTAACCCTAAGCCTAAGCCTAACCCTAACCCTAACACTCACACTCACCTTCACCCTAACCCTAGTCCTAAATCTAACCTTATCCCTAACCCTAAACCTCAACCTAACCCTAACACTAATCCTTCCACTAACCCTCACACTAACCCTCACCCTAACCCTAACACTAACCCTAAACCTCACCCTCACCCTAACCCTAACCCTCAGCCTAAACCTAAGCCTAACCCTAACCCTAACACTAACCCTCACACTCACCCTCACCCTAACCCTAATCCTAAACCCAGCCCTAACCCTAACCCTCACCCTAACAATAACCCTCACCCTAACCCTAAACCTAACACTAAACTTAACCCTAACCCTCACCCTAACCCTAAATCTATACCTAAACCTCAACCTCACCCTAACCCTAACCCTAACCCTAACCCTAAAAATCACCCTAAACATAACCCTAAACCTCACCTTCATCCTAACCCTCATCCTAACCCTCTCCCTAACCCTAACCCTAACTATCACCCTAACCCTAACCCTCAAGCTCAACCACACGCTCAGCCTAACCCTAAGCCTAAACCTAAACCTAACCCTAACCCAGACACTCACCCTCATCCTAACCCTAATCCTAATCCTAACCCTAACAATAACCCTAACACTAACCCTCACCCCAAACATAACCCTAACACTTACCCTCACCCTAACACTAACCCTAACTCTAACACTAACACTCACACTAACCCGAAACCTCACCCTAACCCTAACCCTAAACTTCACCCTCACCGTAGCCCTCACTCTAACACTAATTCTAACCCTAACCCTCAACCTAACCATAACCCTCATCCTCACCCCAAACCTCACACTAACCCTAACCCTTATCCTCAATCTAATCCTCACCCTAACCCTAACCCGAACCCTTAACCAAACACTCTCCCTAACCCTAACACTCACCCTTATCGTAACCCTCACTCTCAGCCTAACCCACACCTTTACCCTTACAATCACCCTAACCCTAACCCTCATCCTTACCCTAACACTTACCCTAACCCTAATTCTGACCCTAATCCTCATCCTAACCCTAACCCTCATCCTCACCCTAAACCTCACATGAACCCTAAACCTAATCCTCAATCTAACCCTAACCCTAAACCTAACACTAAACCTAACCCTACCCCTCACCCTAAGCCTCACTCTAACCCTAACCCTCACCCTAACCCTCACCCTCAACGTCACCCTAACCCTCATCCTAACCCTAATGCTAACTCTAACACTCACCCTAACCCTCATGCTATCACTTACCCACACCACAAACCTAACCCTAACCTTAAACGTCACCCTCACCCTAAACCTCACCCTAACCCTAACCCTAATCCTAACCCTCATCCTCACCCTCACCATATCCATAACCCTCACCTAACCCTAACCCTAACCTTCAACGTCACCCTAAACCTCATATCACCCGAACCCTCACCCTAACCCTAACGCTCACACACACCCTAACGCTCAAGCTAACCCTCACCTTAAACCTCACCTGATCCTCATCCTAACCCTAACCAATACCTAACCAAGACCCTCAGCCTAACCCTCAACTTCACCCTAACACTCACCCTCACTCTAGCCCTCACACTAACAATAACCCCCACCCTAACCCTAACACTCAACCTAACCATAACCCTCAACCTAACCCTAACCCTCACCCTAAAACTAACCCTAACCCTAACACTAACGCTCACACTAACCCTAACCCTCATCCTAACCCTAAACCTCACCCTAACACTAACCCTAACCCTCACCCTCAACCTAGCCCTTACACTAACCATAACACTCATCCTAACCCTAAACCTCACCCTAACACTAACCCTAAACCTTACCCTTAAGCTAGCCCTTACACTAACCCTAACCCTCATCCTCAACCTAAAGCTCACACTAACCCTAAAACTAATGCTCAATCTAACCCTAACCCTAACCCTTACCCTAACCCTCACCCAAACCCTAAACCTCACCCTTACCGTAAACCTCACCCTCAGCCTAACCCTAACCCTAACCCTAACCCTAACACTAACCCTAACCCTCTCCCTCAGCCTAACCCTAAGCCTAACCCTAACAATAACCTTAAGGCTCTCACTCACCCTCACCCTCACCCTAATCCTAAACCTAACCCCATCCCTAAACCTAACCCTCACTGTAACACTCACCCTAGCCCTCACCCTAAACCTAATCCTAACCTTAAACCTCATGCTAACCCTCACGCTCACCCTAACCCTCACCCTAACCTTTACCCTAACCTTCACCCTAATCCTATCACCCTTAGGAGAACACTCTCCCTCAGCCTAACCCTAACCTTTAATCTTACCGTCACGCTCACCCTAACCCTTACCCTAACCCTAACCCTCATCCTAACACTCACCCTAACCGTAAACCTATCCATCACCCTAACATTAACCCTCACCCTAACCCTGAACCTCAGCCTAACACTAAGCCTAAGCCTAAGCCTAACCCTACCTCTCACAGTCACCCTAACCCTAACCCTAAACCTAATCCTAACCCTAACCCTCATCCTAACCCTCACCCTCACCCTAACCCTAACCATCACCCAAGACCTATTTCTCACCCCCACCCTCACCATCAGCCTAACCCTAAGCCTAAACCTAACCCTAACCCTAACCCTTACGCTCACCCTCGCCCCCACCCTAACCCTAATCCAAACCATAACCCTCATCCTAACCCTCACCCTAAACCTAACCCTAAACCTCACCCTATCCCTAACCCTAACCCTCAACCTAACCCTAAAACTCACCTTCACGGTAATCCTAACCCTAATCCTCACCCTAACCCTAAACCTAACCCTAACCTTAACCCTCACCCTAGCCCTCACCCTAACGCGAATCCTAACCCTATACCTCATCCTAAACCTCACCCTAACCCTAACCCTAACCCTCAACCTCACCCTAACACTCACCCTCAGCCTAACCCTAAGCCTAAGCCTAACCTGAAACCTGAACCTCACCCTCACCCTGACCCTAGCCTTAATCCTCAATCTAACCCTATCCCTAACCCTAACCCTCACCCTCACCCTAGCCCTAACCTTAACCTAATCCTATCCCTAACCCTCATCCTAAACCTCACCCTAACCTTAACCCTAACCATCACAAAAAACCTATTTCTAATCCCCTCCCTCACCCTCAGCCTAACCCTAAGCCTAAGCCTAAACCTAACGCTAACACACACACTCACCCTCAGCCTAACTCTCAGCCTAAACCTAAACATAACCCTAACCCACACACTTACCCTCACCCTAACACTAATCGTAACCCTAACCCTTACCCTATCCCTCCCCCTAACTCTCACCCTAAACCTAACCTTAATACTAACCCTAACCCTAACCCTCAACCTAACCCTCACCCTAATCCTGACTCTAACCCTAAACCTCACCCTCACCCTAACCCTAACTCTAACCCTAACCCTAAACCTAACCCTAACCCTAACCCTCACCCTAACTCTAACACTAACCCTAACCCTAACCCTAACCCTAACCCTAAACCCTTAAACTCACCATCACCCTAACCCTCACACTAAACCTAACCCTCACCCTAACCCTAACCTAAACGTCACCCTCACCCTAACCCTCACCCTCAGCCTAACTCTAACCCTCACCCTATCCCTAACCCTAATCCTCACACGAACCCTAACCTTAACCCTCACCCTTACCCTAACCATAACCCTAACACTCATTCTCACCCTAACCCTCACCCTAAACCTATTCCTCACACTAAACCTAACCCTCAAGCTAACCCTAACCCTACCCCTCACCATTACCCTCATCCTAACCGTAACTCTAACCCTTATCACAATAACTCTAAACCTAACTCTCACCCTCAACATAGCCCTCACTGTAACACTAATCCTAACCCTCACCCACACCCTAACCCTCACCTAACCCTCACCGTCACAATAGGCCTCACCCTAACCCTAACCCTAACTCTAACCCTCACCCTAATCCTCTCCCTCACCCTCACTTTAACCATTACCATCACCCTCACCAACACAATTATCCCCACACTAACCCTAATCTTTACCTAACCAATACCCTAACCCTCACCCTCATCCTAACCTAACCCTATCTCTAACACTAACCCTCATACTAAACCTAACCCTCACCCTCAGCCTAACGTTCACCCTCACCATAACCCTCACCCTAACCCTTATACTCACCCTAACCCTAACCCTCACACTAACCCTAACCCTCCCCCTAACCCTAAACCTCACCTGAACCTTAACCCTCACTTTAACCATTACCCTCACCTAACTCAGAACCGAACCCTAAACCTACCCCTCACCTTAACCCTCACATTATCCTAACACTAACCCTCACCCTAACCCTATCCCTAACCCTCACCCACACCCTAGCCCTCACCATAACCCAAATCTAACCCTAACCCTCACATAAAACTAACCCGCACCATAACCCTTACCCTCACCCTCAACTTCAACATCACCCTAACCCTAACCCTCACCCTAACGCACACCCTAATCCTATCCCTAAAACTAACCCTAAACCTAAACCTAAACATCAACCTAACACTCACCCTCGCCCTAAACCTACACCTAACCCTCACCCTCACCCTAACTCTTAATCTCACCCTCACCCTAAACCTCACACTAACCCTAAACCTCAGCCTAACCCTAACCCTAAAACTCAACATCACCCTAACCCTCACCCACAGCCCAAATCTAAACTTAACCCTAATACTGGCCCTCACCCTAACCTTAAACATCAACCTCACCCTCACCGTCAACCTCAGACTAACTCTAACCCTAACCCTAATCCTAGCCCTCACCCTCACCCTCACCCTAATCCTAACGTTAGCCCTCACCCTCACCATGTCCCTAACACTAAACCTCACCATAACCCTAAACCTCACCCTAATCCTAAGCCTAATCCTCACACTCACCCTCACACTAACCCTAACCCTAACTTAACCCTCACACTCACCCTCATGCTAAATCTAACAATAACCCTATCCCTAACCCTAATTCTAACCCTAACTCAAACCCTAACCCTAACCTAACCCTAAACCCTAACAGTAACCATAACACTAACTCTAACCCTAACCTTAACCCTCACACTAAACCTAGCCCTCTTCCTAACCCTAACCCTACCCATCACCTTAACCCTAGATCTAAACCTAACCCTAAGCCTAAGCCTTTACCAGAGCCGTAACCATGACCCTAATCCTAATTTTAACCCTCACCCTAACACTAACACTCACCCCAACCCTCAGCCTCAACCTCACCCTAAACCTCACCCTAACCATAACCCTAACACTCACCATAACCCTCACCCAAACACTACTCCTAACCCTACCCCTAACCCTCAACCTAACCCTCACCCTAAACCTCACCCTAAGCCTAACCCTAACACTAACCCTCAACCTTAACCTTACCCTAACCCTTAATCTCACCATCACCCTAACCTTCACACAAAACCTAACCCTCACCCTAAACCTAACCCTAAATATCACCCTCACCCTAAACCTCACCCTCAGCCTAACAATAACCCTCACCCTATCCCTACCCTAATCCTCACACTAACCCTAACCCTCACCCTCACCCTAACCCTAAAGCTAACCCTAAACTTAACCCTCACCCTAACCGTAATGCTAACCCTAACCCTCACACACACCCTAAACCTGAACCTTAGCCTTACCCTCACCGTAAACCTAAACCCAACCATAACCCTCACCCTCAACCTATCCGTCACCCTAACCCTAACGCTAACCCTCACCCTAAAACTAACCGTAACCCTCAACCTAACCCTCAACCTAAACCTAACCCTAACCCTCACCATCACCCTGACCCTAAACCTCACACTTACCCTAACCCTAATCCTTTCCCTCACCCTAACCCTAACAGTATCCCTAACCCTAACACTAACCCTAACCCTCACACTCACCTTAAACCTCACACTCACCCTAACCCTTACCCTCTTCCTAACCCTAATCCTATCCCTAAACCTAACCCTACCCCTAAAACTCACAAAACCTAGCCCTCACCCTCACCATAACCCTACCTTCACCTTAACCCTCAACTTAACCCTAATCCTCACCCTAACCCTAACCCTTACCCTCAACCTAACCCTAACACTATCCCTAAACCTCTCCGTCACCCTAAACCTCACCCTCAACTTAACCCTAACCCTTACCCTCACCCTAACCCTAACACTAGACCTAACACTAACTCTCACACTAACCCTCACCCCCACACTAAACCTCAACCTAAACCTCAAGGTAACTCTCGCCCTAACAATCACCCTAATAAACACCCTCATCCTAACTGTCACCCTCACCCTAACCCTAACCCTATCCCTAACCCTCACCCTAATCCTAACCTTAACCCTCACCCTCACCCTAACCGTAACCCTCACTCTAACCCTCACCGAAACATTTATTCTAACCCTAAACCTAACCCTCACCCTAATCCTAAACCTAGCCCTCCCCCTCAACCTTGCCCTAACCCTAACCCTAACCCTAACCCTAACCCTCACCCTAACCCTTACCCTCACCCTAAACGTAACCTTCACCCTCAAAATAACCCTCACAATAACCATAACCCGAACCCTAACGCTAACACTCACATTAACCCTCACCCTCAATCTAACCCTAAAGCTACCCTAACCCTCACCCTAACCCTAACCCTAAGACTAACTCTAACCCTGAACCTCACCCTAACACTAAACCGAAACCTAACCCTCAACTTCAACCTCATTGTAACCCTAACCCTAACAATAACAATAAACCTAACCCATAAATTAATGCTACCACTCTTCCTCACTCTATCACTAACTCTAACCCTCACCCTAACCCTAACACTCAACCTCACCCTAGCCCTCACCCTAACCCTAATCCTAAACCTAACCCTAACCCTCATCCTCACCCTAATCCTCACACTAACCCTAGCACTATTCCTCAATCTAACCCTCACCCTCACCCTAACCCTAAACCTAACCCTCATCCTAACCCTCACCATAACCCTAACCCTCACACTTACCATAACCCTCACCCTCAGCCTAACCCTAAAATTTACACTTACTGTCACCCTCAGCCTAACCGTAACCCTAACCCTAATCCTCATCCGAACCCTCACCCTAATCTTAACCCTATCACCCTAACCCTAACCCTCACCCTCACCCTCAGCCTCAGCTTAAACGTAAGCCTAACCCTAATCCTAACCCTAACCCTCATCCTAACCCTCAACCTAACCATAACCCTATCCATCACTCTAAACCTAATCCGCATCCCCACCATCAACCTCAGCCTAAACCTAAGCCTAAACGTAACCCTAACCCTAACCCTCACACTCACCCTCACCATAACCCTAATCCTAAAACTAACCCTAACCTTAACCCTAAACCTCACCCCCAACCTCACCCTAACCAAAACCCTAACCCTAACCCTAACCTGCACCCTCACCTTCACCCTCCCCGTAATTCTAACCTTAACCCTAACAATAACCCTAACCTTAACCCTCACCCTCAAGCTCACACTCACCTTAACCCTAAATCTAAGCCAAATACTTACCTTCACCCTAACCCTAACCCTAACCCTAAACCTCACCTTAACCGTAACCCTAAACCTCACCCTCAGCCTCACCCTCAACTTAAACCGAACCCTAAACATAACACTAACAATAACCCTAACCCTAACCCTAATCCTTACCCTCACCCTCACCCTAACCCTAACACTAACCCTTACCTTAAACCTAACCCTCACTCTCAACATAACCCTAACCCTAACACTAACACTAAACCTCACCATAACGCTGACCCTAAACATCACCCTCACTCTAGCCCCCACCCTAACCCTAATCCTAACCATAAACCACATCCTAACCCTCACCCTAAGCCTAAAAGCCTAACCCTCACCCGAACCCTAACCCTCACCCTCACTCTCACGCTGGGCCTAAACCTAAGACTAACCCTAACCCTAACACTCACCCTCACCCTAACCCTAACCGTAACACTAACCCTAACCCTAACCTTAACCCTCACACTAAACCTCACCCTAACTCTAACTCTAATGCTAAACCTCACCCTCACCCTTACCCTAACCCTCACCCTCACCCGCACCCGCTGCCTAACACTAAGCCTAACCCTAAACCCAAATCAAACCATAACACTAACCCTAACCCTAACCCTCACGCTAAGCCTAACCCTAACCTCACCCTCACCCTAGCCCATACCCTAACCCTAAGCCTCAAGCTAACCTTCACCCTAACCCTCACTCTAACCATAACCCCAACCCTCACCCTAACCATAACCGTCACCCTCACCCTCACCCTATCTCAATCCTAACCCTAACCCTAACACTAACCCTCAAACTCACCCTCACCTTAAACCTAATCCTAATCCTAACCCTAACCCTAACCCTCACCCTTACCTAAACATCACCCTAACACTAACCCTAACATTAACCCTAACACTAACCCTAACCGTAAGCCTAACCCTAACCATACGGCTCAACCTCTGCCTCACCCTCACCGCAAACTTAACCCTAACCATAACACTAACAATAACCCTAAACCTAACCCTCACTCTAACCCTATCCCTAACCCTAAAGCTAACCCTAACCCTAATCCTAACCCTAAACCTAACCCTAACACTAACCCTAAACCTAAATCTCATTCTAAACCTCACCCTAACCCTAACCCTCACCCTAAAACTAACCCTAACCCTCAACCTCATGCTAGGCCTAACCCTAAGCCTAAGCCTAATCATAACCCTAACGCTAACCCTCATACTAACCCTCACCCTAAGCATAACCCTAACACTAACCCTAAATCTAAAATTTAACCTCACCCTCACCCTCACCGTACCATTACCCTAAACCTAACCCTAAAAATAACCCTAACCCTAAACCTCACCCCCAACCTCACCCTCACCTTAACCCTAACCCTACCCATAAACCTCAGCCTAAACCTAACCCTAACCCTCACCCTCACCCTCACCGTAACTTTAACCCTAACCCTAAAAATAACACTAACCCTAACCCTAACACTAACCCTCACCCTCACCATAACCCTAACACTAATCCAAAACCTCACTCTAACCCTAACCCTAACCCTAACCATAAACCTCACCCTAAACCTAACCCTCACCCTCACCCTAACCCTAACCATAACACTAACCCTAAACCTCACACTAACTCTCACCATAATGCTAAATCTAACCCTAAACCTCACCCTCACCCTAAACCTAACCCTCACTCTCACCCTCACCCTCTGCCTAACACTAAGCCTATCCCTAAGCCCAACCCTAACAGTAACACTAACCATAACCCTAATCCTCACCCTAACCCTCACCATCACTCTAACCCTAACCCCAACCCTCACCATAACCCTAATCCTCACCCTCAACCTAACTCTAATCCTAACCCTAACCCTAACCCTCACAGCTACCCTCACCTTAACCCTAATCCTAATCCTATCTTTAACCCTCATCCCCACCCTAAACCTCACCCTAACCCTAATCCTAACACTAATCCTAACCCTAACCCTCACCCTAACCCTAACTCTAACCCTAAACCTCACCATCACACTAACCCTAACTCTAACACTAAACATCACCCTAACCCTAAAACTCATGCTAACACTTCCCCTAACCCTAACCCTAATCCTCACCCTATCCCTAACCGTAACACTCACCCTCACCCTAGCCCTCACACTAAGCCTAACGCTAACCCTACCTCTCACCCGAACCCTAAACCTAAACCTAACCCTAATCTGTACCCTAAGCCTAACCCTACCCCTCACCCTAACACTACCCCTCACCCTAAACCTCACCCTAAACCTAACCGTAACCTTCACCCTAATCCTAACCCTAACCCTAACCCTCACACTCACCCTAGCCCTCACACTAAACCTACCCTTACCCTACCCCTCACCCTAACCCTCCACTTAAACCTAACCCTAAACCTCACCCTAAGCCTAACCCTCACCATCACCCTCACACTCACCCTAACCCTAATCCTAAAACTAACCCTCCCCCTAAACTTAACCCTCACCCTAACCCTAACCCTCACCCTCACCCTAACCCTAACAATAACCCTAACCCTAACCCTAATGCTAATTCTAACCCTTACACTCATCATAACCCTCACCCTAAATCTTACCCTCACCTTAACTCTCACCCTTACCCCAACCCTAACCCTAAACCTCACCCTAACCCTAAATCTCACCCTTACTCTAACCCTCACCCTAAAACTAAAATTATCACTAAAACTAACCTTCATCCTAACCCTCAACCTAACCCTTACTATCACCCTAAACCTAACCCTCAACCTAACCCTAACCGTACCCCTCACCCTAACCCTCATCCTAACCCTAACCCTAACCCAAACCCTCACCCTAATCCTAACCCTAACCCTAATGCTCCTCCTAAACCTAACCCTCACCGGCATCCAAACCCTCAACCTCAGTCTAACCCTAACCCTAACCCTAACCCTAACCATAAACCTCACCATATCCCTAACCCTAACCCTAACCCAACACTAACCCTAAACCTAAACCTAAGCCTAAACCTAACCATCACCCTAACCCTAATCCTAAACACAACCCTCACCCTCAACCTAACACTTAACCTCAGCCTCACCCTAACCCTCACCCTAACCGTAACCCTCACCGTCACAATAACCCTCACCCTAACCCTAACCGTAACTCTAATCCTCACCCTAACACTCACCCTAACCATGACCCTAACCGTTACCCTAACCCTCACCCTAAACGTAACCCTAAGCCTAACCCTAACCATCACCCTAACCCTAATCCTAAACACAACCCTCACCCTCACCCTAACCCTTAACCTCAGCCTCACCCTAACCCTCACACTAACCCTAACCCTCACCCTAACCCTAAAACTAAACGCCATCCTCACCCTAACCCACACCCTCATCCTAAATCTCACCCTCACCCTAACCCTAACCCTATCCCTAACCCTCACCCTAACCCTAACCTTAACCCTCACACTCACCCTAACCGTACCACTAAACCTCACCCACACTCTAGCCCTCACCCTAAACGTAATCCTATCCCTAACCATCACATAAACCTAATCCTCACCAAAACCCTAACCATCACCCTCACCCTAAACCTCACCCTAACCCTAACCCTCACCCTAAACCTCACCCTAATCCTATCCATAACTATAAGCCTAACCATCAACCTAAACCTCAACCTAACCCTCACCCTCACCCTAACCCTACACCTAACCCTCACCCTCAACCTAACCCTCACTATAACTCTTAACCTCACCCTCACCCTAAACCTCACACTAACCCTAACCCTCAACCTAACCCTAACCCTAAACCTCACCCTCACCCTCACCCTCACCATCAGCCTAAATCTAAACCTAACCCTAATCGTGGCCCTCACCCTAACCTTAAACATCAATTTCACCATCACCCTCATCCTCAGCCTAACTCTAACACTAAGCCTAATCTTAGACTTACCCTCACCCTCACCCTCACCCTCAACCTCACCCTCACCCTCACCCTCACCCTAACTCTAACAATAAAACTAACCCTAAACCTAACCCTAACTCTAACCCTTACCCTAACGGTAACCCTAACCCTAACCCTCACGCTAACCTTAACGCTCACACTAAACCTAGCCCTCACCCTAACTCTAACCCTACCCCTCACATTAACCCTAAATCTAAACCTAACCCTAAGCCTAACCCTCAACCTCAACAAAACCCTCACCCTAACCCTAATCCTAACTGTAACCCTCACCATAACCCTAAAACTCACCCTAACCCTCACACTCACCCTCACCCTAAACCTCACCCTAACCATAACCCTAAGCCTCACCCTAACCTTCACCCAAACACTATCCTTCAAACTCATCCTAATCCTCACCCTAAGCCCAACCCTAAAACTAACCCTCAACCTAACCCTTAACCTAGCCCTTAACCTCACCCTCACCCTAACCCTCACACTAAACCTAACCCTCACCCTAACCCTAACCCTAAACGTCACCCTCACCCTCACCCTCACCCTCAGCCTAACTCTAACCCTCACTCTATCCCTAACCCTAATCCTCACACTAAACCTTACCCTAACCCTCACCCTTACCCTAACCCTAACCTTAACACTCACCCTCACCCTAATGCTAACCCTAAACCTAACCTTCACCCTAACCCTCACCCTAACCATAATGCTAACCCTAACCCTCACACACACCCTAAACCTCACCCTAACCCTTACCCTCACCATAAACCTAACCCCAATCCTAACCCTCACCCTAACCCTATCCGTCACCTTAACCCTAACGCTAACCCTCACCCTAACCCTAACCTTAAACCTCAACCTAACCCTCAACCTAACCCTAACCCTATCCCTAACTCTCACCCTCACCGTAAACCTCACCCTCACGCTAACCCTGATGCTTCCCCACACCCTAACCCTAACCCTATCCCTAACCCTAACCCTCACACTAACCCTAACCCTCACCGTCACCCAAACCCTCACCCTCACCCTAAGCCTTACCCTCTCCGTAACCCTAATCCTGTCCCTAAACCTAACCCTAGGCATAAACCTCACACTAAACCTAGCCCTCACCCTAACCATAACCCTACCCTCACCTTAACCCTCACACTTAACCCGAACCCTATCTTTCAACCTAACCCTAACCTTTACATTCACCCTAACCCTAACCCTATCCCTAACCCTCTACCTCACCCTAAACCTCACCCTCACCCTCAACCTAACCCTTAGCCTCACCCTAACCCGAACACGATACCTAACCCTAACCCTCACACTAACCTTAACCCTATCCTTATCCCTGACACTAACCTACCCCTCAACCTAACACTCACCCTAACCCTAACTCTCAATCTAACTCTAACCCTCACCCTCACTCTAACCCTTAACATCACTCTCACCCTAACCCTCACACTAACCCTAACCCTCACCCTAACCCTAACCCTAAATGTCACCTACACCCTAACCCTCACCGTCAGCCTAACTCAAACACTCACTCTAAACCTAAACCTAGCCCTCACACTAACCCTAACTCAAACCCTCACCCTCACCCTAACACTGACAATAAATCTAACCCTCAGCTTAACCTAACCCTACCCTCACTGTTACCCTCATCCTAACCCTAACCCTAACCCTCACCATAACACTAAACCTAACTATCACCCTCAACCTAGCCCTCAACCTAATTCTAATCATTACCATAACCCTCACCCTAACACTAACCCTTAACCTAACCTTTACCTTCACCATCACAATAACCCTCACCCTAACCCTAACCATAACTCTAATCCTCACCCCAACTCTAAACCTCACCATCACCCTTACCCTCACCCTAAACCTCACCCTGACCCTAACTTTAAGCCTAACCCTAACGCTCACCCTAAACCACATGTTAATCCCCACCCTAACCCTAATCCAAAACCAAACCCTCAGCCTCACCCTAACCCTTAACCTCAGCCTTACCCTATTCCTCACACTAACCCTAACCCTCACCCTAAACCTAAGCATAAACATCACCCTCACCCTCACACTCACACACAGCCTAACACTAACTCTAATGCTAATCCTAACCCTGACCCTAACCCTCAACCTAACCATAACCCTAAGCCTAACCCTCACCTTCACCCTCACCCTAACCCTAAAACTCGCCCTCACCCTCACCCTATCCCTAACCTTAACCCTCACCATAACCCTAAAACTCACCCTAACCCTAACCCTAATCCTCACACTCACCCTCACACTAACCCTAACCCTAACCCTCACCCTAAGCCCCACCCTCACTCTAATGCTAACCCTAACCCTCACACTCACCCTAAAACTCACCTTCACCCCTACCCTCAACATAAACCTAACCCTAACCCTCACCCTCACCCTCACCCTAAACCTTAGCTTACCCCTAACCATATCCTTAACCCTAAAACTCAACCTAACCCTCACCCTAAACCTAAACCTAAACCTAAATCTCAACCTAACCCTCACCCTAACCCTAACCCTATCCCTAACCCTCACCCTTAACCTAACCCTCACCCTCACCGTAATCCTTAAACTCACCCTAACCTAAACCTATCCCTAACACTAACCCTCACACTAACCCTAACCCTCACACTAACCCTAACCGTACCTCTCACCCTAACCCTCATCCTAACCCTAAAACTCATCCTAAGCCTCACCCTAAACCTAAACCTAAACCTAACCCTCACCCTAACCCTAAACCTCACCCTCACCCTCACCCTCACACTAACCCTCACCCTAACCCTAACCCTAACCTTAACAATCACCATCAGCAGAACCCTCAACCTAATCCTAACCCTAAACCTCACCCTCACCCAAACCCTTACCCTCACCCGAACCCTAAACCTAACCTTAACCCTTACCTAACCAAAACCCACAACCTCACCCTCACCCTGACCATAAACCTCACCCTTACCCTAGCCCTCACCCTAAACCTAAACCTAACCCGCAACCTCACCCTAACACTCAGACTAACCGTAACCCTAACCCTCACCCTAACCCTATCCCTAACCCTAACCCTCAAGCTCATCCTAATCCTCACCCTATACCTAACACTTACCTAAACGAAACCCACAACCTCACACTCACACTCACCCTAACCCTCCACATTAACCTAGCCCTCAACCTAACCCTCACCCTAACTCTCACCCTCCCCCTCACCTTCACATTCAGCCTAACCCTAACCCTAACGCTAATCCTAACCATAATCCTCACCCTCACCCTAACCCTCAAACTAACCCTTACCCTCACCCTAACCCTAGCCCAAACTGTAACCCTAATCCTCACACCAAACATAACCCTCAACCTAACCCTAACCCTACCCCTCAAACTAACGCTCACCCTATACCTAAACCTAACCCAAACCCTTACCCTCAGCCTCACCATAGACCTCACACTAACCCTAAACCTAACCCTCACACTCAACTTCACCCTCAACCTCATGTTCACCGTAAACCTAATCCTAACACTCACCCTAACCGTAATGCTCACCCTAAATCTAACCCAAACCCTCACCCTCACTCTAATCCTAACCCTAACCCTAACACTCACGCTCACACTTACCCTGACCCTAACCTTAACCCTAACTCTCAAACTACCCCTAACTCTCACCTTAACACTAACCCTAAGCCTAAACCTCTCCCTTATCCTCACCCTCACCCTAACCCTTATCCTCACCCTAAACCTACCACTAACCCTCACACAAACCCTAACACTCCCCGTAACCCAAACCCTAACCCTCACCTGAACCGTAACCCTCACCATAACCCTCACCTTCACCCTCACCCTAACCCTCACCTTCAACCTAAACCTCACCCTAACCCTCACCCCAACCCTCACCCTAAACCTATCCCTAACCCTAACCCTAACCCTTCACCTGAACCTCAACCTAACCCTAACCCTAACCATCACCCTCACCCTAACCCTACACCTAACCATCACCCTCACCCTAACCCTCACCATAACTCTTAAACTCACCCTCACCCTAAACCTCACACTAACCCTAACCCTCACCCTAACCCCAACGCTAAACCTCATCCTAACCCTCACCCTCAGCCTAAAGATAAACCTAACCCTAATCCTGGCCCTCACCCTAACCTTTAAGTTTGATGTTTAACATCAACCTCACCCTCACCCTCACCCTCAGCCTAACGATAAAACTAACCCTAATCCTAGCACTCACCCTCACCCTCATCCTCAACCTCAGCATCACCCTCACCCTCACCCTAATTCTAACAATAACCCTATCCTTAACCCTAACTCTAACCCTAAACCTAACCCTAACCATAACCCTAACACTCACCCTAACCCTAATCTTAACCCTCACACTAATCCTAGCCCTCACCCTAACCCTGAACCTACCCCTCACCTTAACCCTAAATCTAAACCTAACCCTTAGCCTTACCCTCACCCTCACCAGAGCCCTCACCCTAACCCTAATCCTAAATTTAACCCTCACTCTAACACTAACACTTTAGCTAGCCCTAACCCTCACCCTCACCATAAACCTCACACTAACCAAAAACTTAATCCTCACCCTAAACCTCACCCCAACCCTATCCCTAACCCTAACCCTAACCCTCAAACTAACCCTCACCCTAAACCTCACCCTAAGCCAAACCTTAACACTAACCCTCAACCTAACCTTTACCCTAACCCTTAACCTCACCCTCACCTAAACCCTCACACTAAACATAATCCTCACCCTAACCCTAATACTAAACTTCACCCTCCCCCAAACACTCACCCTCAGCCTAAATCTAACCCTCATCCTATCCCTAACCCTAATCCTCACACTAACCTGAACCCTAACCCTCATCCTTACCCTAACCCTGACACTAAACCTAAGTCTCACCCTCACCGTAAAGCTAACCCTAAACCTAACCCTCACCCTAACCCTCACCCTAACTGTAATGCTAACCCTAACCCTTACACTCACCCTAAACCTCGCCCTAACCCTTACCCTCACCGTAAACCTAACCCAACCCTCACCCTCACCCTCACCCTATCCATCACCCTAACCTTAACCGTAACCCTCAACCTAACCCTCAACCTAACCCTAACCCTATCCCTAAACCTCACCCTCACCCTCACCCTAAACCTCACCCTCACCCTAAAACTAATCCTTACCCTCACCCTAACCCTAACCCTATCCCTAACCCTCTCCGTCACCCTAACCCTCACCATCACTGTAACCCTAACTCTTACCCTCACCCTAACCCTAACACTATACCTAACCCTAAAATTCACACTAACCCTCACCCTATCACTATCCCTGACACAAACCCTAACCCTCAACCTAACCCTAACCCTAACCCTCAATCTAACCCTAACCCTCACCCTCACCCTCACCCTTAATCTCACCCTCACCCTAACCCTCAAATTAACCCTAACCCTCACCCTAACCCTAACATTAAATATCACCCTCACCCTAACCGTCACCCTCAGCCTAACTCTAAACCTCACAACCCTAACCCTAAACCTAACCCTCACACTAATTCTAACCCTAACCCTCACAATCACCCTAACACTCACGTTAACCCTAATGCTCATTCTCACACTAACCCTCACCCTAAACCTAACCCTCACACTAAACCTAACCCTCACCCTAACACTAACCCTACTCCTCACCGTTACCCTCATCCTAACCCTAACCCTAATCCTCACCATAACACTAAACCTAACTCTCACCCTCAACCTAGCCCTCACCCTAACCCTAATCGTTACCCTAACCCTCACCCTAACCCTAACCCTCACCCTAATCATTACCCTCACCCTCACAATAACCCTCACCCTAACCCTAACCCTAACTCTAATCCTCACACCAACCCTAAATCTCACCATCACCCTTACCCTCACCCTAAACCTCACCCTAACCCTAACTTTAAGCCTAACCCTAAACCTCACTCTAACACTAATCCTAAACCAAACCCCCACCCTCACCCTAACCGTTAACCTCAGCCTCACCCTAACCCTCACACTAACCCAAACCTTCACCCTAACCCTAAACATAAACATCACCCTCACCCTCAGTTTCCCCCTCAGCCTAACTCTAACCCTAATGCTAATCCTAACCCTCACCCTAACCATCACCCTAACCCTAACCCTAACCAAAACCCTCACCTTCACCCTCACCCTAACCCCAACGCTCGCCCTCACCCTCACCCTATCCCTAACCCTAAACCTCACCATAACCCTAAACCTCACCCCACCCTAACCCTAATCCTTACCCTAACCCTCACCCTAACCCTAACCCTAACCCTCACCCTAACCCTCACCCTCACCCTAATGCTAACCTTATCCCTCACATTCACCCTAAAACTCACCCTTAACCCCTACCCACACCGTAAACCTAACCCTAACTCTCACCCTCACCCTCACCCTAACCCTTAATGTACCGCTAACCATAACCCTAACGCTCAAACTAACCCTCACCCTAATCATAACCCTAACCCTGCACCTCAACCTAACCCAAACCCTAACCCTAACCCTATACCTAACCTTCACCCTTACCCTAACCCTCACCCTCAACCTAATACTTACGCTCACCCTATCCTAAACATATCCCTAACATTAACCCTCACACTAACCCTAACCCTCACCCTAACCCTAACCCTACCTCTCACCCTAACCCTCATCCTAACCCTAAAACTCATCCTAAGCCTCAGCCTAAACCTAAACCTAAACCTAACCCTCAACCTAACCCTAAACCTCACCCTCACCCTCACCCTCACCCTCACACTAACCCTCACCCTAACCCTAAACCAAACCCTAACAATCATCCTCACCCTAACCATCACCCTAATCCTCAACCTTACCCTAGCCCTCACCCTAACCCTAAACCTAACCCGCACCCTCACACTAACACTCACCCTCACCCTAACCGTCATCCTCACCCTAAAGAAAACCCTAACCCTAACCCTCACCCAAACCCTAACCCTCACCCTAACCCTCAATCTCACCCTAATCCTCACCCTATACCTAACACTTACCTAAACGAAACCCACAACCTCACCCTCACACTCACCCTAACCCTCCACATTAACTTAGCCCTCAACCTAATCCTCAACCTAACCCTCACCTTCACCCTCACCTTCACCCCCAGCCTAACCCTAACCCTAACCCTAATCCTAACCCTAATCCTCACCCTCCCCCTAACCCTCACACTAACCCTTACCCTCACGCTCACCCTAACCCAAACTGTAACCCTAACCCTCACACTAAACCTAACCCTCTCCCTAACCCTAACCCAACCCCTCCAACTAACCCTCACGCTATACCTAAACCTAACCCTCACCCTAACCCAAACCCTTACACTCAGCCTCACCATAGCCTTCACAGCTGAGGGTTAGGGTTTAGGTGATGGTTAGGTTTAGGTTTAGGGTGAGGATTAAGGTACCGGTGAGGGTTAGGGTGAAGGTGAGTTTAAGGGTTAGGATTAGGGTGAGGGTTAGGATTAGGGTGAGGGTTAGGTTTAGGGTGATGGTTAGGTTTAGGGTTAGGTTTATTGTTAGGGTTAGGGTGAGGTTGAGGATGAGGTTGAGGGTGAGGGTGAGGGTTAAGATTAGGGTTAGGTTTAGTGTGAGGGTGAGGGTGAGGGTTAGGATTAGGATTAGGGTTAGGGTTAGGGTTAGACTGAGGGTGAGGGTGAGGGTGAGGATTAGGGGTATGGTTAGGTTTAGTGTTAGGGTTAGGATGAGTGTTAGGGTGAGGGTAAGGTTTAGGGTGAGGCTTAGGGTTAGGGAGAGGGTTAGGGTTAGGGTTATAGTCAGGATTAGGGTTAGGGTGGAGGTTAGGGTTAGGGGGAGTGTTAGGGTTAGGGTTAGGGTTAGGTTGAGAATAAGGGTGGGGGTTAGGGTTAGGATTAGTGTTCGGGTTAGGGTTAGGCTGGAAGTGATGGTGAGGGTGAGGGTTAGCTTGAAGTTTACAGTTAGGATTAGGGTGACGGTTAGGGTGTCGGTAAGGTTTAGGGTGAGGGTTAGGGTTAAGGTGATGTTTAGGGTGAGGTTGAGGGTTAGGGTTAGGGTTATGGTGAGGGCTGGGTTGCGAGTGAGGGTTAGGGTTAGGGTTAGGGATAGGATGAGGTTTATGGTTAGGGTGAGGTTTAAGTTTAGTGTGAGGGTTAGGGTGAGTGGTTGGGTGAGGGTAAGGGTTATTGTGAGGGTTATGGTTAGGGTGAGGGTTAGGTTTAGGTTTAGTGTCAGGATTAGGGTTAGGGTGGAAGTTAGGGTTAGGGTGAGGGTTAGGGTGAGGTGTAGGGTTATGTTTAGAGTGCGGGTGAGGTTTAGGGTTAGGATTAGAGTTAGGGTTAGGCTGAGGGTGAGGGTGAGGGTGAGGGTTAGTTTAAGGGTGAGGGTTAGGTTTAGGGCTAGGGTGTTGATTAGGGTTAGGTTGATGTTTAGGGTGAGGGTGAGGGTTAGGTGGAGGGTGAGGATGATGGTTCGGTTGAGTGTTTGTGTTAGGTTTAGGGTAAGGGTGAGGGTTAAGGTTAGGGTTAGGGTTAGGGTGAGGTTGAGGGAGAGGGTTAGATAAAGGATTAAGGATAGGGTTAGGTTTAAGCTTAGGGTTAAGTGAGGGTGAGTGTTAGGGTGAGGTTAGGGTTAGTGTTAGGGTTAGGGTTATTGTTAGGTTTAGGGTTAGGGTGAGATTGAGGATGAGGGTGAAGGTGAGGTTTAAGTTTAGGGTTAGGTTTAGGGGAAGGGGGAGGGGGAGGGTTAGGGTTACAATTAGGGTTTGGGTTAGGCTGAGGGTGAGGGTCATGGTGAAGGTGAGGATGAGGGGTACGGTTAGGTTTAGGTTTAGGCTTAGGATGTGTATTAGAGTTAGTTTGAGGGCTAGGTTTAGGGTTACGGTGAGGGTAAGGGTTAGGCTGAGGGTTAGGGTGAGGGTTAGGGTTAGGGTTAGGGTTATGGTGAGGGTGAAGTTTAGGTTTAGTGTTAGCGTTACGGTGAGGGTTAGGTTGTGTGTTAGGGTTTGGGTTAGGGTTAGGGTGAGGGTGGCGGTTAGGGTGACAATAAGTTTTAGGGTGAGCTTTAGGGTTAGGGTGAGTTTTAGGGTGAGTTTGAGGGTTAGGGTTAGGGTGAGGGTTAGGGTGAGGGTAAGGGTAAGATTGACGGTGAGGATTAGATTGAGGGTGAGGGTTACTGTAAGGGTGAGTATTGGGTGAGGGTTAGGGTTAGGATTAGGCTGAGGGTGAGGTTTAGGGTTAGGGTGAGGTCTAGAGTGAGGGGTAGGGACAGAGTTAGAGTGTGGGTTAGGTTTAGTTGACGGTTAGGGTTAGGGTTAGGGTTATGGTGAGGGCTAGGGTGAGAGTGAGAGTTAGGGTTAGGGTTAGGGTTAGGGTGAGGGTTAGGATTAGGGTGAGGGTTAGGTATAGTGTGAGGGTTAGTGTTAGGGTGAGGGTAAGGGTTAGGGTGTGGGTTAGGGTTAGGGTGAGGGTTAGGGTTAGGTTTACGGTTAGTGTCAGGATTAGGGTTAGGGTGGAGGTTAGGGTTAGGGTGAGGGTTAGGGTTAGTTGTAGGGTTAGGTTTAGAGTGAGGGTGAGGTTTAGGGTTAGGATTAGAATTATGGTTAGCCTGAGGGTGAGGGTGAGGTTGAGGGTTAGGGTTAGGTTGGAGGTTAGGGTTACAGTGTGGTCTAGGGTTTGTTTTAGAGTATTGGTGAGGGTGAAGTTGAAGGTGAGGTTTAGGGTTAGGGTTAGGGATATTGTGAGGGCTAGGGTGAGGGTGAGGGTTAAGGTGAGGATGAGGGTGAGGATGAGGTTTACGGTTAGGTAAGAGTTATGGTTAGGGTGAGGATTAGGTGAGGGTGCGGGTTAGGGTGAGGGTTACATTTAGGGTGAGGGTTAGGGTTAGGGTGAGGGTTAGAGTGAGGGTAAGGTTTCGGGTGAGGTTTAGGGTTAGGGTGAGGATTAGGGTTAGGGTTAGGATGAAAGCTATGTTGAGGGTGAGTGCTAGGGTGAGGGTTACTGTAAGGGTGAGGGTTTGTGTTAGGTAAGGAATAATGTTAGGGTGAGGGTTAGGATTAGGGTGAGGGTTAGCTTGAGAGGTATGGTTAGGGTTAGGGTGAGGGTTAGGGCTAATGTGAGGGTTAGTGTTGGGTAAGGATTTGGGTGAGTGTTATGTTGAGGTTTACAGTTAGGGTTAGGGTTAGGGTTAGGGATAGACTGAGGTTGAGCATCAGGATGCTGGTGAGGGTTAGGTTTAGGGTGAGCTTTATGGTTAGGGTTAGGATGAGGGTGAGGGTTTGGGTTAGTGTTAGGGTTAGGATGATGTTTAGGGTGAGGGGTTCGGTTAGGGTTAGGGTGAGGGTTAGTTTTAGGGTGAGAGTAAGGGTTAGAGTGAGGGTTAGGATGAGGGTTAGGTTTAGGGATAGTTTTAGGCTTAGGGTGAGGGTTAGGGGGAGCGTTAGGGTTAGGGATAGGGTGTGGATTAGGGTGAGGCTAAGGGTTAGATTGAGGATGTGGGTTAGGGTTAGAGTGAGGTTTAGGGTTAGGGTTAGGGTGAGGGTGAGAGTTAGGGTGAGGGTAAGGGTTTGGGTGAGGGTTAGGATGAGTGTAAGGGTTAGAATTAGCATTAGGGTTAGGGTGAGGGTTAGGTTGTGTGTTATGGTTAGGGGGAGGGTGAGGGTTAGGGTTAGGGTGAGGGTTAAGTTTAGGGTGAGATTTAGTGTTAGGGTTAGGGTTATGGTGAGGGTGAGGGTGATGGTGAGGGTTAGGCTTAGGGTCAGGTTTAGGGTTAGGTTTAGGTTGAGGGTTAGGGTGAGGGGTAGGGTTAGGGTGAGGGTTAGGTGAGAGTGAGGGTGATGGTGAGGCTTAGGCTTAGGGTGAGGTTTAGGGTTAGGTTTAGGTTGAGAGTTAGGTTGAGGGGTAGGGTTAGGGTTGGGTTAGTGTGAGGGCTAGGGTGAGTGTGAGGGTTAGAGTTATTGTTAGGGTTAGGGTGAAGGTTAGGGTTAGGTTTAGGATGAGGGTTAGGGTGAGGGTTAGTGTTAGGTGAGGGTTAGGGTTAGGCTTAGGGTGCAGGTTAGGGTTAGGTTTAGGTTTAGGGTTCGGGTAAGAGGTAGGTTTAGCGTTAGGCTTAGTGTGAGGGCTAGGGTGAGGGTTAGGGTTAGGGTTAGGGATAGGCGGAGGATTAGGGTTAGGGTTCAGGTAAGTGTTAGGGTGAGGTTTAGGGTTAGGTTGAAGTTTAGGGTTGGGGTTAGGGTTAGTGTGAGTGTGAGATTTAGGGTTAGAGTTAAGTTTAGGGTGAGGTTTAGGGTTAGGGTTAGTGTTAGGGTTGGGGTTAGGGTGAGGTTTAAGGTGGGGGTGAGGGTTAGGGTTAGGGTTAGGATTAGGATTAGGGTTAAGGTGAGGGTGAGTGTGAGAGTTCGGGTTAGGGTTAGGGTTAGGATTAGAGTTAGGGTGAGGTTGCGGGTTGGGTTTAGGGTGACAGTTGGGGTTAGGGTTAGAGTGAGGGTTAGGGTGAGGGTTAAGATTAGGGTTAGGGGTAGGGTATGGGCTAGGGTGAGGGTGAGGGCTAGGCTTAGGGGTAGGCTTAGGCTTAGGTTTACGCTGAGGCTGAGAGTGAGGGTGAGGGTTAGGGCTAGGGTGATGGTTTGGGTTACGTTTAGGGTGAGGGTTGAGTATTAGGGTTAGGGTGAGGGTTAGGGTGAGGGTGACAGTAAGTGTAAAGGGGAGTGTTAGGTTGAGGGTGAGGGTTATGGTAAGGGTGAGGGTTAGGGTTAGGGTGAGGGTTAGGGTTAGGGTTATGGTGAGGGTGACGGTTAGGGTTAGGGTGATATTTAGGTTTAGTGTGAGGGTTAGTGATAGGGTGAGGGTAAGTGTTAGGGTGAGGGTTAGGATTAGGTTGAGGATTATGTTTAGGGTAAGGGTTTGGGTTAGGGTTATTGTTAGGGTTAGGGTTAGGGTTACTGTTACATTGAGGGTGAGGGAGAGGTTTAGGGTTAGATTTAGGGTTAGTGTTAGGGTTATGGTTAGGGTGAGGGTTAGTGTGAGGGTTAGGGTTAGAGTTATGTTTAGGCTTAGGCTTAGGCTTAGGGTTAGGCCAAGCATGAGGTTGATGGTTAGCGTTAGTGTTAGGCTGAGGGTTAGGGTTAGGGTGAGGGTTAGAATGAGATTTAGGGTGAGGTTTAGGGTTATGGTTAGGGTTAGGGTTATGGTTAGGGTGAATTTTATGGTGAGGGTGAGGGTGAGGGTTAGGGTGAGTGTTAGTATTAGGGTGAGGGTTAAAGTTAGGATTAGGGTTAGGGTTAGGGCTCTGGTAAGGGTGAGGTTTAGGCTTAGGGTTAGGTTTACACTTAGGGTTAAGGTGAGGGGTAGGGTTAGGGTTAGGTTGAGGGATAGGTTTAGTGTGAGGGTTAGGGTTAGGGTTAGGGTTAGGGTGAGGGTTACGGTTAGGGTTATGCTTCGGGTTAGGGTTAGGGTTAGAGTTAGGGTTAGGGTTAGGGTTAGGGTTAGGGTTAGGGTTAGGGTTAGGTTTATTGTTAGAGTTAGGGTGAGGGTGAGTGTGAGGGTGAGGTTGAGGGTGAGGGCTAGGATTAGGGTTAGGGTTAGAGCTAGGCTGAGGTTTAGGGTGATGGTGATGTTGAGTTTTAGGGTTCTGGTTCGGGTGAGGGTTAGGGTTATTGTGAGGTTTAGGGTGAGTGTGAGGTTAAGAGTTAGATTGATGGTTAAGGTGAGGGTGAGGGTTAGGTGTAGGGTTAGGGTGAAGATGGGGGTTCGGGTTAGGGTTAGGGTTAGGTTGAGTTTTAGGTTTAGGTTTAGGGTTAGGTTTAGGGATAGGATTAGGGTGAGCGTTAGGGTGAGGGTTAGGGTTAGGGTGATGTTGAGGGTGAGGGTGAGGGTAAGGGTTATGGTGAGGGTTAGGGTTAGGGTGATATTGAGGGTGAGGGTGAGGGTAAGGGTTATGGTGAGGGTTAGGTTTATGTGAGGGTTAGGGTTAGGATTAGGGTTAGGGTGAGGGCTAGGTTGTTGGTGAGGGTTAGGGATAGGGTTAGGGTGAGGGTTAGGGTTAGGTTAGGGTGAGGGTTAAGGTGAGGGTTAGGGTTAGGTTTAGGTTCTTTGTTAGGTTTAGTGTGATGGTTAGGGTTTGTGTTAAGATTAGAGTTAGCGTTAGAGTTAGGCTGAGGGTGAGGGTGAGGGTGAGGGTTAGGGTTAGTTTTAGTGTGAGAGTTATGGTGAGGGTTAGGGTTAGGATTAGAGTTATGGTGAGGGTTAGGGTTAGGGTTAGCCTGAGGGTGATGTTGAGGGAGGGTGAGTATTAAGGTTAGGGTTAGGGTTAGGGTGAGTTTTAGGGTTAGTGTGAGGGTTAGGATTAGGGTTAGGGTTACGGTGATGGTTGGGGTTAGGTTTAGTGTGAGGGTTAGCGTGAGGTGTAGGTTTAGGGTTAGGGTGAGTGTTAGGTTTATTGTGAAGGATAGGGTTAGGGTGCAGGTAAGGGTTAGGTTGAGGTTTAGGTTGAGGATGAGGTTTAGGGTTAGGATTACTGTTAGGCTTAGTTTTAGGCTGAGGATTTGGGTGAGGGTGAATTTGTGTTTTAGGGTTAGTCTTAGGGTTAAGGTGAGAGCTCGGTTGAGGGTTAGGGTTAGGGTGAGCTTTACAGTTAGGGTGAGGGATAGGGTTAGGGTTAGGGTTAGGGTGAAGGTTAGGGTGAGGTTTAGGTTTAGGTTTAGGGTTTGGTTGATGGCCAGGTTGAGAGTGAGGGTTAGGGTTAGGGTGAGGGTGAGGGTTAGGTTTAGGTTTAAGTTGAGGGTAAGGGTGAGGGGTAGTGTTAGGGTTAGGATTAGGATTAGGGTTATGGTAAGGCTGAGAATGAGGCTGAGGGTGAGGGTGAGGGTTAAGTTTAGGTTTAGGGTTACAGTGAGGGCTAGAGTTATAGTGAAGGTTAGGGTGAGGATGAGATTGAGGGTGAGGGTTTTGGTTAGGTAAGGATTAGGGTTAATGTGGAGATTAGGGTGAGGGTAATGGTTAAAGTGAGGGTTAGGGTTAGTGCTAGAGTGAGGGTTAGGGTGAGGGTGAGGGTCAGGTTTATGGTGAGGGTTACGGTTCAGGTGATGGTTAGGGTTAGGTTTAGGGGGAGGGTTATGTTTAATGTGAGGGTTAGGATTGTGTTAGGGTGGTATAAGGGTTAGGGTGAGGGTTAGGGTGAGGGTGAGGGTTAGGGTGAGGGTGAGAGTTAGGTTTAGTGTGAGGGTTAGTGTTAGGGATAGGTTTAGGTTTCGGTGAGGGTGAGGGTTAGGGTGAGGGTGAGTGTTAGGGATAGTGTTAGGGTTTAGGGTTAGGGTTAGATTGATGGCTAGGGTTAGGTTTAGGATTTGGGTGAGGGTTAGGTTGAGGGTTAGGGTTAGAGGTACGGTAAGTGTTAGGGTGAGGGTTAGGGTTAGGGTTAGGCTTAGGATTAGGCTGAGTGTGAGTGAGAGTGTTAGGTTTAGTATAAGGGTTAGGCTTAGGCTTTGGCTTAGGGTGAGGGTGAGGGTGAGAGTTAGGGTGAGGGTTAGGGTTAGTGGGATGGTTAAATTTAGGGTAAGGTTTAGGTTTACGGTTCTTGTTCTTACCTTATCCTCCCCCTAACCCTAACCCTCACACTAACCCTAACCCTAACCCTCACCCTAAACCTCAGCCTAACTCTAACCCTAACCCTAACCCTTACCCTCACCCTAATCCTAACCCTTAACCTCACCCTCACCCTAACCCTCACCAGTACCATAACCCTCACCCTAACCCTAACACTCACCCATACCCTAACCCTCACCCTCACCATCACCCTAACCCTCACCCACATCCAACACATCACCCTAACCCTAACCCTCACCCTACCCCTATCCCTATACTTCAACCTAACCCTAACCCTCTCCCAAACCATAACCCTCAACTAATCCTCACCTGAAACATAACCCTTACCTAACCAAAACTCTCACCCTCACCCTCGCCCTCACCCTCACCCTAGCTCTCACCATAACCCTAACCCTAAGCCTAACACTCTCCCTCACCCTTACCAGCACCCTAGCCCTCACCCTAACCCTAACCCTAATCCTAACCTTCTCCCTCACCCTGACCATAAAGCTAACCCAAAATTTAGCCCTCACACTAACCCTAAACCTAACTCTCACCCTCACCATGACTGTTACCTTAACAATCACCGTAACCCTAACCCTCACTCTAACCTTCACCCTAACCTTAACCCTAACCCTAAACCTCACCCTAACCCTTACACTTACCCTAACCCTAACCCCAAAAATAAACATCAACCTAATCCTCACCATAACCCTAACCCTAACCCTAATACTAACAATTACCATCACCCTCACCCTAACCCTCAACCTAACCCTTACCCTCACCCCAACCCTAACTCTAAACCTAACCATAATACGCACAATAAACCTAATACTCACCCTAAACCTAACCCTATCCCTCACCCTAACCCTCACCCTAAACCTAAACCTAATCCTCTCCCTAACCTTATCCCGAACCCTCACCCTCACCCAAGGCCTCACCCTAACTCTAACCTTTACCCTAAACCTCACACTCACCCTCACCCTCACTGTAACACTAAACCAAAACATCAGCCTAACCCTAACCCTCACCCTAACCGTCACGCTCACCCTCACCCTAATCCTAACACTAGACCTAACCCTAGACCTCACCCTCACCCTAACCCTCAACTTAACATTTACCTCATCCTAACCTTAAGCCTAACCCTCACACTAACCCTAACCCTCAACCTAACCCTAATCCTAACCCTAACCCTCACCCTCACCCTCAGCCTAACCCTAACCCTAAACCTCACCCTCACCGTCACCCTAAACGTAATCCTAACCCCAACCCTTACCCTCACCATCACCCTCACCCTAACCCTAGCCCTAACAAAAAGCCTAACCCTAAACCTAACCCTAACCCTCACCCTAACCCTAACTCTAACCTTCACACTAACAGTAAACTTAACCCTAACCCTAACCCTTACCCCCACCCTAACCCTAATGCTAACCCTAACCCTAACAATAACCCTCACACTTATCCTCACCCTAACACTCACAGTAAGCCTAACCCTCACTATCACCCTAACCCTCACCCTAACCCTTACCCTCACACTAATCCTAACCTTAACCTTAACACTAATGCTCACACTAAACCTAACCCAAACTCCAACCCTAACCCTACCCCTCACCCGAACCCTCACCTTAACCCTAATTTAACCCTCACCGTCACCCTAACCCTAACCCTCACCAACACCCTAGCATTCATCCTAACCCTAATCCTACCCCTAACCCTCACCCTAACCCTAACCCTCACCCTCAGCCTCACCCTCATCCTAAACCTAAACCTAATCCTAAACCTAATCCTAACACTCACCCAAACCCTCACCCTAACCCTAACCCAAACCCTCACCCTCACCCTTACCCTCACCCTAAACCTTAACCTCACCCTCACCCAGACCCTCAAACTAACCCTAACCCTTACCCTAACCCTAACCCTAATCTTCACCGTCGTCCTCAACTTCACCCTCAGCATAACTCTAAACCTAACACTAATCCTAAGCCTAACCCTCATCCTCACACTAAACCTAACCCTAAACCGAACCCTAAGCCTAACTTTCACACTCACCTTCACCCTCACCCTAAGCCTCACCGTCACCCTCATGCTCATCCTAACCCTCACACTAATGCTAACCCTCATCCTAACCCTAACTCTAAACCTAACCTTACCCCTCATGCTCACCCTCATCCTCACCCTCAGCCTAAACTTAACCCTAATCCTAACCCTAACCCTCACCCTCACCCTCCCGCTAAAGCTAACCATAATCTGAACCCTCATCCTCACCCTCATCCTCAACCTCACCCTAACCCTAACCCTAACCCTAACAATAACCCTAACCCTAATCCTAACCATCACCCTAAACCTAACCCTCACCCTAACCCTCACCCTCAACCTCAACCTAAGCTTAACCCTAACCATATGCCTAATCCTAAACCTAAGCCTCTCCCTCACCCTCACCCTAAACCTAAGCCTAACCCTAACCCTAACCCTAATGCTCACCATCACCCTCACCCTCACCCTAAACCTAACTCAAACCCTTAAGCAAACACTCATCCTCACCCTCCACCTAACACTCACCCTCACCGTAAACATCACCCTAACCCTAACCTCAGCCTAACCCTAAACCTAACCCTCACCCTCACCCTAGCTCTCACTCTAACCCTCACCCTAAGCCTAACCCTCACCCTCACCCTCACCCTAACCCTCACCCTAGCCCTCACTCTAACCCTAACCCTAATCCAAAACCTCAACCTCACCCTGACCATAACTCTAACCCAAAACTTAGCCCTCACACTAACCCTAACCCTAAACCTCAACCTCACCCTAACCCTAACCCTAACCCTAAACCTCACCCTAACCCTAAACCTCACCCTAACCCTAACCCTCACCCTAACCCTCACCCTAACTCTCATCCTAACCCTAACCCTAACCCTCACCCTAACTCTAACGTTAACCATGACCCTAACCCTAACCCTAAAACTCACCCTCACACTGACCCTCACGCTAACCCTCACCCTCGCCCTCAACCTCACCCTAACCCTAACCCTATCCCTCACCCTAACCCTAACCCTCTCCCTCAGCCTCACCCTCATCCTAACCCTCATCCTAACCTTAAACCTAATCCTAAACCTAATCCTAACACTCACCCAAACCCTCACCCTAACCCTAACCCTAACCCTCACCCTCACCCTAACCCTAACCCTAAACCTAACCCTCACATTCACCCTAATGCTAGCCCTAATCCTCACACTCACCCTAAACCTCACCCTATCCCTTACCCTCACCGTAAACCTAACCTAACACTAACCCTCACCCTCAACCTAACCCTAACCCTATGCCTAACAATCACCCTCATCCTAAACCTTAACCTCAACCTAACCGTAAACCTTACCCTCTCCATAACCCTAACCCTATCCCAAACCCTAACACTCACACTAACGCTAACCGTCATCCTCACCCTAATCCTCACCTGAAGCCGAACCAGTACCCTCACCCTAACCCTAACCCCATCCCTAAACCTAACCCTCACACTAACATTAAACCTCATTCTCACCCTAACCCGACCCCTCACCCTAACCCTCATCCTACCCTAAGCCTAACCCTAACCTTCACTCTAGACGTAACACTAAACCTAACCTTCACCTGAACACTAACCCTAACTCTCATCCTCACCATTACCCTCACCGTCATCCTAACCCTCACCCTAACACTAACCCTCACCCCACCCTAACCCTCACCCTCAAATGAAACCCCAACCTCACCCTAACCCTCATCCTCACCCTAAATAAAACCCTAACCCGAACTCTCACCCTTACCCTTAACCTCAGCCTCATACTAACCCTCACACTACTCCTAACCCTCACCCTAAACCTAAACATAAAGGTCACCATCAACTTCACCCTCACCCTCACTCTACCCCTAAACCTCACCCTAAACCTAAACCTAAACATCACCCTCACCCTCACCCTCACCCTCAGCCTAACTCTAACCCTAATGCTAATCTGAACCCTCACCCTCACCCTCACCCTCAACCTAACCCTCACCCTCGCCCTCATCTTGACCCTAACCTTCACCCTCACCCTCACCCTAAAGCTAATCCTAAACCTAACCCTCACCCTAACCCTCACTCTAACTGTAATGCTAACCCTAACCCTCACACTCAGCCTAAACCTCACCCTAACCCTTACCCTCACCGTAAACCTAACACCAACCCTAATCCTCACCCTCACCCTATCCGTCACCCTAACCTTAAGGCTAATCCTCACCATAAACCTCACCTTAACCCTAACCGTAATCCTTACCCTCACCCTAACCCTAATCCTATCCTTAACCCTGACCCTCACACTAACCCTAACCCTCACCCTCACTCTAACCCTCACCATCACCCTAACCTTTACCCTCACCCTAACACTAATCTTTTCCGTAAACCTAACCCTAGCCCTAAACCTCACACTAAACCTAGCCCTCACCCTAACCATAACCCTACCCTCAAATTAACCCTCACCCTAACCCTAAGAGTAACCCGCACCCTAACCCTAATCCTTACCCTCACACTAACCCTAAACCTATCCCTAACCCTCTCCCTCAACTTAACCCTCACCCTCACCTTAAACTTTACCCTAACCCTAACCCTCAGAGTAATCCTAGCCCTCACTCTAAACCTAACCCTAACCCTCAACTTAACCCTCACCCTAACCCTAACCCTAACCCTAAACCTAACCCTCACAATCAACCTAGCCCTCAACCTATATCTAATCCTAACCCTAACCCTCACACTAACCCTTACCCTCACCCTTACCGTAACCCTCATACTCACAATAACCCTCACAATAACCCTCACCCGAACCCTAACCCTAACCCTCACACTAACCCTCACCCTCACTCTAACACTAACCCTCACCCTAAACCTAAACCTAAGCCTAACTCTAACCCTCACCCTAATCCTCACGCTCACCCTAACCCTAACCCTAACCCTCACCCTCATCCTAACCCTTAATCTCAGCCTCAACCTAACCCTTACACTAACCCTAACCCTCACCCTAACCCTCACCCTCAGCCTAACTCTAACTCTAACTCCAACCCGAACCCTCACCTTCAGTCTCACGCTAACCCTAACCCTAAACCTCACCCTCATACTGACCCTCACCCTAAACTTCACCCTCGCACTCAACCTCACCGTAACCCTAACCATAACCCTAAACCTCACCCTAAGCCTTACCCTAAACCTCACCCTCACCCTCACCCTAACCCTAACCTTAAACATAACCCTCACCCTAACCCTAATGCTAGCCCTAACCCTCATACTCACCCTAAACCTCACCCTAACCCTTAACCTCACCGTAAACCTAACCCTAACCCTAACCCTAACCCTAACCTTCAACCTAACCCTCAACCTAACCCTAACCCTATGCCTAACCCTCACCCTCATCCTAAACCTCACATTCACCCCAACCCTAACCGTTACGCTCTCTAAAACCCTAACCCTATCCCAAACCCTAACCCTTACAAGAACGCTAACCCTCAGCCTAACTCTCGCTAACCCTCAGCCTAACTCTGACCAGAACCTGAACCCGTACCCTCACACTAACCCTAACCATATCCCTAAATCTAACCCTCACACTACCACTTAACCTCACCCTCACATTAACCCGACCACTCACCCTAACCCTCATCCTAACCTTAAGCCTAACCCTAACCCTCACTCTAACAATAACCCTAAACCTAAACCTAACCCTAACCCTCACACTCACCCTCACCCTCAGCCTAACCCTAACACTAAACCTAACCCTAACCCTCACCCTCATCCTAACTCTAACCCTAACCCTAATCCTAACCCTCATACTCTCCCTCACCCTCACAGTTACCCTAACCCTAACCCTCACCCTATACCTAACCCTCACCCTAATCCTAACTCTCACCCTAACCCTAACCCTACCCCTCAAGCTAACCCTTACCCTAACCCTAAACATAACCCTCACCCTAACACTAACCCTCACCCCCACCCTAACCCTCACCCTCACCTGAAACCTCCACCACATCCTAACCCTCATCCTCACCCTAAATAAAACCCTAACACTAACCCTCACCCTAAACCTAAACCTAACCCTCACCCTTACCCTCACCCTCACCCTCAGCCTAACCTTAACTCTAACCCTAATCCTAACCCTAAACCTCAACCTCACCCTGACCGTCACCCTAAACCTTACCCTCAACCTAACCCTAACCCTAACCCTAACCCTGACACTAAACCTAACCCTCACCATAAACCTAAGCCTCAACCTCACCCTAACCCCCACACCAATCCTAAACCTAACCCTCACCCTAACCCTAACGCTCACCCTCACACTAACCCTCACCCTAACCCTTATTCTCACCCTAACCCTAACAGTAAAACTAACACTAACCCTCACACGAACCCTAACCCTCCCTCTAACCCTAACCCTTACCCTCATCTTAACCTTAACCCTCACCCTAACCGTCACCCTCACCGTCACCCTACCCCTCACCCTAACCCTAACTCTAACCCTCACCTTAACCCTAACCCTCACCCTAACCCTCAACCTCAAACAAATCCTCACCCTAACCCTAACAATAAATTAACTGAACCCCTCACCCACACCTTAACCCTCACCCTAAGCCTCATCCTCACCCTAGCCCTGAAATTAACACTAAACCTAATCATAACCCTCACCCTAACCCTAAACGTCACCCTCACCCTAGCCCTCAATTTAAGCCTAACCCTAATTCTAACCCTCACCCTCACCCTAACCCTCACCCTAACACTTATACTCACCCTAATCCTAACCCTAAACCTAACCCAAACCCTCACACTAAGCCTAACCCTATCCCTCAACTTTATCCGAACCCTAACCCTAACACTAACCCACACCCTAACCCTCACCCTAACACTCACGGTAACCCTAACACTCATTCTCACCTTAACCCTCAACCTAGACCTAACCCTCACACTAAACCTAACCCTCAATTTAACCCTAACCCTACCCCTCACCATTACCCTCATCCTAACCGTAGCCCTAACCCTCACCATGACCCTAAACCTAACTCTCAGCCTCAACCTAGCCCTCACCCTAACCCTAATCCTAACCCTCACCCTCACCCTAACCCTCACCCTAACCGTAACCCTCACCGTCACAATAACCCTCACCCTAACCCTAACCCTAATCCTAAACCTAATCCTCACCCTAACAATCACCCTCACCATAACCCTAACCCTCAGCTTAACCCTCACCCTAAACCTAACCCTAAGCCTAACCCTAACCCTCACCGTAACCCTAATCCTAAACAAAACTTTCACCCTCACCCTAACCCTCAACCTAACCCTGAACCTCAGCCTCACCATAACCCTCACACTAACCCTAACCCTCACCCTAACCCTAAACCTAAACGTCACCCTCACACTAACCCACACCCTCATCCTAACTCTCACCCTCACCTTAACCCTAAACCTATCCCTAACCTTCACCCTAACCCTAAACCTAAACCTCACCCTAACCCTAACCCTACCCTTAACCATCAACCACACCATAGCCCTCACCCTAACCCTAATCCTAACCATAACCATCACATAAACCTAACCCTCACAATAACCCTAACCCTCACCCTCACCCTAAACCTCACCCAAACACTAACCCTCACCCTAACCCTCACACTAATCGTATCCCTAACCCTAAGCCTAACCCTCAACCTAAACCTCACCCTAACCCTAACCCTAACCCTTACCCTCACTCTAACCCTACACCTAACCCTCACCCTCACCCTAACCCTCACACTATCTCTTAACCTCACCCCCACCCTAAACCTCACACTTACCCTAACCCTCACCCTAACCCTCACCCTCATTCTAAACCTAAACCTCACTGTCACCCTCACCCTCACCCACAGCCTAAATCTAAACCTAACCCTAATCCTGGCCCTCACCCTAACCTTACACATCAAACTCACCCTCAACCTCTTCCTCAGCCTAACTCTAACCCTAACCCTAATCCTAGCCCTCACCCTCTCCCTCACCCTCAACGTCACCCTCACCCTAACTCTAACAATAACCCTCACCCTAACTCTAACAATAACCCTAACCCTAACCCTAACCCTAACTCTAAACCTAACCCTAACCTTAACTGTAACCCTAACCCTAACCCTCACCCTAAACCTAACCCTAACCCTCACACTAAACCTAGCCCTGACCCTAACCCTAACCCTACCCCACACCTTCACCCTAAATCTAAACCTAATCCTAAGCCTAACCCTCACCCTCACCAGAGCCCTCACCCTAACCCTAATCCTAACTTGAACCCTCACCCTAACATTAAAACTCACCCTAATCCTCACCCTCACCCTCACCCTAAACCTTACCCTAACCATAACCCTAACCCTCACCCTAACCCTCACCCAAACACTATCCGTAACCCTAACCCTCAACCTAACCCTCACCCTAACTCTCACACTAAACCTAACCCTCACCCTAACCCTAAACCTAAACGTCACCCTCACCCTAACCCTCAACCTCAGCCTAACTCTAACCCTCACCCTATCCCTAACCCTAAATCTAACCCTAACCCTCTCCCTCACCCTAAAGCTAACCGTAAACCTAACCCCAACCCTAACCCTCACACTCACCCTATCCAGCAGCCTAACCCTAACGCTAACCCTCACCCTAACCCTAATGGTAACCCTCAACCTAAACCTAACCCTATCCCTAACCCTCACCCTCACCCTAAACCTCACCCTCACCCTAACCCTGATCCTTAACCTCACCTTAACCCTATCCCTAACCCAAACCCTCACACTAACCCTAACCCTCACCCTCAACCTAACCCTCACACTCACCCTAACCCTTATCCGCTCCCTAACCCTAATCCTATCCCTAAACCTATCCCTAGCCCTAAACCTCACACTAAACCTTGCCCTCACCCGAACTATAACCCTACCCTCACCTTAACCCTCACCCTAAACCTAACCCTATCCCTCACCCTAACCCTAACCCTTACCCTTACCCTAAAACTAACCCTATACCTAACCCTGACACTAACCTTAACCCTAAATCTAACACTAACCCTCAACCTCACCTTAACACTTAACCTCACCCTCATCCTAACCCTAACCCTAAATGTCACCCTCACCCTAACCCTCACCCTCAGCCTAAATCTAACCCTCACCCTAACCCTAAACCTAACCCTCACACTAACCCTAACCCTCACCCTCACCCTCACCCTAACACTCATGGTAACCCTAACGCTCATTCTCACACCAACCCTCACCCTAACACTAACCCTCACACTAAACCTAAACCTCATCCTAACCCTAAACTTAACCCTCACCAAAACACTAAAAATAACTCACACCCTCAACCTAGCCCTCACCCTACCAATAATCATTACTCTACTTTAACCCTAAACGTTACCCTCAACCTCAAAATAACCCTCACCCTAACCTTAACCCTAACCCTAACTCTAATCCTCACCCCAACCCTAAACCTCACCATCACCATTACCCTCACCCTAAACCTCACCCTAACCATAATTTTAAGCCTAAGCCTAACCCTCACCCTAACCCTCACCCTAACCCTAATCTTAAACCAAGCCCTCAGCATCACCCTAACCCTTAAACTGACCCTCACTCTAACCCTCACACTAACCCTAACCCTCACCCTAACCCTAAGCATTACCATCACCCTCACCCTCAGCTTCACGCTCAGCCTAACCCTAAACCTAATGTTAATCCTAACCCTGACCCTAACCCTGACCCTAACACTAACCCTAACCCTAACCCTCACCTTCACCCTCACCCTAACCCTAACGCTTGCCCTCAACCTCAACCTATTCCTAATCCTAACCCTCAAAATGACCCTAAACCTCACCCGAAACCTAACCCTAATTCTCACCCTCACCCTCACACTAACCCTAACCCTAACCCTCACCCTAAACCTCACCCCCACCCTAATGCTTACCCTAACACTCACACTCACCTTAAAACTCACCCTAACACTTAACCTCACCGTTAACCTAATCCTAAGCCTCACCCTCACCCTAAAAGTAACCGTACCCCTAAACATAACCCTAACCCTAACCCTCAACCTAACCCTCACCTTAATGCTAACCCTAACCCTAAACCTCAACCTATACCTCACCCTAACCCTAACCCTATCCCTAACCCTCACCCTTACCCTAATCCTCACCCTCACTTTAATCCTTACCCTCACGCTAACCTAAACCTATCCCTAACACTAACCCTCACACTAACCCTAACCCTCACCATAACCTTACCCCTACCCTTCAACTTAACCCTCATCCTAACCCTAAAATTCATCCTAAACCTCACCCTAATCCTAACCCTAAACCTGACCCTCACCCAAACCCGAACCCTCACAATAACCCTAAACCTAACCTTAACTCTTACCTAACTAAAACCCACAACCTCACCCTCACCCTCACCCTAACCCTCACCCTTACCCTACCTAGCCCTCACCCTAACCCTAAACCTAACCCGCACTCTCACCCTAACAACCCCCCCAAACCTAACCGTATCCCTCACCCTAACACTAACCCTAACCCTAAACCTCAACATCATCCTAATCCTCACCCTATCCTTAACCTTTATCTAACCGAAACCCTCAACCTCAGCCTCACACTCACCCTAACCCTCCACATTAACCTAGATGTCAACCTAACCCTCAAACTAACCCTCACCCTCACCCTCACCCTCACCTTCACACTCAGCCTAGCACTAACACTGAACCTAACCCTAACCCTTAACCTCACCCTCACCCTAATCCTCACACTAAACCTAAGCCTCACACTAACCCTAACCCTAAATGTCACCCTCACCCTAAACCTCACCCTCAGCATAACTCTAACCCTCACCCTATCCCTAACCCTAATCCTCACACTAACCCTAACCCTAACCCTCACCCTTACCCTAAACCTAACCCTAACCCATACCCTAACCCTCACCCTAAAACTTACGGTAAACCTAAAACTCATTCTCACCCTAACCGTCACACTAAACCTAACCCTCAATCTAACCCTAACCCTACCCCTCACCATTACCCTCATCCTAACCGAAACCCTAACCCTCACCATAACTCTAAACCTAACTCTCACCCTCAACCTAGCCCTCACCATAACCCTATTCCTCACCCTCACCCTAACCCTCACCCTAAACATAACCCTCACCATCACAATAACGCTCACCCTAACACTAACCCTAACCCTAACTCTAATCCTCACCCTAACACTCACCCTCACCATAACCCTAACCCTCACCCTAACTCTCACCGTAAACCTAACCCTAAGCCAAACCCTAAAACTCCGCCTAACCCTAATCCTAAACACAACCCTCACCCTCACCCTAACCCTCACCCTAACCCTTAACCTCAACCTCACCCTAACCCTCTCCCTAAACCTAAACATAATCGTCACAAGCAACCTCACCCTCACCTTCAGCCTAACTCTAACCCTAAGCTAATCTGAACCCTCACCCTCACCCTCACCCTCAACCTAACCCTCAGCCTCGCCCTCACCCTCTCCCTAACCCTAACCCTAACCCTAACCCTAAACCTCACCCTCACCCTAAAGGTAACCCTAAACCTAACCCTCACCCTAACCCTCACCGTAACTGTAAAACTAACCCTAAACTTCACACTCACCCTAAACCTCACCTTAACCCTTACCCTCACTGTAAACCTAACCCCAACCCTAACCCTCACCCTAACCCTATCGGTCACCCTAAACCTAACGCTAATCCTCACCCTAACCCTCACCCTAAACCTAACCATAACCCTCAACCTATCTCTCAACCTAACCCTAATCCTATCACTAACCCTCAACCTCACCCTAAACCTCACCCTCACCCTGACCCTAAATCTTACCCACACCCTAACCATAAACCTGTCCCTAACCCTAACGCTCACACTAACCCTAAACCTCACCCTCACCCTAACCCTAATCCTTACGCTCCCACTAACCCTAACCCTTTCCCTAACACTAATCCTCACACTAACCCTAACCCTCACCCTCACCCTAATCCTCTTCTTCACGCTAACCCTTACCATCACCCTAAACCTAATCCTATCCCTAGACCTAACTCTAAATCTAAAGCTCACACTAAAACTAGCCCTCACCCAAACCATAAACCTACACTCACCTTAAACCTCACCTTAATCCTAACCCTCACCCTAACCCTAACCCTTAGCCTCACCCTAACCCTAAACCTATCCCTAACCCTCTAGCTCACCCTAAGCCTCAACATCACCCTAACACTAACCCTTACCCTCACCCTAACCCTAACACTATCCCTAACCCTAACACTCACACTAACCCTAACCCTCATCCTCACCCTAACACTCACCCTCACCCTAACCCTTACCCTCACTCTAACCCTAACCCTAACCCTAACCGTAAACCTCACAGTAATCCTAACCCTCACATTAAACCTAACCCTATCCCGCAACTTAACCCTCACCCTAACCCTAACACTAATGCTCACCGTAACCAAAAACCTAACCCAGACCTTCACCCTAACCCTCACCCTAACACTAATCCTAACCCTAACCCTCACCCTAACCCTAAACCTCAACCTAATCCTCACCCTAAACCTCACCCTATCCCTATCCCTGACACAAGCCCTAACACTCAACCTAATCATCACCCTAACCCTCACGCTAATGCTAAACCTAACACTAAACCTCACCCTAACCCTCAACCTAACCCTAAACATAACCCTCAACCTCAACCTAGCCCTCATGCTAACCCTAATCCTAACCCTAACCCTAACCCTAACCCTTACCCTCACCCAAACCATAACCCTCAACCCTCACAATAACTTCACAATAACCCTAACCCAAACCCTAACTCTAACCCTCACCTTAAACCTCACACTCGATCTAACCGTAAACCTCACCCTAACCCTCTCCCTAAACCTAACCCTAAGCCTAACTCTAACCCTCACCCTAAACTTCACGCTCACCCTAATCCTAAGCCTAACCCTCAACCTCAACCTAACACTCACACTAAAACTTAAGCTCAGCCCCAACCTAACCCTTACACTAACCCTAACCCTCACCCTAACCCTCATCCTCATCCTAACTCTAAACCTAACTCTAATCCGAACCCTCACCCTCAGCCTCACACTAACCCTAATCCTAAACCTCACCCTCACCCTTACCCTCACCATAACCCTCAACCTCGCCCTCTGCCTCACCCTAAACCTATCCCTAGCCCTCACCCTAACCCTAAAACTCACCCTAACCCTAACCCTAACCCTCACCCTCAACCTCACCCTAAACCTAACCCTAAACTTAACCCTCAGCTTAACCCTAATGCTAGCCCTAACCCTCACACTCACCCGAAAACTCACCCTAACCCTTACCCTCACCGTAAACCTAACTCTAACCCTAACCCTCAAACTCAACCTAACCCTCACACTAACCCTAACCCTAACCCTCACCCTAACCCTAAGCCTAACCCTTATCCTCACCCTAGCTCTCACCCTAACCCTAATCCTAACCCTAACCCTCACACTAACCCTAACCCTCACCCCAATCCTAACCCTCACCCTCAAACTAAACCTCACCCTAACCCTAAATCTAACCCTCACCCTAACCCTCACCCTATCCCTATCCCTGACACCAAACCTAACCCTCAACCTACCCCTCACGCTAACCCTCACCCTAACCCTAACCCTAACACTAAACCTCACCCTAACCCTCACCCTAACGCATAACCTCACCCTCACCCTAACCCACACACTTATCCTAACCCTCACCTTAACCCTAAATATAAACTTCATCCTAACCCTAACCCACACCCTCGGCTTAACTCTAACCCTCACCCTAACCATAACCCTATCCATAACCCTCACCATAACCCTAACCCTAACTCTCATCCTCAACCTAACCCTCACCCTAAACCTCACAATCACCCTCAAAATAACCCTAACTCGAACCCTAAATCTAAACTTCACCCTAACCCTCACCCACACTCTAACCCTAAACCTCACCCTAACACTCACCCTATCCCTATCCCTGACACTAACCCTAACTCTCAACCTAACCTTTATCCTAATGCTCACCCTAACCCTAACCCTAACACTAAACCTCACCCTAACCCTCACCCTAACCCTTAAACTCACCCTCACCCTAAACCTCACACTAATCCTAACCCTCACCCTAATCCTAAACTTAAACATCACCCTCAACCTAGCCCTCACCCTAACTCTAACCCTAACCCTAACCCTCACCCTAACCCTAACCCTAACCCTCACCTTAACCCTATATCTAAACCTAACCCTAAGCCTATCCCTCACCCTCACCAGAGCACTCACCCTGAACCTAATCCTAACGTTAACCCTCACCTAACACTAACACTCACCCTAACCCTCACCCTCACCCTAAACCTCACCCTAACCATATCCCTAAACCTCACCCTAACCCCCACAGAAACACTATCCCTAACCCTAACCCTCAACCTAACCCTCACCCTAAGCCTAAACCTAACACTAACCCTCAACCTAACCCTTAACCTAACCCTTAACCTCACCCTCACCCTAAACCTCACACTAACACTAACCCGAACCCTAACCCTAACCCTAACACTAAACGTCACCCTCACCCTAAACCTCACCCTCAGCCTAAATCTAACCCTAACCCTCAAACTAACCTTATCCCTAAACCTCATCCTTATCCTAACCCTCACCCTAACCCACTCCCTAAACCTCAACCTAACACTCACGGTAACCCTAACACTCATTCTCACCCTAACCCTCACCCTAAACATAGCCCTCACACTAAACCTAACCCTCAATCTAACCCTAACCCTACCCCTCAACATTACACTCATCCTAACCGTAACTCTAACCCTTATCATAATCCTAAACCTAACTCTCACCCTCAACCTAACTCTCACCCTCAACATAACCCTAACCCTCACCCTAACCATAACCCTAAACCTAATCCTAAGCCTAACCCTAACCCTCAACCTCACCCTAACCCTAATATTAATCACAATGCTCACCCTCACCCTAACCCTCACCCTAAACCTAAACATAAACGTCACACTCACCCTCACCCTCACCCTTAGCCTAACTCTAAGCCTAACGCTAATCCGAACCCTCACCCTCAACCCCACCCTAACCCTCAGCCTCACAGTCACACTCACCCTAACCCTAACCCTAACCTTCAACCTCAACCTCACCCTAAAGCTAACCCAAAACTGTACCCTTACCCTAACTGTAATGCTAACCCTAACCCTCACACTAACCCTAAACCTCACCCTAACACTTACCCTCACCATAAACCTAACCCCAACCCTAAACCTCACCCTCACCCTATCCGTCACCCTAACCCTAATGATAACCCTCACCATAACCCTAACCGTAACCCTCAACCTAACCCTCATCCTAACCCTAACCCTATCCCTTACCCTCACCCTAACCCTAACAGTAACCCTCAACCTAACCCTCAACCTAACCCTAACCCTATCCCTTACCCTCACCCTCAACCTAACCCTCACACTCACCCTAACCCTTACTCTAACCCTAACCCTAATCGTGTCCCTAAACCTAACCCTAGCCCTAAACCTCACACTAAACCTAGCCCTCACCCTAACCATAACCCTACCCTCACCTTAACTTTCACCCTAACCCTAACCCTAACCCTCACCCTAACACTAAACGTTACCCTCAATCTAACCCTAACAATATCCCTAACCCTCTCCTTCACCCTAAACCTCACCCTCACCCTAACCCTAACCCTTACCCACACCCTAAACCTAACACTATCCCTAACCCTAACCTTCACACTAACCCGAAAACTAACCATCAAACTAACCCTAAACCTAACCCTCACCCTCACCCTAACACTCACAGTAACCCTAACGTTCATTCTCACTCTAACCCTCACCTTAACCCTAACCCTCACACTACAGCTAACACTTACTCTAACCCTAACCCTACCCATCACCATTACCCTCATCCTAACCCTTACCCTAACCCTCACCATAACCCTAAACCTAACTCTCACCCTCAAACTAGCCCTCACCCTAACCCTAAACCTAACCCTAACCCTCATCTTCAGCCTAACACTCACCCTAACCGTAACCCTCACCATCACAATAACCCTCACTCTAATCCTCACCCTAACACTCACCCTCTCCATAACCCTAACCCTCACCCTAACCATAACCCTAAACCTAACCCTAAGCCTATCCCTAACCCTCACCCTAACCCTAATCCTAAACACAACCCTCACCCTCACCCTAACCCTCAACATAAACCTAAACATAAACGTCACACTCACCCTCACCCTCACCCTCAGCCTAACTCTAAGCCTAACGCTAATCCTAAACCCTCATCCTCACCCTCACCCTAACCCTCAGCCTCGATGTCACACTCACCCTAACCCTAACCCTAACCGTAACCCTCACCCTCAAACTCACCCTAAAGTTAACCCTAAACCGAACCCTCACCCTAACCGTAATGCTAACCCTAACCCTCACACTCACCCTAAACCTCACCCTAACCCTTACCATCACGGTAAACCTAACCCCAACCCTAAACCTCACACTCAACCCATCCGTCACCCTAACCCTAACGCTAACCCTCACCCTAACCCTCACCCTAACCCTAACCCTCACCCTAACCCTAACACTATCCCTAACCCACTCATTCACCCTAAAGCTCACCCTCACCCTAACCCTAACCCTTACCCTCACCCTGACCCTAACACTATCCCTAACCCTAACCCTCACACTAACCCTAAACCTAACCATCACACTACCCCTAACCCTAAACCTCACCCTCACCCTAACACTCACGGTAACCCTAACGCTCATTCTCACACTAACCCTCACCTTAACCCTAACCCTCACACTAAACCTAACCCTTACCCTAACCCTAAGCCTACACCTCACCATTTCCCTCATCCTAACCCTTACCCTAACACTCACCATAACTCTAAACCTAACTCTCACCCTTAAGCTAGCCCTCACCCTAACCCTAATTCTCTCCCTAACCCTCACCCTAAACCTAACCCTCACCTTAAATGTTACCCTCACACTCACATAACCCTGACCCTAACCTAATCCTAACTCTAATCCTCACCCGAACCCTAAACCTCACCAACACCCTTTCCCTCACCCTAAAACACAACCTAACCCTAACTTTAAACCTAACCCTAACCTCACCCTAACCCTAATACTAAACCTAACCCTCACCCTCACCCTAACCCTTAACCTCAGCATCACCCAAACCCTCACACTAACCCTAACCCTCAACCTAACCCTAAGCATAAACATCACCCTCAAACTCACCCTCAACCTCAGACTAACTCTAACCCTAACGCTAATCCGAAGCCTCACCGTCAGCCTCACCCTAAACCTAACCCTAACCCTCACCCTCACCGTAACCCTCAACTTCGCCCTCACCCTCACATTAACCAAACCCTCAACCTAACCCTCACCCTAACCCCAACCCTAACACTAAACCTCACCATAACCCTCACCCTAACCCTTAACCTCACCCTCACCCTAACCGTCACCTAATCCAAACCCGCACCCTAACCCTAAACCTAAACGTCACCCTCACCCTAACCCATAGCCTCAGCCTAACTCTAACCCTCACCCTAACCCGAACCCTATCCCTCACCCTCACCCTAACCTTAACCCTAATCCTATCCCTCACCCTAACCCTGAACCTAACCCTCATCCTCAATCTAGCCCTCACCCTAACCCTAATCCTAACCCTCAACTAAACCCTTACCCTCACACTAACCATAACCCTCACCCTAACCCTAACCCTAATCCTCACCGTAACCCTCACTCTAAACCTTACCCTCACCCTAAACATAACCCTCAGCCTCACAATAACCCTCACAATAACCCTAACCAGTACCCTAACTCTAACACTCACCCTAACCCTCACCCTCACTCTAAACCTAACCCTCACTCTAACCCTAACCCTAAGCCTTACTCTAACCCTAACCCTAAACCCCTAAACGTAACCCTCACCCTAACCCTAATGCTAGCCCTAATCCTCACATTCACCCTAAACCTCACCCTAACCCTTACCCTCACAGTAAACCTAACCCTAACCTTAACCCGAACCCTCAACCTAACCCTCAACCTTACCCTAACCCTATGCCTAACCCAAACCCTAATCCTGAATCTCACCCTCAACCTAACTGTAAACCTTACCTCCTCCATAACCCTAACCCTATCCCAAAACCTAACCCTCACACTAACTCTAACCCTCAGCCTCACCCTTAACCTCAGCTGAACCCGAACCCGTACGCTCACCCTAACCCTAACCCTATCCCTAAACCTAACCCTCACACGAACACTAAACCTCACCCTCACATTAACACGATCCCTCACCCTAACCCTCATCCTAACTGTAAGCCTAACCCTAACACTCACTCTAAACGTAACCCTAAACCTGAACCTAACCCTCACCCTCACCCTAACCCTCACACTCACCCTCACCCTCAGCCTAAACCTAACCCTAATCCTAACAGTAACCCTCACCCTCATCCTAATTCTAACCCAAATCCTAAACCTAACCCTCACACTCTCCCTCACACTCACACTAACCCTAACACTAACCCTCACCCTAAACCTAACCCTCACCCTAACCCTAACCCACACACTCACCCTAACCCTCACACTAACCCTAAACCTCACCCTAACCCTAACTCTCACCCTAAACCTAACCCTATCACTCAAGCTAACCCTTACCCTAATCCTAAACCTAACCCTCACCCTAACTCTAACCCTCAACCCCACCTGAACCCTCACCCTCATCTGAAACCTCAACCTCACCCTAACCCTCATCATCACCCTAAATAAAGCCCTCACCTTACACCTCACACTAACCCTAACCCTGAACGTAACCCTCACCCTAACCCTCACCCTCAGCCTAACTCTAACCCTCACCCTAACCCTAAACCTAACCCTCACACTAACCCTAACCCTAACCCTCACCATCACCCTAACCCTAAACTATCCCTCACCCTAACCCTCACCCTAATACTCACAGTAACCCTAAACCTCACCCTCACCCTAACTCTAACCCTCACCCTAACCCTCACCCTAACCCTAACCCTAACACTCAACCTAAACCTAACCCTATCCCTAACCGTCACCCTTACCCTAAAGCTCACCCTCACCCTAACCCTAACCCTACCCCTCACCCTATCCCGCATGCTAAACCTAAATCTAAAACTAACCCTCACACTAACCATCACCCTTACCCTAAATCTTACCCTAACCCTCACCCTAACTCTAACCCTTACTCTCACCCTAAACTAACCTTAATTCTAAGACTATCCTTCAACCTCACCCTAGCTCTCATTCTAACCCTAATCCTAACCCTAAACCTCATCCTCACCCTAATCTTCGCCCTAACCCTCACCCTAACAATAACCCTAAGCCTCACCCTAACCCTCACCCTAACCTTAATCCTAAACATAACCCTCACCCTCACCCTAACGCTCACCCTAAACCTTAAACTCAGCCTCACCCTAACCCTCAAACTAAACCTACCCCTCACCCTAACCCTTAAACATAAATGTCACACTCACCCTCACCCTCAGCCTCAGCCTAAATCTAACCGTAACGCTAATCTGAACCCTCACCCTCAGGCTCACCCTAACCCTAACCCTAACCATCACCCTCACTCTCACCATCACCCTAACCCTCACCCTAACCCTCAAACTTACCCTCAACCTAACCAAACACTATCCCTGAACCTAACACTCACACTAACCCTAAAGCTCACCCTCATCCTAATCCTCTCCCTCACACTAACGCTTACCCTCACCCTAACCCTAACCCTATGCCTCAACCTAACCCCAACCCTAACCCTCACACTAAACCTAGCCCTCACCCTAACCCTAACCCTAGCCCTCACCTTAACCCTCAACCTAACCCTAACCCTAACCCTAAACCTCACCCTCACTCTAACCCTAACACTTACCCTCACCCTAACCACAACCCTATCACTAACCCTAACCCTCTTCCTCACCCTAACCCTCACCCTCACCCTAACCCTTACCCTCACACTAAAGCTAACCCTGACCCTCATCCCAACCTTTATCCTCACTGTAACCCTAACCCTCACACTAAATCTAACCCTCACGCTAACTCTAACCCTGCCCCTCACACTAACACCCACCCTAAACCTAACCGCAATGCTCATCCTAACCCTAACCCTCACCCTCACCCTAAACCTCACCCTAATCCAAACCCTCACCCTAATCCTAAGCCTAACCCTCACACTAATCCTATCCCTCACCCTAACCCTCACCCTCACCCTAATCCTCTCCCTAACACTAACACTTATCTAACTGAAACCCTCAACCGAACCCTAACCCGAACCCTAAAAATAAACATCACCCTACCCCTCACCCTAACCCTAACCCTAACCCTAACCCTAACCCTCACCCTAACCCAAACCCTAAACTGCAGTCTCACATTAACTCTCACACTAACTCTAAACCTAACCCTTACCCTCACCCTCAGGCTTACATTAACCCTAACCCTAACCCTCATACTAACCAAAACCCTCAACCTAACCCTAACCCTACCCCTCAACCTAACCCTCATCCTAACACTAACCTAACCCTAAACCTAAACCTAACCCTCACCCACACCCTCACCCTCAGCCTAAACCTAACCCTAACCCGAATCCTAAAACTAATACTCAACCTCACTCAAACTCTAGCCCTAAACCTAACCCTAAACCTCACACTAACCCTCACCCTAACCCAAATCCTAACCACTACAATAACCCTAACCCTAACCCCAAAACTAACCCTCACCCTCAAATTAACCCTAACCCCAACCCTACCACTCACCATAACCCTAACCTTCACCATCAACCTAATCCTCACCCTAACCCAAATCCTTAGCTAACCGAAAACCTCAATCAAACTCTAAACCTAACCGTAACTCTAACCCTCACCCTACACCTCACCCTAAAACTAACTGTAACCCTAACACTCACCCTCACCCTAACCCTAACCCTACCCTAACCCTCAAACTAAACCTATCCCTCACCCTAATCCTAAGCCTAACCCTAACACTCAACCTCAACCTAGCCATCACCATAACCCCAATCCTAACCCTAACACTCAAACTAACCCTAACCCTCACCCTCACTTTCACCCTAACCCTAACCCTCACACTAACCCTCATCACAACCCTAACCCTAATCCTAACCCTCAGCCTCACCCTCACCTTCAACCTAACCCTAACACTAACCCTCACCCTAACCCTCACACTAACAGTCACGCTAAACCTAACCCTCACTCTCACCCTAAACCTCACCTTAACGCTTACCCTCATCCTAAACCTAACCCTAACCCTAACCCTCACACTAAACCTAACCCTCACCCTAACTCTAATCCTAACCCTCAAGCTAACACTCACCCTAACCCTAACCTTACACCTCACCCTAAACCTAAACCTCACCCTCTTCCTAAACTTAACCCTAACCCTAACCCTCACAGTAAACCTAACCCTCACCCTAACCCTAATCCTAACCCTAACCTTACACCTCACCCTAAACCTAAACCTTACCCTAATCCTAAACCTAACCCTAACCTTCACCCTCAAACTAGCCCTTACCCTAACCCTAATCATAACCTTAACCCTCAACCTACCCTAACCCTCACCCTCACCCTAACCCTCACCCTAACCCTAACCCTCACCCTAACCCTAACCCTAATCCTAACACTAACCCTCACTCTCACACTCACCCTAACCCTAACCCTAACCCAAAACCTCACAGTAAGCATAACCATCACTGTAACGCTCATCCTAACCCTAAAGCTCACTCTAAGCCTTACCCTCACCCGAACCTTAAACCTAACCCTGATCCTCACTCTAACCCTAAGCCTAACCCTAACCCTCACAGTACCCCTCTTCCTAACCCTAAACCTAAACCTAACCGTCACCCTCACACTAACCCTAACTCTAACCCTAACCCTAACCCTCACACTAACCCTAACCCTCACACTAACCCTAACCCTACCCCTCAACCTATCCCTCATCCTAACCCTAACGTAACCCTAAACCTAAACCTAACCCTCACACACAGCCTCAACCTCAGCCTAACCCTAACAATGATCCTAACCCTAATCCGGACCATCACCCTCTTCCTAGCCCTAACCCTAACCCTAACCCTCACCCTCACCCTCAGCCTAACCATAAACCTAACCCTCACCCTAAACCTAACCCTAACTCTCACCCTCAACCTCACCCTAACCCTAAACCTAACCCTAACCCTCACCCTAACCCTAACCCTAGTACTAACTCTAACCCTCACCCTCACACTAACCCTCACCCTAACCCTTACCGTCACCCTAACACTAACCCCAAGCCTAAGCCTATCCCTCACACTAAACCAAACCTTCACTCTAACCCTAATCCTACCCTCAGCCTAACGCTCACCATAACCTTTACCCTAAATCTAATCCTCACCCTATCTTTAACCCTAACCCTAACCCTCACCCCCACCCAAGTCCTCACCTTAAACCTAACCATAACCCTCACCCTCACCTTATCCTTAATGCTAACCCTAGGCTTCACCCTCAACCTAACCCTCACCCTAACCCTTAACCTCACCTTAACCCTCACCGTAACACTAACCATCACCCTAACACTAACCCTCACCCACACCCTAACACTCAACCTCAACCGAAGCCTCACCATAACACTATTCCTCACTGTCACCCTAACCCTCACCCAAACCCTAAAGCTCACCCACACCTTAACCCTCACCCTCACCTGAACCCTCATCCTCACCCTAACACTTAACCCTCATCCTCACCCTAAACATAACCTTAACACTAACCCTCACATTAACCCTAAACCTAACCCTCAACCTAACCCTCAACCTCACCCTCACCCTCATCCTAAGCCTAACCCTAACCCTAAAACTAATCCAAAACCTAACCCTCTCCCTCACCTTCACCCTAACCCTAACATTTAGCCTATCCCTAACCCTTACACGCACCTTAACCCTAATCCTAACCCTAATATTAACCCTCACACTCACCCTAATCCTAAAACTAACACTCACTCTGAAACTAACCCTTACCCTAACCCTTATCCTCACCCTAAATCTAACCCTAACCCTAAATCTAAACTTCACACTAAACCTAACCATCATCCTAACCCTAACCCTCACCCTAACCCTCACCCTCACTCCTTCCCTCACCCTAAGCCAAACCCTAACCCTAACCCTAGTCCTAAACCTAACATTTTCCCTCAACCTCACCCTAACCCTAAACCTAACCCTCACCCACACCCTAACCCTCACTATAACCCAAACTTTCACGCTCACCCTAACCCTCACCCTCACCCTAAACATCACCCTAACTCTAACCCTCACCATAACTCAAACCATGACCCTATGCCTAAACTTCACTGTCACCCTAATGCTAACCATAAGCCGAACCCTCACCCACAATCTAACGCTCACACTCACCCTCACCCTCAACATCACCATAACCCTAACCCTCACCCTAAACATAACCCTAACCATACCCCTCACCCTAACCCTTAACCTAACCCTAACCTGCACACGAAACCTAACCCTCACCCTAACCTTACCCTATCCCTCAACCTCAGCCAAATCCTAACCCTACCCCTAGTCTTAAACCTAACCCTTTCCCTCACCCTCAACCTAACCCTAAACCTAACCCTAACCCTCACCCTAACCCTCACCATAACACTAACCCTAACTCTCACCCTCACCTTAAACCTAACCGTAACCCTAACCCTCACCCTAACCCTAAAGCTAACTCTGACCCTCACTCTCCAACTAACCCTCACCCTAAACCTTAACCTCACCCTAACCCTAATTGTAACCCTAAAACTCACACTAAACTTAAGCCTCAACCTAACCTTACGCTATCCCTCATCCTAACCCTAACCCTAACACTCACCCTCACCCTAACCCTAACCCTAACACTCACCCCCACGCTAACCCTAACCATCACCCTAACCCAAACCCGCAACCACACCCTAACCTGCACACTCACCCAAACCCTCACCCTCCACCTAACCCTTACCCTCACCCTAAACCTCACCCTAACCCGAACCCAACCCTAGCCCTCACCCTAACTTTAACGCTAACCCTGAACCTAAGCTTCAAACTAACCCTCACCCTAACCCTTATCCTCACCCTAACTCTAACCCTAACCGTAAACCTAACCCTCACAATAAACCTAACCCTCATCCAAAACCTAACCCTATCCCTAACCCTAACACTAACCCTCACCCTAACCCTAACCCTAACCCTCACCCTCACCCTAACCTTAACCCTAAAGCTCACCCTCACCCTAACCCTCATACTAAACCTGACACTCACCCAAACCCTATCCCTCACCCTAACCCTCACCCTAACCCTAACCCTCACAATCACCCTAAATCTAAACCTAACCTCACCCTCACCCTAATGCTAACTGTCACCTAAACCTCACCCTACCCCTAACCCTCAGCCACACCCTAACCCTCACCCTCACCCAAACACTCACCCTCACCCTCAGCCTCACCCTCACCCTAATCCTCAACCTAACACAAACCTTGGCATAAATGAAATCCTCAACCGAAACCTAACCCCAACCCTAACCCTGACACTCACGCTACCCCTAACCCTAACCCTAACCCTAACCCTAAACCTCACCCTCATCCTTACCTTCACCCTAAACATTAACCTCAGCCTAACCCTCACCCTAAACCTCACTCTAATCCTAATCCTCACCCTCACCCTCACCCTACCTCAAACCTAACCCTAACCTCACCGTAACCTTAACCCTCAACCTATACCTATAACTGAGTCTCACCCTAACCCTCACCCAAACCATAAAACTAACTGTAACGCTGACCCTCACGCTCTCCCTAACCACCATCCTAACCCTTACCCCCACCCTAACCCTAACCCTCACGCTAACAGTCACCCTCACCCTAACCCAAATTCTAACCCTCACCCTAACCCTAACCCTAACACTACCCCTCAACCTCAAACTAACCATCACACTAACCCTTACCCTCACCCTAATGCTAAGCCTAACCCTCACACTAACCTGAACCCTCACCCTAACCATAACCCTACCCCTCACCCTAACCCTCATCGTAACCCTAAACTAAACCTAACCCTCACCTTCACCCTCAACCTCAGCCTAACCCTAACCTTAACCCTAATCCAAACCCTAATCCTCACCCTAACCCTAACCATTATCCTAATCCTCACCCTAATCCTCACCCTAAACCTAACACTCAGCCTAACTTTCACCCTAAACCTAAACCTAACCCTAACGCTCACCCTCACCCTAAACCTCACCCTAACCCTTACCCTCAGCCTAACCCTCAGCCTAACCCTCAACCTAACCCTAAACCTAACCCTCACCGTCACCCTCACCCTAACTCTCACCCTAACCCTAACCCTAAACCTCACCCTAACCCTCACCCTAACCGTAACCTCAACCTGTACCCTGACACTAAACCTAACCCTCACCCTAACAGTAACCCTAAAACCAACCCTCACCCTAACACTCACACTAAACCTAAACGGCACCCTAACCCTCACTCTCACCCTAAACCTCACCCTAAACCTAACGCTAACTCTCACCCTCAACCTTGCCATCACCCTAACCCTATTCCTAACTCTAACCCTCACCCTAACCCTAACCCTCAAACTCACGCTAACACTCACCCTCACACTACGCCTAAACCTACCCCTATCCCTGAACCTCACAGTCACCCTAATCCTAATCCTAACCCTCACCCTCACTGGAACCCTAACCCTAACCCTCACCATAACACTAAACCTAACCCTAACCCTGACCCTCAGCCTAACCCAACCCAAACACTCACCCTAACCCTAACCCTAACCCTAAACCCCACGCGAAGCCTAAGCCTAAGCCTAAGCCTAACCCTAACCCTAACCCTAAAACTAACCCTAACTCTAACTCTAAAGCTCACTCTCACCCTAACCCTAACTCTAACCATAACACTAAACCTAAACCACATCCTAACCCTAATCCTAACCCTCAGCCTCACCCTCACCGTAACCGTAACCGTAACCCTAACCCTAAAATAACCCTCACCCTAATTCTAAACCTTACCCTCACCCCCAAGCTTGGACTAAGCCTAAACCTAAGCCTAAGCCTAACCCTAACCCTAACCCTCACACTCACCCTCACCCTAACCCTAACTGGAACACTAACCCTAACACTAACCCTCATACTATCCTTCACGCTAATGCTAACTCTAACCCTAAACCTCACCCTCATCCTAAACCTCACCCTCACACTCACCCTCAGCGTAACACTAAGCCTAACCCTAACCCTAACCCTAACCCTAAACCTTACACTCAACCTCACCCTAACACTAAGCCTAAGCCTAACACTAACCCTAACCCTCACTCTCACCCTATCCCTCACCCAAACCCTAACCCTAACACTAACCCTAACACTAACCCTCACCCTAACCCTCACCCTAACCCTAAATCTAACCCTAAAGCTCACCCTCACCCTAACCCTAACCCTAACCCTAACCCTAAACCTCATCCTCAGCCTCAACGTCACCATACCCTTAACCCGAAGCCTACCCCTAACAATAACCCTGTCCCTAACTCTAATCCTATCCCTAACCTTCACCTTAACCCTCACCCTAAACATAACCCTAATCCCACCCTCACCCTAGCACTCACCCTAACGCTAATACTAACCCTAACAATCACCCAAACTCTCACACTAATCCTAACCCTAAACCTGACACTAACCTTAACCCTCACACTCACATTCACCCTCAAACTAAACATAAACCTAATCCTAAGCATAACCCTCACTCTCACCCTCAACCTAACCCTACCCCTAACCCTAACCCTCATCCTAACCCTAATCTCCACCCTAAGCCTAACCCTCACCTTAATGCAAACCCTCAACCTGAAAATAACCCTCACCCTAACCATAACCCTAATCCTCACCCTCACCCTAGCCCTCACCCTAACCCTAATCCTAACCCTAACCCTAACCCTCACCCAAACTCTCACCCTAATCCTAACCCTAACCCTCACCCTAACCTAACCCTCACCCTCACCCTCAGCCTCAGCCTAACCCTAAACCTTATCCTAACCATAACCCTCACCCTCACCCTCATCCTAACCCTACCCCTAACCATAACCCTCACCCTAACCCAACCTCCACGCTAAACCTAACCCTCACCTTAAAGCTAACCCTCACCCTAACCCTAAGCCTAGCTCTAACACCAAACCTCATCCTCACCCTAACACTAACCCTAACACTAACCCTTACACTAAACCTCACCCTAATGCTAACTCTAACCCTAAACCTCATGCTGACCCTAACCCTAACCCTCATCCTCAGCCTAACCGTAAGCCTAAGCCTAAGCCTAACCCAAACCCTCACACTCACTCTCACCCTAACCCATACCCTAATCCTAATCCAAACCCTAACCCTAACCCTAACACTCACCCTAACCCTCACCCTAACCCTAAAAATAACACTAAAAATAACCCTAACCCTAACCCTCACCCTAACACTAACTCTAAACCTAAACCTCACTCTCACCCTAACCCTAACCCTAAACCTAAACCTAACCCTAACCCTCACCCTGACCCTAACCCTGAACCTCACCATAACCCTAACCCTAACCATCACCCTCACCGAAGCCCTCAACCTAACCCTAATCCTAAACCTAACCCTCACTCTAACCCTCACCCTAACCCTAACCTTAACTCTCACCCTAACACTAATCCTATCCCTGACCCTCACCCTAAAACTTACCCTCACTCTTACACTAACCCTAACCCTAACACTAACCCTCACACTAACCCTAAAACTCACCATAACTCTAAACCTCACACTAACCCTCACCCTAGCGCTCACCCTAACCCTAATCCTAAGCCTAAACCTCATCCTCACCCTCACCATAACCCTAAACGTAACCCTCACCCTAACCCTCAACGTCACGCTCGGCCTAAGCCTAAGCCTAAGCCTAAGCTTAAGCCTAACCCTCACACTCACCCTCAGCCAAACCCTAACTGTAACACTAACACTAACACTCACAGTAACACTCACCCTAACGCTAAATCTAACCCTATACCTCACCCTCACCGTAACAATAACCCTCACCCTCAACCTCACCCTCAGCCTGAACCTAACCCTAACCCTAATCCTAAACCTAACCCTCACCCTCACCCTCACCCTAAACTTAAACCTAACCATAACCCTCACACTCACCGTCACCCTAACCGTAACCCTTAACCTAACCCTCACCCTATCCCTCATCCTAACCCTCACGAAAACCCTAACCATCACTCTCACCCTATCCCTCACCCTAACCATCACGAAAACCCTAACCCTCACTCTCAGCCTAACCCTCACCCTAACACTTACCCTCACACTAACCCTAACCATAACGCTCACCTTCACCCTAAACCTAACCCTAACGCTCACCATCACCCTAACCTTCACTTAAACCCTAACCCACACCCACACCCTAGACCTCAGTCTCACCCTCACCCATACCCTCACGCTAATCCTCACCCTCACCCTAAACATCAGCCTAAGCCTAACCCTCACCCTTACCCTAACTCTCACCCTCACCATCACCCTCAGCCTAACCCTAATCCTAAACGTAATCCTAACCCTAACCCTCACCCTCAACCTCAACCTCAACCTAACCTTAACCCTAACCCCAATCCTAAACCTTAACTTCAGCCTCACCCTAACCCTAACCCTAACCCTCACCCTAACCCAAATCCTAACCCTAACCGAAACCCTAACCCTCACCCTAAACCTCACCATTACCCTAAACCTAACACTTACCCTAACACTAACCCTCAGCCTAAACCTCACCCTAACACTAACTCTAACCCTAAACCTCATCCTCATCGTAACCCTAACCCTCACCCTCACCCTCAACCTCATCCTAACCCTAAGGCTAAGACTAACCCTAACCCTAATGCTTACACTCACCCTCACCCTAACCCTAAACCTGAACCTTTTCCTAACCCTAACCCAAACATTCATCCTAACCTTCACCCTAACCCTAACCCTAACACTAACACTAAACCTAACCCTCACCAAAACCCTCACCCAAAATCTAACTCTAACTCTAAACCCCACCCTCACCCTAACCCTAACCCTCACCTTTACCTCACCCTCACCGCAACCCTAACCGAAACCCTAACCCTAAACTTCACCCTCAACCTCACCCTAACCCAAACCCAAACCCTCAACCGAACCCTCAACCTAACCCTCATCCTCACCATCACCCTCAGCCTAACCCTAACCCTAATTTAACCCTAACCTTCACCCTCAACCTAACCCTAGCCCTAACCCTTACTCTCACCCCAACCCAAACCTCCACCCTAAACTTAACCCTCACCCTAACCCTAACCCTAACGCTAACCCTAACCCTCACACTAACCCTAACCCTCACCATAAACGTAATCGTACCCCTCACGCTACCCCTCACCCTACGCCTCACCCTAACCATAAACCTAACCCTAATCTTAACCCTAACCCTAACCCTAAACCTCACCCCAATTCTAACCCTCAACCTCACCCTCAACCTCACGCTCAACATAACCGTAACCCTAACCCTAACCCTAACACTAACCTTAAACCTAAACCTAACCCTAATCCTAATCCTTAAACTCACCCTCAAACTCACCCTAACCTTAACAATGACCCTAATCCTAACCCTAAACCTAACCCTAACCCTAATTCTAACACTCAGCCTAACCAAAAGCATAACCTTAAACCTCACCAGAACCCTAACCAAAACCCTCACCCTCACCCTAACCCTAAATCTAACCCTAACCCTACCCCTCACCCTAACACTGACTCTAACACTCACGGTAACCCTAACCCTCAATTTCACCCTAACCCTCACCCTAAACCTTACCCTAACCCTAACTCTAACCCTAACCCTAACCCGCACACTAAACCTAACCCTCACCCTAACCCTAACACTTACCCTCATCCTCACACTCAGCCTCAACCTAAAACTAAACCTAACTGTCACCCTAACCCTCACACTAACTCTAAGGCTAACCCTAACCTTCATTCTCACCCTAACCCTCACGCTAACCCTAACCCTAACCCTCACTCTAACCCTTGCCCTCACAATAACCCTCACCATAAGCCTAACCCTCACCCTAACTCTAACCTTCACACTCAACCTCAGCCTAAACCTAAACCGAATCCTATCCTTCACCCGCACTCTCAGCCTAACCTCAACCGAACCCTAACCCTAAACCTAAACCTCACCCTCACCCTAACCCTCACTCTAACCCTAATCCTAACCCTACACCTAATCCTAACCCTCAGCCGCACCCTAAACCTCACCATCAGTCTAACCCTAAACCTAAACCTAACCCTCACCCACACCCTAACCCTCAGACTCAACCAAACCCTCACCCTCACCCTAAAACTCACCCTAACCTTAACCCTCAACCTCACCCTCACCCACAACCAAACCCTAATCCTCAGTCTCACCCGAAATCTCACCCTCATCCTAAACCTCACCCTCACCCTAAACATCACCTACGCCTAACCTTCACCCTCACCATAACCCTAAACCTAAACCTCACCCTAACCTTAACCCTCACCCTCAACCTAACCCTCAGCCTCACCCTAACCCTAATCCTACCCCTAAACCTCACCCTCACTCTCCACATCATCTTAAACTAACCCTCACCCTAACTCTAACCCTAACCCTCAGCCTAACCCTAACTCTCCCCCTAACCCTCACCCTCACCCCAACCTCACCCTAACCATAACCCTAAACCTAGCCCTTACCCTATCCCTAACCATCACACTCACCCTCACACTCAACCTAACCCTTACCCTCAAACTAGCCCTCAGCCTAAACCTAACACTAACCCTAAACCTCACCCTCACCCTGACACTCAGACTAACCCTAACCCTAAACCTAATCCTAACCTTAACCCTCACACTCACATTCACTATAAACCTCATCCTCACCATAGCCCTCACTCTAACCCTAACCCTAACCCAAACCCTAAACCTCAACATCACCCTCCCCCTCCCCCTCTGCCTCAGGCTAACCCTAACCCTAACCTTAATCCTAACCCTAACCCTAACACTCACACTAACCCTAACCCTCACTCTCACCCTAAACCTCACCCTAACACTTACCCTCACCCTAACCCTTACCCTAAGCCTAACGCTCACACTAAACCTAACCCTCACCCTAACCCTAATGCTAACCATCACCAAAACCCTAAGCCTAACCCTAAACCTCACCCTAAACTTAATCATCACCATCACCCTAGCCCTCAAACCAACCCTAATCCTAACTCTAACCCTCACACTTACCCTCACCATAACCGTAAATCTCACTATCACCCTCACCCTAACACTAACCCTAACCCACAAGCTAAGCCTAATGCTCACCCTAACCCTAACCCTAACCCTCACCCTCAACCTCATCCTCACCTTAGCCCTAAACTTAACCCTAACCCTCACCCTAACCCTAAGCCTAATCCTAATGCTAACTCTAAGCCTCACCCTCACCCAAACCCTCACCCTCACCCTAACCCTCACCCTAACCCTAATCATAACCCGCAACCTCACCCTAACCCAAAACCTAAACCTAAACCGAACCCTCACCCTCACCCTCACCCTCACTCAAAACCTAACTCTAACCGTAACCCTTACCCTCACCCTCACTTAAACCCTAACAATAACCCTAAACCTAACTGTAACTCTAAACCTCAAACTACCCCTAACCCTAACCCTAACCGTAACCCTCACCCTGACACGATGATCGTAACCCTCACATTCACTCTAACCCCCAACCTAACCTTTACCCTCACCCTAACCATAACACTAGCCCTAAGCCTATCCATCCCACTAACCCCAACCCTAACCCTCACGCTCACCCTCACACTCACCCTAACCCTCACCCTCACCATAGCCCTCACACTAACCCTAACCCAAACAAAACCCTACACCTCAACATCACCCTCACCCTCAACCTCACCCTCAGGCTAACCATAACCCTAATCCTAACCCTAACCCTCACCCTAACACTCAAGCTAACCCTAACCCTCACTCTCACCCTAAACCTCACCCTAACCATAACTCTCACTCTCACCCTCACACTAACACTAACACTAACCCTCACCCTAACCCTAACCCTACCCCTCACGCTCACCCTCAACCTCACCCTAGCCCTAAACTTAACCCTAACCCTCACACTAACCCTAAGCCTAATCCTAATGCTAACTCTAAGCCTCACCCTCACTCATGCCCTTACCCTCAACCTAACCCTCACCCTAACCCTAATCATAACCCGCAACCTCACCCTCATCCAAAACCTAAACCTAAATCGAACCCTCACCCTCACCCTCACCGTCACTCAAAACCTAACTCTACCCGTAACCCTTACCCTCACCCTCAAATTAACGCTAACAATAACCCTAACCCTAACTGTAACTCTAACCCTCAAACTAACCCTAACCCTAACCTTTACCCTCACCCTAACCATAACCCTAGCCCTAAGAATAAACCTCCCACTAACCCCAACCCTCACCCTAACCCTCACCCTAACCCTAACCCTAAACCTAACCCTCACACTCACACTAATTCTAAACCTAAACCTAACCATAACCCTCAGGCTAACACTCAAAGAAACTCTAAGGCTAACCTAAACCTCACTCTCACCCTACTAACCCTCACCCTCAACCTAACTTTTACCCTAACCCTAATCCTAACCCTAACCCTCACCCTCACCCTGTCTCTAATCCTAACTGTCACCCTAACCCTAAACCTATCGCTAAACCTCACCCTATCCCTAACCCTCACCCTAACCCTAACACAAACCCTGACCCTCACCATAACCCTAACCCTAACCCTCACCCTAAACCTCACCCTAATGCTTACCCTCAACCTAACCCTAAACCTAACTCTAACCCTAATCCTCACAATAACCCTATGCCTAACCCTAACCCTAACACTCACCCTAATGCTAAAACTCAACCTAAACCTCACCCTCAGCCTAACCCTCAACATCAGCCTAACACTCACCTCACCCTAAACATCAACCTAACCCTAACCTTCACCCTAACCCTAACCCTAACACTCAACCTAAACCTCACCATCACCCTCACACTCACCCTAAGCCTAACCCTAACCCTACCCCTAAACCTTACCCTAACCCTCATCATCACCCTCACCCTAAACCTATCCCTAACCCTACCACTAACCCTCACCCTCACCCTAACCCTACCTCTAACCCTAACCCTAACCCTCACCCTAAACCTAACCCTCAACCGCAACCTAACCCTAACCCTCACCCTAACCCTTATCCTCACCCTAAAGCTAACCCTAAACCTAATCCTAACAATCAAAATAACCCTAACCCTCATTCTAACCATAAACCTACCCCTCAACCTAACACTCACCCTAACCCTAACCCTAAACCTAACCCTCACCTTAGCCCTAACCTTAAGCCTCACCCTCAACTTAACCCTCACCGTCACACTAACACTCACCCTAAGCCTAACCCTCACCCACATCTTAACCCTCACCCGAACCGAACCCTCACCCTAACACTCACCCTCATCCTAAACATCACCCGAACCCTAACCCTCACCCTAACACTAAAACTAAACTTCACCCTCACCCTAACAATCTCCCTAAAACTTAACATCACCCTAACCCTAACCCTAAACCTCACCCTCAGCCTAAACCTAACCGTAACCCTAATCCTAAACCTAACCCCCACCCTCACCCTCACCCTCACCGTCACCCTAAGCGTAACCCTTAACCTAACCCTCACCCTATCACACACCCTAACCCTCACGAAAAACCTAACCCTCATTCTCACCCTTTCCCTCACCCTAACCCTAACCATAACGCTCACCTTCACCCTAAACCTTACCCTAACGCTCACCATTACCCTAACCCTCACCTAAAACCTAACCCACACCCGCACCCTAAACCTCAGTCTCACTCTCACCCATACCTCACCCTAACCCTCACCCTCACCCTAAACATCACCCTAAGCCTAACCCTCACCCTTACCCTAACTCTCACCCTCACCCTCACCCTCAGCCTAACCCTAAACCTAACCCTAATCCTAACCCAAACCCTCACCCTCACCCTCAACCGCAACCTAACCTTAACCCTAAACCTAATCCTAATCCTAACCCTCAGAATCACCCTAACCCCAACACTAAACCTCACCTTAACACTAACCCTCAACTTCTCCCTCAGCTTACCAGTATCCGTAACCCTAATCCTAACCGTCACACTCACCCTCACCCTAACCTAACCCTAATCCTCACCCTAACACTAACACTAACTCTCACCCTCACCCTCACCCTAACCCTAATACTACCCCTCACCAAAACCCTAACTCTCACCCTCACCCTCACCCTAACACTCATCCTCACCCTTACCCCAAACCTCACCCTAATCCTCACACTCACCCTCACCCTATCCCTCAGTCTAACCCTAACCTTAACCCTAATCCTAACCCTCACACTCACCCCTTATCCTCAGCCTAACACTCACCCTCATACTCGCCCTCACCCTAACCCTTAACCTCACTGTAACCCTCACCCGAACCCTGAGCTTAACCATAACACTAATCCTAACCCTAGCCCTCAACCTCACCCTCACCCTAAACCTAACCCTAACCCTAGGCCTCACCCTCACCATCACCCTCACCGTAACCCTAACCCTCACCCTAACCCTGTCCCTAACCCTAACCGTCACAGTAACCCTAACCCTAACCCTAACACTCACACTCACCCTAACCTTAAAACCCTAACCCTCACCTTAAAACTCACCGTAACACTCATGAAAACCCTAACCATCACTCTCACCCTAAACCTCACCCTAATGCTTATCCTCACCCTAACCCTCACCCTAACCCTAACAACCCTCATCCTATCCCTCATCCTAATCTTAACCCTACCCCACACCCTAACCCTAATCCTAACACTCACCCTTACACTAACCTTAACCCTAAACCTAACTCTAAACTTCCCCCTAATCCTCAACATAACCCTAACCCTACCCCTCACCTTAACACTAACCCTAACCTTAACCCTCATCCTCACCCTAAACCTCACCCTAACTCTTAACCTCATCGTAACTCTAACCCTAACTCTAACCCTCAACCTCACCCTAAACCTCACCCTCACAATAACTCTTACCTCACACCAAACCTCACCCTAAACCTAAACCTGACCCTCAACCTCACCATCACTGTAACCGTAAGTCTAACCCTAACCCTAACAATAACCCTAACCATAAACCTAACCGTCACCCTCACCAAAACCCTAAACCTAACCCAATCCCTCACCCTAACCCTACCCCTAACCCTAACCCTAAACCTCACCTAAACCCTAACCCTAACCTCACCCTCACCGTAAAAGTAACCCTAACCCTAACAATAACCCAAAAGTTGACCCTAATCCAAACCCTCACGCTCATGCTCACCATAACCCGAAGCCTAACCCTAAGCCTAACCCTAACCCTTAACCTCACCCTAATCCGAATCCTCACCCTATCCCTCACCCTCAACCTCACCTTACCCATAATTCTAACCCTAACCCTAACCCTAACCCTAAACCTCACCTTAACCCTCACGCTCACCCTAACCCTAACACATAACCTAACAAAACACAAAACCTAGCCCACACCCTAACCCTAAACCTAACCCTAACCCTCACAGTAAACCTAACCCTCACCCTAACCCTAACCCTATGCCTCACCCTAAGCCTAATCCTAACCCTAACCATAATCCTAACCCTAAACCTCACCCTAACCCTAACACTAATCCTCACACTCATCGTCACCCTCATCTTAACTGTAACCCTAACCCTAACAATAAACATAACCCTTAACCTAATCCTAACCCTCACCCTCACCCTAACCCTAAACCTAAACCTAACCCTCATCCTAAAACTAACCCTCACTCTAACCGTAAACCTTAACCTAACCCAAACCCTCACCCTAACCCTAGCCTTATACTTAAACCTAAACCTCACCCTAACCCTAACGCTAACCCTCACCATCCCCCTAGCCCTCACCCTAACCCTAATCCTAACCCTAAACCTCATCCTAAATCTAACACTCACCTTAATCTTAAACCTCACCCTCACCCTCAGCCTAACCCTAAGCCTAAACATAACCCTAACCCTAATAGTCACACTCACACTAACTCTATTCCTAATCCTAAAACTAACACTAACCCTAACCCTAACCCTAACCCTATCCCTAAAAGAACCCTAACCGTAACCCTAAACCTCACCCTCACCTTATCCCTAAAGTTAACCCTAACCCTAACCCTAACCCTAAACCTCACCCTAAACCTTACCCTCACCCTAAACCTCACCCTCACCCCCACCGTAACCGTAACTCTAACCCTAACCCTAATAATAACCCTAACTCTAAACCTAAACCTATCCCTAACCCTCACCCTCACCCTCACCCTCATCCTAACCCTAACCCTCACCCTAACCCCAATGCTAACCCTCACCCTCACCCTCACCCTAACCCCAATCCTAACCCTAACCCTCACCCTAACCCTCACCCTAACCCTAAACCTAACACTCACCCTACATCTAACCCTCACCCGCACCCTAAAACTAATCCTAACCCTAGGCCTCACCCTCATACTCACCCTCACCCTCAGCCTAACCATAACCGTAATCCTAATCCTAAACCTCAACCTCACACCACACCCTAAGCCTAACCCTCACGTCACCCTCACCCTCACCCTAACCCTTACCTTCAACCTTAACCTCAGCGTAACCCTAACTCCAATCCTAATCCTAACCCTCAACCTCACCCTCACCCTAAACCTAAAACTAACCCTAGGCCTCACCCTCACCCTCACCCTCACCATAACCCTAACCCTCACTCTCAACCTAACCCTATCCCTAACATTTACCCTAACCCTAACCCTAAACCTAACCCTAACACTCACACTCACCCTAACCCTAAAACCCTAAACCTCACCCTAAAATTCACCATAACACTCATGATAACCCTAAACCTCACTCTCACCCTAAAACTCACCCTAATGCATATCCTCACCCTAACCCTAACCCTAACCCTCATCCTAATCTTAACCCTAACCCTCACCTTAACACTAACTCTAACCCTAAACCTCACCCTCACCTTAAACCTCACCCTCATCCTAGCCTTCATCCTAACCCTAATCCTAACCCTAAACCTCACCCTAAACCTAAACCTAACACTCACCCTAAATCTGACCCTCACCTTCACCCTTCCCCTAACCCTAAGTCTAACCTTAACCATAACCCTAACCCTCACCCTAACCCTCACCCTCACCCTAAACATAACCCTATCCCTAACCCTCACCCTAACCTTAAGTATAACCCTCACTCTAACCCTAGCCCTCACCCTCAATCTCACCCTCAGCTTAACACTAAACCTAACCCTAATCCTAACCGTAACCCTCGCCTTCACCATCAACCTAACCCTAAACCTAACCCTCACCTAACCCTAACCCTCACCCTCACCCTCAGCCTAACAATATCCCTACCCCTAATCATAACCCTCACACTCATGTTCACCCTAACCCTAACACGAAACCTCACCCTAACAATAATGCTTACCCTCAACCTCACCCTCACCCTAACCCTCACCCTAACCCTAAACCTAACCCTAAACCTCACCCTCACCCTCACACTCACACTCAGCCTAACCCTAACTGTAAGCCTAATCCTAACCCTCACCCTCACCTCTCACCATCAGCCTAAACTTGACCTTCACACTAACCCTCACCCTAACCCTTACCCTCACCACAACCCTCACCCTCCCGCTCAGCGTAAACCTTACCCTTATCCTAACCCTAACTCTCAAACTGACCCTCACCCTAAACCTAACCCTAACCCTAAGCCTCACCCTCACCTTCACCCCCACCCTCACCCTAAACCTAACCCTCACCCTAAACCTCTCCCCAACCCTAAACCACATTCTAATCCTAACCCTAACCCTAAACCTCACCCTCACCCTCACCGTCACCCTCTGCCTAACCCTAACCCTAACCTTAATCCTAACCCTCACCCTAACACTTACCCTCAAACTAACACTAACCCTAAAACCATCCTGCACACTAAAACTTACCCTCACCGTGACCCTAACCATACCCCTCACCATACCCATCACCCTAACCCTAACCCTAACACTAACCCTCACCCTCACCCAGACACTAACCCTACCCATCACCCTACCCCTAACCCTAACCCTCAGCCTCACCCTAAACATCACCCTAACCCTAACCCTCACACTAACTTTAAGCCTAACCCTCACCCTAAACCTTGCCCTCAACCTCACCCTCAGCTTAACACTAAACCTAATGCTAACCCTAACCGTCAAACACACCCTCAACCTAACCCTAACCTTAACCCTCACCCAATCCCTTATGCTCACTCTCACTTTCACACTCACCCTCACCCTAACCCTAAACCTAAGCCTAAATGTCACCCTCACCCTCACACTCACCCTCATCTTAACCTAACTGTAACCCTAATCCTTACCCTCAACTTCACCCTTCACCCTCAGCCTAAAACTCACCCTCATATTAACCTTCACCCTAACCCTTACACTCACCCTAACCGTCACGTTCACCCTCAGCATAACCCTAACCCTAATCCTAACCCTAACCCTCAACCTCACACTCACCCTAAACCTAAACCTAGCACTAAGCCTCACACTCACACTCACTCTCACACTCACCCTAACCTTAACCCTCACCCTAACACTATCCTAAACCTAACCCTCACCCTAACCCTAACCCTATCCCTAACACTCACACTCACCCTAACACTAAAACCCTATCCCTCACCCTAAAACTCACCCTAACACTCATGATAACCCTAACCCTCACTCTCACCCTAAACCTCAATCTAATGCTTATCCTCACCCTAACCCTCACCCTAAACCTAACCCTAACTCTCATCCTAACCCTAATCCTAACCTTAACCCTAACCCTCACCCTAGACCTAACCCTAACCCTAAACCTCACGCTCACCCTCACGCTCACCCTAACCCTAACCCTAACTCTAATCCTAACCCTCACCCTCAACCCTCACCCTCAGCCTAATCCTCATCCGCACACTAACCCTTACCCTAACCCTTACCCTCATCCTAACCCTCACCTTCACCCTCAGCATAAACCTAACCCTAATCCTAACCCTAACCCTCATCCTCAACCTCACTCTAAACCTAACCCTAACCCAAGGCTTCACCCTCACTCTCAACCTAACTCTCACCCTAACTCTTACCCTCAACCTAAACCTAACCCTAACCCTAACCCTCACACTAAATTACCCTCAGCCTAAGCCTAAACCTCACCCTCATCCTAGCCCTCACCCGAACCCTAAACGTAACACTCACCCTCACACTTACCTTAACCCTAACCTTAACCATCAACCTAATCCTAAACTTAACCTTAACCTTCCCATTTAACCCTCAACGTAACAGTAACCCAAACCCTCAATCTAACACGAACCCAAACCTTAACCCTCACCCTCACCCTAACCCTCAACCTAACACTTAATCTCACCATAACGTTAACCCTAACCCTAACCCTCAACCTCACCCTAAACCTAACCTTCACCCTAACTCTTATGTCACCCTAAACTTCACCCTAATCTAACCCTAACCGGAAACCTCAACTTAACCCTCACTCTCACCCTAACACTAACCTAAACCCTAATCCTCAACCTAACCATCACCCTAACCCTAAACCTAACCCTAACCCTCACAGTAACCCTAACACTCACCCTAACCCTAACCGTACCCCTCACCCTAAGCCTCATCCTAACCCTAACCATAACCCTAACAATAATCCTAACCCTAAACCTCACCCTAACCCTAACACTAACCCTCACACTCATCCTCACCCTCACTGTACCTGTAACCCTAACCCTAACACTAAAAATAAACATAAACCTTAACCTAATCCTAACCCTCACCCTCACCCTAACCCTAACCATAACCATAACACTAACCCTAACCGTACACCTCACCCTAACCGTAAACTTTACCTTAACCCTAAAGCTCACCGTAACCCTAACCCTATAGTTAACCCTAAACCGCACCCTAACCCTACCCTAACCCTCACCATCAACCTAGGCCTCACACTAACCCTAATCATACCCCTAACACTCATCCTAAACTAACTCTAATGCTCACCCTCAGCCTCAGCCTAAACCTAACCCTAAGCTTAATCCTAACTCTAACCCTCACACTCAAACTCAATCTAACCCTAACCCTAAAACTAATCCTAATCGTAACCCTCACCCTAACACTAACACTAACCCTAACTGTAACCCTAAACCTCACCGTCACCCTAAGCCTAAACCTAACCTTAACTCTAACCCTAAACGTAAACCTCACCCTAAACTTACCCTAAACCGAACCCTCACCCTCACCCTCACCGTAACCGTAACTCTAACCCTAGCGTAACAATAACACTAACCCTAACCCTAACACTACCCCTAACCCTAAACCTAAACCTCACCCAAACCCAAACCCTAAACTCAGCTTCAGCCTCACCCTCACCGTAAAGTTAACCCTAAACCTAACCCTAACAATAACCCTAAACCTAACCCTAATCCTAACCCTCACCCTAACCCAAACCCTAACCCTAATCCTAACTCTCAACCTCATTGTAACCGTAACCCTAAATCTCACCCAAACACTAAACCTAACCCTAAACGTGACGTTTAGGTTCTCACTCTCATCATAAACGTAACCATAAGTATAACCCTTACGCTAACAATAATCCCAAAACTAACCCTAATCCTAACCCTCACCCTTACCCTAAGACTAACACTAACCCGAACCCTCACCCTAACCCTAACCCTCAACATAACCGTAAACCTAACACTAACCATCACACTAACCCTAACCCTAAACCTCACCCTAACCCTAACACTAATCCATACCATCATCCTAGCCCTAATCCTAAAACTAATCCTAACCCAAAACCTCACTCTAACCCTAACCCTAACACTAACTCTAACTCTCTCCCTAACCCTAATCCTAAAGCTAACATTCACCCTAACCCTCACCCTACCCTAACCATAATCCTCACCCTCACCCTAGCTCTCACCCTAACCCTAATCCTAACCCTAACCCTCAACCTCACACTCAACCTAAACCTACGCCTAACCCTAACCCTCACCCTAAACCTAACCTCCATCCTAATTCTCACCCTAACCCTAACCCTATCCCTAAACCTCACCCTAAACCTCACCCTCAACCTAACCCTAACCCAAACCCTAACCCTCAACCTAACCCTCACCCTAACCCTAACCCTAACCCTAACCCTCACCCTCACCCTAACCCTAACCCTAACCCTAACCCTAACCCTCACCTTCATTGTAACACTAACCCTAAACCTCACCCAAACCCTAACCCTCACCCTAACCCTCACCCTAACCCTAACCCTCAACATAACCGTAACCCTAACCCTAACACTAAACCTAACCCTAACCCTAAATCTCACCCTAACCCTAACCCTCAACATAACCGTAAACCTAACCCTAACACTAACCCTAATCCTAACCCTAAACCTCACCCTAAACCTAACACTAACCCATACCCTCAACCTAGCCCTAACGCTAAAACTAATCCTAACCCTAACCCTCACTCTAACCTTAACCCTAACAGTAACCCTAACTCTCACCCTAACCCTAATCCTAAAGCTAACTCTCACCCTAACCCTCACCCTACCCTAACCATAACCTCACCCTAGCTCTCACCCAAAACCTAATCCTAACCCTAACCCTCAACCTAAACCTACTCCTAACCCTAAACCTCACCCTAACCCTAACCTCCATCCTAACTCTCACCCTAACCCTAAACCTAAACCTAAATCTCACGGTAAACCTCACCCTCAACCTAACCCTAACCCAAACCCTAATCCTCAACCTAACCCTCACCCTAACCCTAAACCTAACCCTCACCTTAACCCTAACGCTCACCCTCACCCTAGCCCTCAACCTAACCCTAATCCTAACCCTAACCCTCATCCTAAACTTCACCCTAACCCTAAACCTAAACCTAACCCTCACCCTAAACCAAACCCTAACCCCAACCCTAACCCTCACCCTATCCCTCAAGAAAACCCGAACCCTCGCTCTCACCCTAACCTTCACGCTAACGCTCACTGTCACCCTAACACTCACCCTAAACCTAACCCACACCCACACCCCAATCCTCAGTCTCACCCTCACGCATACACTCACTCTAACGCTCGCCCAATCCCTAAACCTCACCCTAAGCCTAAACCTTACACTTACACTAACCCTCACCCTAACCCTCAACTTAAGCCTAAACATAAACCTAAGCCTAATCCTAACCCTAACACTCACCCTTACCCTCAACCTCAACCTAACCATAACCCTAACCCTAATCCTAACCCTAACCCTCAGCCTCACACTAACCCTAACTCTAACCCTAAAACTAACCCTCACCCTAACCATAATGCTATGCCTAATGCTCACCCTAACCCTCACCCTAATACTTACTCTCCCGCTAACCCTCACCCTAAAGCTAACCCTAACCCTAACCCTAAAGATCATTATAACCTTCACCCTAACACATACGATAACTCTAACCCTCATTCTCACCATAACCTTCACCCTAACCCTTACCCTCACCCCAAACCGAACCCTAAACCTCACACTAAAACTAACCCTCACTCTTACCTAAACCTTACCCTCACCCTCATCTTAAACCTAAACCTAACCCTAAACCTAAGCCTCACCATAACCCTCACACTTGGACTACGGCTAACACTAACCCTCCCTATCACCCTAACCCTTACCCTTAATCTTAAACTCACCCTAACCCTTACCCTAACCCTCACACTATACGTAATCCTCACCCTCACTAACCCTACCGCTCACCCTCACGCTCACCCTCACCCTAACACTTACACTCTCCCTAACCCTCACCTTAAGCCTTAGCTTTGCCCTAACCCTCACCCTAACCCTAACCCTATCACTAACCCTCACACTAACCGTCAGCATAAGCCTCACACTAACCCTCACCCATTTCCTAGCCCTCACCCTCAACCTCACCCTCAGTTTAACACTAAACCTAACCCTAATCCTAACTGTAACTCTCGGCCTCAACGTCACCCTAACCCTAACCCTAAACCTCAACCTAAACCTAACACCCACACTCATCCTCAGCCTAAAAGTATCCTAATCCTAATCCTAACCCTCACACTCACCCTCACACTAACCCAAACCCTAACCCTCACCCTAACCCTAATGCTAACCCTCAACCTCAGTCTCACCCTCAGCCTAACCCTCACCCTCACACTAACCCTCAGCCTCAGCCTAACTCTAACCAGAACCCTAATCCTAACCCTCACCATCAACCCTAACCCTCACCCTCACAATAACCCTCACCCTAACACTTACCCTCACCCTAACCCTCACCCTCACCCTCAGGGTTACCCTTAATCCTAACACTAACCCTCAAACTCACTTTCACCCTAAACCTAACCCTAAAACTAAGCCTCAACCTCACCCTAACCCTAACCCTAACACTCACACTAATCCTAACCCTAACCCTAAACCTAACCCTAAACCTAACCCTAAACCTAACCCTAAAGCTAACCCTCTCGCTCATCGAAATCCTAAACCTAACCCAAAACCTCACCCAAACCCTAAACCTAACCTTAACCGTAAACCTCACCCTATCCCTAACCCTAACCCTCACCCTCACCCTAGCCTTCACCCTAACCCTAATCCTAACCCTAACACTAACTCTCACCCTAACCCTAAACCTAACACTCACACTAAATCTAACCCTCACTCTCATCCTCACACTATGCCTAACCCTAAGCGTAAACCTAACACTAACCCTAACCCTAACACTCACCCTCATCCTCACCCTCACCCTCAGCCTAACCCTAACCCTAACCTTAACCTTAACCCTCACCATAACCCTGACACTAAGACTAAGTCTAACCCTAGCTATCACTATCCCCCCAACCCTCAACCTAACTCTTAATCTCACCATAAGTCTAACCCTAACTCTCACACTAAACCTAACCCTCACTCTAACCCTAACCATACCCCTCACCCTAACACTCACCCTAACCCTTAGCCTCACCCTAACCCTCACCCTAAGCCTTAGCCTTGACCTAACCCTCAGCGTAACCCTAAATCTATCACTAACCCTCACCCTAACCCTCACCCTAAACCTCACCATAACCATCACCCTAACCTTAACCCTAACCCTCATTCAAAGCCTAACACTCACCCTAACCATAACCCAAGCCCTCATCCTAACCCACAACCTAACCCTAAACCTAACCCTCATCCTAACCCTAACCCTAAACTTCACCCGCACCCTAACTCTCACCCTAACCCTAAACCTCTCCCTCACCCTCAGCCTAAAAGTATCCCTAAACCTAATCATAAACCTCACACTCATCCTCACCCTAATCTAACCCTAACCCTCACCCTAAACTTAATGCTCACCCTCACCCTCACACTAACCCTCACCCTCACCCTAACCCTAAACCTCACCCTCACCCTCACCCCTCATCCTCAGCCTAACACTCACTCTCACACTAACCCTCACCCTAACCCTTACCCTTACCCTAACTCTCACCTTCACCCTCAGCATATCACTAAACCTAACCCTCAACCTAAACCTCACCGTAAAACTAACCCTAATTCTAAGCCTCACCCTCCCTCTCCCCCTCCACATCCCCCTAACCCTAAACCTCACCCTAACCCTATTCCTAACCCTAACCCTCACCCTACCCCTAACCCTAACACTCACACTCTCCCTAATCCTAACCCTCACCCTAACACTCACCCTAACACTCATGATAACCCTAAACCTCACTCTCACCCTAAACCTCACCCTAATGCTAATCCTAACCCTAACCCTCACCCTAACCCTCATCCTAACCGTCATCCTAACCTTAACCCTAACCCTCACCCTAACCCTAACCCTTACCCTAAAACTCACCCTCACCCTCACCCTCCCCCTCAGCCTAAATGTAACCCTAACCCTAATCCTAACCCTCACACTCACCTCTCACCCTCAGCCTAAACCTCGCCCTAACCCTTACCCTCATCCTAATCCTCACACTCACCCTCAGCGTAACACTAACCCTAATCCTAACCCTAACCCTCAACCTCACCCTCACACTGAACCTAAACCTAAACATAATCCTCACCCTCGCTCTCACCCTAAACCTCACCCTAATCCTTACCCTCAACCTATCACTAATCCTAAACCTAACTCTCACACTAAAATTTACCCTCACCCTAACACTAAAACTACCGCTCAACCTACCCCTCACCCTAACACTAACTCTAACCCTAAACCTCACCCTCATCCTAGGCTTCAACCTAATCCTAATCCTAACACTCACCCTCACACTAACCTTAACCCTAACCTTAACCCTAACCCTAGCCTTCCCTCTAACTCTCAACCTAACCTAACCCTAACCCTCACCCTAACACTAACCATAAGCTTAACCCTCACCCTCACCCTAACCCTTAACATCACCATAACGTTAACCCTAACACTAACCCTAACCCTCACCCCTCACCCTGAGCCTAACCTTCACCCTCACACTAAACCTCACCCAAACCCTAAACCTCACCCTAACGCTCGCCCTCACACTCAGCATAACCCTAACCCTAACCCTCAAATTCACCCTCACCCTAAACCTAACCCTTACCCTAAGCCTCAACCTCACCTTCAAACTCACACTCACCCTCACCCTAACCCTCACCCTAACGCTATCCCTAACCCTAACCCTCACCCTAACCCTAACCCTAACACTCACACTCACTCTAACCCTAACCCTAACCTAACCCTCACCCTAAAACTCACCTCAACACTCATGACAACCTTAACCCTCACTATCACCCTAAACCTCACCCTAAAGCTTATCCTCACCCTAACCCTAACCATAACCCTAAACCTAACCCTCATCCTAACCTTAACCCTAACCCTCAATCTAACCCTAACCCTAACCCTAAACCTAACCCTCACCCTCACCCTCACCCTCAGCCTAACATTAACCCTCACCCTAATTCTAACCCTCACACTCACCCCTCAAACTCAGCCTAACCCTCACCCTCACACTAACCTTCACACTAACCCTTACCCTCACACTAGCCCTCCCCCGCCCCATCAGATTAACCATAACCCTAATCCTAACCCTAATCCTCAAACTCAACCTCACCCTAAACCTAACCCTAACCCAAAGCCTCACCCTCATTCTCACCCTAACCTTCACCTTAATCCTTACACTCAACCTAACCCAAACACTAACCCTAACACTCATACTAAAACTTACCCTTACCCTAACCCTACACCTCACCCTACCCCTCACGCTAACCCTAACCCTAACCCTAACCCTCACACTAGCCCTCACCCTAACCCTAATCCTAACACTCACCCTCACACTAACCTTAAACCTAACACTAATCCTAAACCTAACACTAAACCTAACCTTCCCCCAAACCCTCAACCTAACCATAACCCTAACCCTCACGCTAACAGTAACCCTAAACTTAAACCTCACCCTTACTCTAACCCTCACCCTAACTTTTCACCTCACCCTAACGTTAACCCTAACCCTAACTCTAACCTCAACCCAAACCTCCCCCTAACCGTCAAACTGTCCCTCACCTTAACCGTAACCCTAACACTTACCCTCACGGTAAACCTCACCCTAACGCTAACTCAAACCCTCACCCTAACCCTACCTGTAACCCTAACTCTAAACCTCACCAAAACCCTAACCCTAACCTCACCCTCAGCCTCACCCTCACCGTAAAGATAACCATAACACTAGCCCTAACAATAACCCTAAACCTAAACCTAATCCTAACCCTCACCCTCACCATAACCATAACCGTAACCCTAACCCTCACTGTAACCCTAACCCTAAACCTCACCCTTACCCTAACCCTAAACCTAAACCTCACCCTAACCCTAACCCTAACCCTAAATCTCACCCTAACCCTAACCCTAACACTAACACTCAACCTCAACCTCACCATAACTGTAACTCTAACCCTAATTCTAAAATTAACCCTAACCCTAACCCTAACTCTAAACCTAACCATAACCCTCACCCTCACCGTAACCCTAACCCTAACCATACACCACACCCTCACTGTAACCCTAACCCTAAACCTGACCCTCAGTCTCACCCTAACCACAAAGGTAAACATAACCCTAACCCTAACCCTAAAAATAACCCTAAACCTAATCCTAATCCTAACCGTCACACTCACCCTAACCTCAACCCTAACCCTAACCCTCACCTTCATTGTAACCCTCACCCTAAACCTAACCCTCACCCTAACCCTAACCTTCACCCTCACCCTCAACCTCAGCCTAACACTAAGACTAACCCTAACCCTAACCCTCAAACTCAACCTCAACCTACCCCTAAACCTATCCCTAACCCTAAAACTAACCATCACCCTAACCCTAAACCTAACACTAACCTTAACACTAACCCTAACCCTCAGCCTCACCCTCACCCTAGCCTTCAACCTAAACCTAATCCTAACCCTAAACCTCACCCTAACTCTAAACCTAACACTCACCGTTAATCTAACCCTCACCCTCACCCTCACCCTACGCCTAAGCCTAAGCCTAACCCTCAACCTAACCCTAACCCTCACACTCACCCTCATCCTCACCCTAAACCTCAGCCTAACCCTAACCCTAACACTAACCTTAACCCTCACCATAACCCTCACACTAAGACTAAGGCTAACCCTAACCCTCACTATCACACCAACCCTCACCCTATCTCTTACCCTCACCCTAACTCTAACCCTAACCCTAATATTAAACCTAACCCTCACCCTAACCCTAAACATACCCCTCACCATAACCCTCACCCTAACCCTTAGTCTCACCCTGAACCTCACCATAAGACTTAGCCTTGCCCTTACCCTCACCCTAACCCTAAATCTATCACTAACCCTCACCCTAACCCTCACCCTAACCCTCATGCTAACCCTCAACCTAACCATCACCCTAACCCTAACTCTAGCCCTCATCCTAAACCTCATCCTAACCCTAAACCTAACCCTCAACCTAAACCTAACCCTAAACCTCACCCGCACCCTAACCCTCACATTAACCCTAACCCTCACCCTAAACATCACCCTAACCCTAACCCTCACACTAACCTTAAGTCTAACCCTCACCCTAACCCTAGCCCTCACCCTCACCCTCAGCCTCAGCATAGCACTAAACCAAATCCTAATCCTAACATTAACCCTCACCCTCACCATCACCCTAACCCTAATCCTAACCCTCACCCTAACCGTAAACCTCACCCACACTCTCAGCGTAAAAGTATCCCTAACCCTAATCCTAACCCTCTCCTTAACCTAACCATAACCCTCACCCTAACCCTAATGCTAACCCTCACCCTCACACTCACCCTAACCCTCACCCTAACCCTAAACCTAACCCTAAACCTCACCCTCAACCTCACCCTCACCCTCAGCCTAACCCTCACTCTCACGCTAACCCTCACCCTAACCCTTACCCTCACCCTGACCCTTACCCTCAACCTAAGCATAACTCTAACCCTAACTCTCAACAGCACCCTCATCCTAAACCTAACCCTAATTCTAAGCCTCCCCCTCCCCCTCCCCCTCACCCTTACCCTAATCCTAACCCTCACCCTAACCCTATCCTTAACCATAACCCACACCCTAACCCTAACTCAAACCCTAACTCTCACACTCACCATAACCCTAATCCTAACCCTCACCCTAACACTCACCCTAACACTCATGTTAACCCTAAACTTCACTCTCACCCTAAACCACACCCTAAAGCTTATCCTCACCCTAACCCTCACCCTAACACTCATCCTAACCCTCATCCTAACCTTGACCCTAACCCTCACCATAACCCTAACCCTAAACCTAAACCTCACCCTCAACCTCATTCTCACCCTTAGCCTAACCCTAACCCTAACCCTAATCCTAACCCTCACACTCACCACTGAACCTCAGCCTAAACCTCACCCTAACCCTTTCACTCTCCCTATCCCTCACCCTAACCCTCAGCATAACCCTAACCCTAATCCTAACCCTAACCCTCAACCTCACCCTCACCCTTAACCTAACCCTAACCCTAAGCCTCAACCTCACACTCACCCTAATCCTCACCCTAACCCTTACCCTCAACCTAACCCTAAGCCTAACCCTAACCCTCACACTAACCCTAACCCTACCCCTCACCCTACCTCTCACACTAACCCTAACACTAACCTTCACACTCACCCTAGCCCTCACCCTAATCCTAATCCTAACACTTACACTCACACGAACGTTAACCCTAACCCTAACCCTAACCCTCACCCTAGACTTCCCTCTAACCCTCAACCTAACCTAACCCTAACCTTCACCGTCACACTAAACCTCACCCTAACCCTAACCCTCACCCTAACCCTCACCCTCACACTCAGCATAACCCTCACCCTAACCCTCAAACTCACCCTCAACCTGAAACTAACCCTAAACCTAAGCCTCACCCTCACCCTCACCCTTACCCTAACCCTAACCCTCACGCTAACCCTATACCTAACCCTAACACTCACACTCACCCTAAACCTAATCCTAACCCTAACACTCACCCTAACACTCATGATAACCTTAACCTTCACTCTCACCCTAATCCTCACCCTGATGCTTATCCTCACCCGAATCCTCACCCAAAATCTCAACTTAACGCTCATCCTAACCTTAACACTAACCTGCACCCTAACCCTAACCCTAAAACTAAACCTCCCCCTCCAGCTCCCCCTCCCCATCCCCCTCAGCCTAACGTTAACCCTCACACCAATTCTATCCATCACACTCACGCCTTACCCTCAGCCAAACCCTCACCCTCACACTAACCCTCACCCTAACCCTTATCCTCACCATAACCCTCCCCCTCTCCCTGAGCTTAACCCTAACCCGAATCCTAACCCTAAACATCAACCTCACCCTCACCCTAAACCTAACTCTAACCCTAAGCTTCACCCTCACTCTCACCCTAACACTCACCTTAAACCTTACCCTCAACCTAACCCTAACCCTAACCATAAACCTCACACTAAAACTTACCCTCACCCTAACCCTAACCCTATCCCTCACCCTACCCCTCACACTAACCCTAACCCTAACCCTAACCCTCACCCTCACACTAGCCCTCACCCTAACCCTAATCCTAACACTCGCCCTCACATTAACCTTAAACCTAACCCTCACCCTAACCCTAAACCTAACCTTAACCTTCCCCCAAACCCTCAACCTAACCCTAACCCAAACACTCACACTAACACTAACACTAAATTTAACCCTCAACCTTACCCTAACCCTCACCCTTTTAACCTCACCCTAACGTTAACCCTAACCCTAACCCTCAACCTCACCCTAAACCTCACCCTAACCCTAACCCTCAGCCTAACTCTAACCCCATCCTAAACCTCACCCTAACCCTAACCCTAACCCTCACACGCACCCTCACCGAAACAGTACCTCTAACCCTAACACTAAAAATAACCCTAATCCTAACCCTAAAACTAACACTAACCCTCACCCTCACCATAACCGTAACCCTAACCCAAACCCTCACCCTAACACTACCAACAAACCTAACCCTAAACTTCACCCAAACCCTAACCTCACCCTCTGCCTCACCCTCACCGTAAAGGTAACCCTAACACTAACCCTAACAATAACCCTAAAACTAACCCTAATCCTAACTCTCACCCTCACCCTCACCATAACCCTAGCCCTAACCCTAACACTCACTGTAACCCTAACCCTAAACCTCACCCTAACCCTAACCCTAAACCTAAACCTCACCCTAACCCTAACCTTAACCCTAAAACTCACCCTAACCCTAACCCTAACCGAAACACTCACCCTCAACCTCACCGTAACCGTAACTGTAACTCTAACTCAAACATTAAAAATAACCCTAACCCTAACCCTAAACCTAACCCTAACCCTCACCCTCACCGTAACACTAATCCTAACCATAACCCTCACCCTCACTGTAACCCTAACACTAAACCTAACCCTCTGTCTCACCCTCACCGTAAAGGTAACCATAAACCCTAACAGTAACAATAACCCTAAACCTAACCCTAATCCTAACCCTCACACTCACCCTAACCATAGCCCTAAACCTAACCCTCACCCTCACTGTAACAGTAACCCTAAACATCACCCTCACCCTAACCATAACCCTCTCCCTCACTCTCAACCTCAGCCTAACACTAAGCCTAACCCTAAACCTAAACCTAAACCTAACCCACAAACTCATCCTCTCCGTCGTGCTAATCCTAACCCTAACCCTAAACCTAACCTTCACTCTAAACCGAACCCTCACCCTAACTCTAACCCTAACCCTAACCCTAAACCTCTCCCTAACCCTTAGCCTAAAAATTACCTTCACCCTCACCCTCACCTTAACCCTAACCCTAACCCTAACAATAACCCTAACCTTAACCCTAACCCTCTCCCTCCCCATAAACCTAACCCTAACCCAAAACCTCACACTAATCCTAAACCTTACTGTAACCATAAACCTCACCCTAAACCTAACACTAAACCTCACCCTCACGCTAGCCTTCATCCTATCCCTAATCCTAAACCCAACCCTAACCGTAACCCTCATCTTAACCTTAAACCTAACACTCACCCTAAATTTAAACCTCACCCTCACCCTCACCGAACGCCTAATCATAAGCCTAACCCTAACCCTAACCCTAACACTTACCCTCATCTTCACCCTCAACCATAGCCTAACCCTAACCCGAACCCTAACCTTAAGCCTCACCATAACCCTCACACTAAGACTAAGGCTAACCCTAACCCTCACTATCACCCCAACCCTCACCCTAACTTTTACCCTCACCCTAACTTTAACCTTAACACTCACACAAAACCTAACCCTCACACTTACCCTAACCCTACCCCTCACCTAAACCTACCCCTCACCCTAACACTTAGCCTCACCCTAACACTTAGCCTCACCCTAACCCTCACATTAAGCCTAACCCTCACCCTAACCCTAACCCTAGCACTCATCCTAACACTCTTCCTAAAACTAAACCTAACCCTCATCTTAACCCGAACCCTAAACCTAACCCTCACCCTAAATATCACCCTAACCCTAACCCTCACCCTAAACTTAAGCCTAACCCTCACCCAAACCGTAGCCTTCACCCTCACCCTCACCCTCAGCTTAACACTAAACCTAACTCTAATCTAAACTGTCAACCTCACCCACACCCTCACCCTAACCCTAACCCTAATCCTCACCGTAACCCTAACCCTCATCCTCACCCTCAGCCTAACAGTATCCCTACCCCTAATCCTAACTCTCACATTAAACCTCACCCTAACCCTAACCCTAACACTCACGCTAACCCTAATACTAACCCTCACCCTCACCCTAACCCTCACCCTCACCCTAAACATCACACTAACCCTAAACCTCACCCTAACCTTAAGCCTAACCCACACCCTAAACTTAGCCCTCACCCTCACCCTCAGCTTATCACTAAACCTAACCATAATCCTAACCGTAACATTCATCCTCACATTAAACCTAACCCTAAAACTCACCCTAAACATAACCTTCAAATTCTCCCTCAGCCTAACAGTATACCTAACCCTAAACCTAACCCTCACACTCAACCTCACCCTACCATAACCCTAAGCTTCACCCTAACCCTAATGCTAACCATCTCCCTCACCCTCAACCTCACCCTAACCATCACCATCACCCTAACCCTAAACCTCACCTTCACACTCACCCTAAACCTCAGCCTAACCCTAACCCTCAATCTCACCCTCACCCTAAACCTAACCTAACCCAAGGCCTCACCCTCACCCTCACACTCACCCTAACCATAACCCTCACCCTAACCCTATCCCTAAACCTAACCCTCACCCTAACCCTAACCCTAACACTCACAATCACAAAAACCTTAAAACCCTAACCCTCACCCTAAAACTCATGATAATCCTAACCCTCACTCTCACCCTAAACCTCAACCTAATACTTATCCTGACCCTAACCCTCACCCTAAACCTAACCTTAACCCTAACTCTAACTCTAAACTTCACCCTCACCCTCACCCTAATCTTCAGCATAACCCTCTCCGTAACTCTAATCCTAAACCTCACCCTCACAATAACCCTCAACCTAACTCTTACCCTCACCCTAACCCTCACCCTCACCCTCAGCATAATCCTAACCCTAATCCTAACCCGAACCCTGAACCTAACCCTAACCCTAACCATCACCTTAACACTAACCTTAACCTTAACCCTCACCCTCAACCTAAACTTCACCCTGACTCTTATCTCACCCTAACGTTAACCCTAACCCTAAACCACAACGTCACCCTAAACCTCACCCTAACCCTAACCCTCACCCTAACTCTTACCTCACTCTAAACCTCACCCTAACCCTAACCCTAACCCTCACCCTCACCCTCACCCTAACCTTAAGTCTAACCCTAACCCTAACAATAACAATAACCCTAACCCTAACACTAATGCTAACCCTAACCATCACCCTCACCATAACCCTAACCATAACCCAAAATCTCACCCTAACCCTACCCCTAACCCTAACCCTAAACCTCACCCAAACCCTAAGCCTAACCTCACCTTCAGCCTCACCCTCACCGTAAAGGTAACCCTAAACCTAATCGTAAAAATAACCCTAAAGCTATCCCTAATCCTAACCCTGAAGCTCACCCTCAACATAAACCTAAACCTAACCCTAACCTTAACCCTAATCCTCAATGTAACCTTAACCCTAAACCTCAGCCTAACCCTAAACCTAACCCTAAACCTCATCCTAACCCTAACCCTAACCTAAACCTCACCCTTATCGTAATCCTTACCCTCACCCTCAACCACAACATAACCGTAACTCTAACCCTAACCCTAAACCTAAACCTCACCTGAACCCTCACCCTCAACCTAACCCTAACCCAAAACATAACCCTCAACCTCACCCTCACCCTAACCCTAAACCTAACCCTACCCCTCACAGTAACCCTATCCCTAACGCTACCCCTCACCCTAAGCCTCACCCTAACCCTTAGCCTCACCCTAACCCTCACCCTAAGCCTTAGCCTTGCTCCAACCTTCACACTAACCCTAACACTATTATTAACCCTCACCCTGAATCTCACCCTAACCCTCACCCTAACCATTACCCTAACCCTAAACCTAACCCTAACCCTCACATTAAGCCTAACCCTCACCCTAACCCTAAGCCTAGCCCTCATACTAACAGTCTTCCTAAACCTAAACCTAACCCTCATCCTAACCCGAACCCTAAGCCTCACCTGCACCCTATCCCTCACCCTAACCCTAACCCTCACCCTAAATATCACCCTAACCCTAACCCTCACCCTAACCTTAAGCCTAACCCTCACCCTAACCCTAGCCCTCACCCTCACCCTCACCCTCAGCTTAACACTAAACCTAACCCTAATCTAAACTGTAACCCTCACCCTCACCCTCACCCTAACCCTTACCCTCATCCTCACCCTCAGCCTAAGAGTATCCCTACCCCTAATCCTAACCCTCACACTAAACCTCACCCTAACCCTAACCCTAACACTCACGCTAACCCTAATACTAATCCTCACCCTCACCCTAACCCTCACCCTCACCCTAAACATCACCCTAAACCTAACCGTCACACTAACCTTAGACCTCACCCACACCCTCACCCTTAGCTTAGCACTAAACCTAACCCTAATCCTAACCCTAACCCTCACCCTCACAGTAAACCTAACCCTAACCCTAACCCTCACCCTAACCATAACCTTTACTTTCTCCCTCAACCTAACAATATTACTAACCCTAATCCTAACCCTCACACTCACTGTCACCCTAACCTAATCCTAACCTTCACCCTATCCCTAATGCTAACCCTCACCCTCACCCTCCCCCACACCCTAACCCTAAACCTCACCTTCACCCTCACTCTAACCCTCAGCCTAACCCTATCCCTAAACCTAACCCTCACCCTCACCTTTACCCTCACCCTAACCCTCAGCCTAACCCTATCCCTAAACCTAACCCTCACCCTAACCCTAACCCTAACACTCACACTCACAATAACCTTAAAACCCTAACCCTCACCCTAAAACTCACCCTAACACTCATGATAACCCTAACCCTCTCTCTCACCCTAAACTTCAACCTAATGCTTATCCTCACACTAACCCTCACCTTAAACCTAACCCTAACCCTCATCCTATCCCTCATCTTAATTTTAAACCTAACCATCACCCTAACCCTAATTCTAAGTCTAAACCTCACCCTCACCCTCACCCTCAGCTTAACCCTAACCCTAACCCTAATCCTAACACTCACCCTCACCCCTCACCCTCAGCGTAAACCTCACCCTCACACTAACCCTTAACCTAACCCTTACCTTCACCCTAACCCTCACCCTCACCCTCAGCATAACCCTAACCTTAATCCTAAACCTAACCCACATTCTCAACCTCACACTAAACCTAACCCTAACCCTAAGCCTCACCATCACTCTCGCCCTAACCCTCGCCCTAACCCTTACCCTTAACCTAACCCAAACTCTAACCCTCACACTAAAACTTACCCTCACCCTAACCCTAACCCTACCCCTCACCCTACCCCTCACCCTAACCCTAACCATAAACCTAAACCTCACCCTTACCCTAGCCCTCACCCTAACACTAATCCTAAAACTCACCCTCACACTAATCTTAACCCTAACCCTAACCCTCATCCTAATTTTAATCCTAACCCTCAAACTAACCCTAACTCTAATTCTAAACCTGACCCTCACCTTCACCCTCACCATCGGCTTAACCCTAACCCTAACCCTAATCCTAACCCTCACCCTCAGCCTAACCCTCACCCTCACACGAACCCTCACCCTAAACCTTACCCTCAACCTAACCCTCACACTCACCCTCAGCATAAACCTAACCCTAATCCTATCCCTAACCCTCAACCTAAACCTAACCCTAATCCTCACCCTAACACTAACCCTAACCTTAACACTCACCCTTCACCTAACCATCACCCTAACTCTTAACCTCACTCTAATGTGAACCTAACCCTACCCCTCAAGCTCACCCTAAACTTCACCCTAACCCTAACCCCCACCCTAACTCTTACCTCACTCTAAATCTCACTCTAACCCTAACCCTCACCCTCACCCTCACCGTAACCGTAAGTCTAAACCTAACCTTAACAATAACCCTAAAACTAACACTAACACTAACCCTAACCCTAACAGTCACCCTCACAGTAACATTAACCCTAACCCAAACCCTCACCCTAACCCTCCACCTAACACTAACCCTAAAGCTCACCCAAACCCTAAGCCTAACCTCACCTTCAGCCTCACCCTCACCATAAAGGTAAACCTAAACCTAACCCTAACAATAACCCTAAAGCTAACCCTAATCCTAACCCTCATGCTTAACCTCAACATAACCCTAACCCTAACCCTAACCCTCACTGTAATCCTAACTCTAAACCTCACCCTCACCCTAACCCTAACCCTAAACCTCACCCTAACCCTAACCCTAAACCTCACCCTCAACCTCACCGTAACCGTAACTCTAACCCTCGCCCTAACCCTAAATCTCACCTTTACCCTCACCCTCACCCTAACCGTAACCCAAACCCTAACCCTCATCCTAACCCTCAACCTAACCCTAACCCTCACAGTAATGCTAACCCTCACCCTAACCCTAACCCTATACCTCACCCTAAGCCTCATCCTAACCCTAACCATAACCCTAACCATATCCCTAACCCTAAACCTTGCCCTAACCCTAACACTAACCCTAAAGCTCACCCAAACCCTAAGCCTAACCTCACCTTCAGCCTCACCCTCACTGTAACCATAACACTCAAAATAACCATAACCCTTAACCTAATCTTAACCCTCACCCTCACCCTCATCCTAACCCTAACCCTAAGCCTCACGGTAACCGTAAACCTTACACTAACCCTAACCCTCACCCTAACCCTAACCTTATACTTAACCCTAAACCTCACCATAACCCTAATGCTACCACTAACCCTCAACCGCACCCTAGCCCTCACCCTAACGCTAATCCTAACCCTAACCCTCATCCTAAACCTAACCCTCACCCTAACGCTAACCCTCACCCTCAGCCTAACCCTAAGCCTAAGCATAACCCTAACCATAACCCTCACACTCACACTCACCCTAACCCTAACCCTCACCCTGACCGTAACCCTAACCCTAACCCAAACCCTCACCCTAACACTAACCCTAAACCTAAACCTAAACCTCACCCAAACCCTAAACCTAACCTCACCCTCAGCCTCACCCTCACCGTAAAAGTAACCCTATCCCTAACCCTAACAATAACGCTAAACCTAAACCTAATCCTAACCCTCACCCTCACCCTCACCCTAACCCTCACACTCACCATAAACCTAACCCAAACCCTAACCCAAAACCTCACTCTAAACCTAACCCTTAACCTCACCATCAGCCTCACCCTCACCATAAAGGTAAGCCCAACCCTAACAATAAAAATGACCCTAAACCTAACCCTAAACCTAACCCTCACCCTCACGCTAGCCCTCACCCTAACACTAATTCTAAAACTCACCCTCTCACTAATCTTAACCCTAACCCTAACCCTCATCCTAATTTTAACCTTAACCCTCACATTAACCCTAACTGTAATTCTAAACCTGACCCTCACCCCCAGCCTAACCCTCACCCTAACACTAACCCTCACCCTAACCCTTACCATTACCCTAACACTCATCCTCACCCTCAGAATAAACCTAACCCTAATCCTAACCCTAAACCTCAACCTAACCCTTACCCTAACACTAACCCTAACCTTAACCCTCACCCTCATCATAACCCTCACCCTAACTCTTAACCTCACCCTAACCCTAACCCTCACCCTAACTCTTACCTCACTCTAAACCTCAGTCTAACCCTAAACCTAACCCTCACCCTCACCATAACCATAAGTCTAACCGTAACCTTTACAATAAACCTAACCCTAACCCTAAAACTAACACTAACCCTAACTGTCACACTCACAGTAACATTAACCCTAACCCAAAACCTCAACCTAACCCTACCCCTAACCCTAACCCTAAAGCTCACCCAAACCCTAAGCCTAACCCCACCTTCAGCCTCACCCTCACCGTAAAGTTAACCCAAACCCTAACCCTAACAATAACCCTAAAGCTAACCCTAATTCTAACCCTCATGCTCACTCTCAACATAACCCTAACCCTAACCCTAACCCTCACTGTAACCCTAACCGTAAACCTCACCCTAACCCTAACCCTAACCCTAAACCTCACCCTAACTCTAACCCTAAACCTCACCCTCAACCTCACCGTAACCGTAACTCTAACCCTCACCCTAACCCTAAACCTCACCTTAACCCTCACCCTCACCCTAACCGTAACCCAAACCCTAACCCTCACCTTCACCCTAACCCTAACCCTAACCCTCAACGTCACTGTAACCCTAACCCTAAACCTCACCCTCATCCTAACCATAACCCTCACCCTCAGCCTCAACTTCAGCCTAATACTAAGCCTAACCCTAATCCTCAAACTCACACTGAACCAAGCCCTAATCCTAACCCTAACCCTAACCCTAATCCTCACCCTAACCCTCACCCTAACCATAACCCTAACACTAACCCTAATGCCAACCCTCATCCTAACCCTCACCCTAACCCTATATCTAACCCTAAACCTCACCCACACTCTAACCCTAACCCTAAACATCTCCCTAAACTTATCCTAACAATCACCCTCACCCTCACCCTCACCGTAACCCTAACTCTAACCCTAACAATAACCCTAACCCTAACCTTAACCCTAAACCAAACCCTCTTCCTTACCGTAACCCTAACACTAACCCTAACCCAAACCCTCACCCTTACCCTAACCTTAACCGTAACCCTAACCTTCACCCTCACCCTAGCCCTCACCCTAACCCTAATCCTAACCCTAACCTTCATCCTAACCCTCACCCTAACACTAACCTCCATCCTAACTCTCAACCTAACCCTAACCCTAACCCTAAACCTAACCTTAAACCTCAACCTCAAACTAACCCTAACGCAAACCCTAACCCTCAACCTAACCGTCACCCTAAACCTAACCCTCACTCTCAACCTCACTCAAACCCTCAATCCTACCCTACACTCACGCTCATCCTTACCCTCACCCTCAGCCTAACCCTAACCATAATTTAACCATAACCCTCATGCTCACCCTCATACTAAACCTGCCCTTAACCCTCATCTTCTCCCCAACGCTAACATCCACCCTAAACCTAACTCCCACCCTCAACCTAACCCTAAGCCTATCCCTAAACCTCACCCTAAACCTAACCCTAACCCTCATCCTCACCTAGCCCTCACCCTATCTCTCATCCCAACCTTAACCCTCATCCTAAACCTCACCATAACCCTAACCCTAACCCTCAACCTAACCTTAACTCTAACGCTAACCATCACCCACACACTAAACGTAACCCTGAGTCTAACCCTAACCCTCAACCTAACCCTAACCCTCATCCTCACCTCACACTCACCGTAACCCTATCCCTAAACCTCAACCTCCCCCTCCCCCTAACCCTAACCCAAACCCTTTACCGAACCCGAATCCACACCCTCATCCTCACCATCGCCCTCAGTCTAAACCTAACCCTAATTTAACCCTAACCCTCAACCTCAACCTAACCCTGCCTCTAACCCTTACTCTCACACCATCCCTATCCTCCACCCTAAACCTAACCCTCATCCTAACCCTTACCCTAACCCTCACTCTAAACCTAACCCTCACCCTAAACTTAACCCTACCCCTCACCCTGCCCCTCACCCAAACCTAACCCTAACCCTCACTATAACCCTCACCCTAACTCTAACCCTAACTCTAAAACCCACCCTCACCCTAAACCTCACAAAAACCCTTACTCTCCCCCTAACCCTCACGCTAAACCTAACCCTAACCCTAATGCTCACCCTAACCCTCACACTCACAATAACCCTCACCCTAAGCCTAACCCTCAAACTCACCCTAACCCTCACCCTCAACCTCAGCCTAATCCTAAAACTAATCCTACCCCTCACCCGCACCCTCACCTAAGCTCACGCTAAACATAACTCTAACCCTAACCCTCACCCTCACCTTAACCCTCACCATAACTCTAACCCTAAACCTCACCCTCTGCCTAAAACTAAACTAACCCTAACCCTAATCCTAAACCTAACCCTCACCCACAACCTCACCCTAATCCTAAACTTAACCCTAACCCTGACCCTCACCATCACACTATCCATAACCCTTAAGCTAAACCTAACCCTCAACCTAACCCTAACCCTAAAACTAACACTCACCCTCAACCTAAACCACACCCTAACCCCAACCCTAACCCTCAACCAATCCATCACCCTAACCCTCACGATAATCCTAAGCCTCACTCTCACCCTAAACCTCACCCTAACCCTTACCCTCACCCTCAGCCTAACCCTAAACCTCACCAGACCCAAACCCTAACCCTCAACCTAACCCTGACCCTAACACTCATGGTAACCCAAAACCTCATTCTCACCCTAAACCGTACCTTAAACCTAACCCTAACCCTAACCCTCACACTCACCCTCACCTGAAACCTAACCCTAACCATCACCCTATCCTTCACACTAAACCTAAGGCTAACCCTAACCCTCACTCTTACCCTAATCCTCATCCTAACCCTTACCCTCACCCTAACCCTAACCCTAACCCTCACTCTAAACCTAACGCTCACCCTAATCTTAACCCTACCCCTCAAACTGCCCCTCACCCCAACCTAACCCTAACCCTCACTATAACCCTCACCCTAACTCTAACCCTGACTGTAAAACCCACCCTCACCCTAAACCTCACCCAAAACCTTACTCTCCCCCTAACCCTCACGGTAAACCTAACCATAACCCTAACCCTCACCCTAACCCTCACACTCACAACAACCCTCACCCTAAGCCTAACCCTCAAACTCACCCTAACCCTCAACCTCACCCTCAGCCTAACCCTAAAACTAATCCTACCCCTCACCCGCACCCTCACCTAAGCTCACCCTAAACATAACCCTAACCCTAACCCTCATCCTCACCCTAACCCTCACCCTAACCCTAACCCTAAACCTCACTCTCTGGCTAAACCTAACCCTAACCCTAATCCTAAACCTAACCCTCACCCCCACCCTCACCATAAACGTAAACCTAACCCTAACCCTCACCCTCACCATCACACTATCCGTAACCCTTAAGCTAACCCTAACCCTCAACCTAACCCTAACCCTAAACCTAATCCTCACCCTCACCCTAAACCAAAGCCTAAAACCAAGCCTAAACCTCAACCAATCCATCACCCGAACCCTCACGATAACCCTAAGCCTCACTCTCACCCTAACCCTCACCCTAACCCTTACCCTCTCCCTCACCATAACCCTAAACCTCACCAGAACAAAACCCTAACTCTCACCGTCACCCTAAACCAAACCCTAACACTCACCCTCAACCTAACCCTCACCCTAAACCTCACCCTCACCCAAACACTAACCCTCAGGCTCACCCTCACCCACACCCTCACCCTAACCCTCACCCTCAACCTCACCCTCAGCCTAACCCTAAACCTAACCCTAATCATAACCCTAAACCTCATCCTCACCCTCACCCTCAACCTAACCTGAAACATAACCCTAATCCTAACCCTCACCCTCTACCTAACTCTAACCCTAACCCTAACCCTCACTCTAACCCTCACCCTAACCCTAATGCTAAGACTAACCCTCACCCTAACTCTCACCCTAACCCTTAACTTCAACCTAACCCTAACCCTTACCCTCACCCTGAACCTCACCCTAACCCTAATCCACAACATAATCCTTACCCTCCCGCTAACCCTCACCCTAACCCTAACACTCACCCTAACCCTCACCCTAACACTCACGATAAAACCAACCCTCATTCTTACACTACCCTTCACCCTAAACCTTACACTCACCCTTACCCTAACCCTAACCCTAACCCTCATCCTAACCCTAAACTAACCCTCAACCTCATCCTAAACCTAAAACTAACCCTAACCCTAACCCTCACCATAACCCTCACATTAAGACTAAGGCTAACCCTAAACTTCACTATCACCCTAACCCTCACCCTAAATATTACCCTCACCCTAAAACTAAGCCTAACCCTAACCCTCACACTAAATCTAAACCTCACCCTAACCCTAAACCTACCGCTCAACCTAACCCTCACCCTAAGCCTTAGCCTTGCCCTCACTCTCACCCTAACCCTAACCCTATCGCTAATCCTCACCCTAACCCTCACGGTAACCCTCACCCTAACCATCACCCTAACACTTAACCTAACCCTAACCCTCACACTAAGCCTAACCCTCACCCTAACCCTAACCCTAGCCCTCATCCTAAACCTCATCCTAACCCTAACCCTAACCCTTACCCTAACCCTAATGCTAACCCTCACAATCACCCTCATCCTCACCCTCAGCCTAACCCTAACAGTAACCCTAATGCTAACCCTCACCCTCACCCTTCACCCTTAGATTAACCCTCACCCTCAACCTAACCATAACCATAACCCTCACCAAACCCTCACCCTAACACTCACGATAACCCAAACACTCACTCTCACCCTAACACTTACCCTAACATTTACCCTCACCGGAAACCTAACCCTAAACCTAACCCTAACCCTCACACTAACCCTAAACCTCACCCTAACACTCACCCTCACCCTAACACTCACCCTCACCCTAAACCTAACCCTAACCCAAACCCGCACCCTTACATTCAAACTCACCCTAAGGATATCCCTAACCCTCACTCTCACACTAAACCTCACCCTTAGCCTTAAACTCACCCCAACCCTCACCCTAACCCTAAACCTCAAACTAAACCTAACCCTCATGCTAACCCTAACCCTACCCCTCACCCTAACCCTAACCCTAAACCTAACCCTAAACTTCAACCTAACACTAAACCTAAAATTCACCCTAAATCTAACCCTCACCCTACCCTCACCCTCAGCCTAAACATAAGCCTAATACTAACCCTAACCATAACCCTCACACTCACCCTCAACCTAACCCTAATCCTAACCCTGACCCTCTTCCTAACCCTCACCCTAACCCTAATACTAAACCTAACCCCAACCCCAACCCTAACCCTAACCCTCACTCTCACCCTCACCCTCCGCCTAACCCTAAGCCTAAGCCTAAACCTAACCCTAACCCTCACACACACCCTCATTCTCACCCTCACCCTCAGCCTAATCCTAAACCTAATCCTACCGCTAACCCTCAACCTCACCCTCAACCTAAACCTATGCCTAACCCTAACACTCAACATAAACCTAAACTCCACCCTAACCCTAACCCTAACACTAACCCTAACCATCACCCTAACCCTACCGCTGCCCCTCACCCTAACCCTCATCCTAAAGCTAACCCTAACCCTAACCTTAACCCTAACCCTAACCCTAAACCTCATCCTAACCCTAACCCTAAACCTCACACTCACTCTCATCCACATTGTAAAGGTAAACTTAAACCTAATCCTAACCATAACAATAACCATAAACCTAGTCCTCATCCTATCCCTCTACCTAACCGTAACCCTAAAGAGAACAAAAACCCTCACCCTAACGCTAACCCGAAATCTCACCCTAACCCTAACCCTAACCCTCACCCTTAACCTAGCTGTCACCTAAAACTAATTCTAACCCTAACCCTCACTCTGAAGCTAACACTAAACCTAATCCTAACTCTCACCATAACCCTAATCCTAACCCTAACCCTCACCCTAACACTCACTGTAAACCTAACCCTAATCCTCACCTTCACCCTAGCCCTCACCCTAACCCTAATCATAATCCTAACCCTCACCCTCACCCTCAACTTAACCCTACCCCCAACCCTAGCCCTCACCCTAACCCTCACACTAACCCTAAACCTCACCTTAAACCTCACCCTCAACGTAACCCTAACCCAAACCCTAATCCTCAACCTAACCCTCACCCTAACCCTAACCCTAACACTAACACTAACACTCAAACTAAACCTAAACCTCACCCTAGCCCTAACCCTACCCCTCACGCTAAGCCTCATCCTAACCCTAACCATAACCTAACCCTAACCCTGAACCTCACCCTAACCCTAAACCTAAAAATCACCCTCACCCTCACCCTAAACCTTAGCCTTACCCTAACCCTCACCCTAAGCTTTAGCTTTGCCCTAACCCTCACCCTAACCCTAACCCTATCACTAACCCTCACCCTATCCCTCAGGGTAACCCTCACCCTAACCATCACCCTAAACCTTAACCTAACCCTAACCCTCACACTAAGCCTAACCCTCACCCTAACCTTAGCCCCCATCCTAAACCTCATCCTAACCCTAAACTTAACCCTCACCCTAACACTAACCCTAAACCTCACCCGCACCCTAACCCTCACCCTAACCCTAAACCTCACCCTAAATATCACCCTAACCCTAACCTTCACAATAACCTTAAGCCTAACCCTCACCCTAACCCTAGCCCTCCATCTCAACCTTACCCTCATCCTAACCTTAACCATAATTTAACCGTAACCCTCACCCTCACCCTCAACCTAACCCAACCTAACCTAACCCTTACCCTCACCCCAAACCTAACCTCCACCCTAAACTTCATGCTCACCCTAAGCCTAACCCTAAATCTCACCCTGACCCTAACCCTAACCCTCACCATCACCTAACCCTCGCCCTAACCCTAACCCTAATCCTCACCCTAAACCTGACCCTCAGATTAACCCTAAGACTAACCCTAACCCTCAAACTCACCCTCACCCTAACCCTAATCTTAACCCTAAGCCTAAACTTAAACCTAAACCTCATCATAAACCTCACCCTAACCCTAATCCTAACACTAACCCTAAACCTATCCCTCACCCTAACCTTAACTCTAACCCTAACCCTCACCCTCACCCTTACCCTATCCCAAAACCTAAACCTCAACCAAACCCTAACCCTAACACTAGCCCTTACCCTGACCTCACACTCACCGAAACCCTAACCCTATACCCTAAATTTCACCCTCAACCTCACCCTAATTCTAACCCAAACCCTCAACGGAAACCTCATGCTCACCCTCATCCTCACCATCACCCTCAACCAAAACCTACCCCTAACCCTTAATCTTACCCCAACCCTAAACTCCACCCTAAACCTAACCCTCACCCTAACCCTAACCCTAACGCTAACCCTAACCCTCACAATAACCCTAACCCTCACACTAAACCTAAACCTAACACTCACACTACCTCTCATACTAACCCGAAACCTAACACTAAACTTAACCCTAACCCTAACCCTAAACCACACCCAAAATATAACCCTAATCCTAACTCTCACCCTCACCCTAACACTAACATTAACCATAACACTAAACCTAAGCTTAACCCTAAACCTAATTCTAACCCTCACCCTAACCATAACCATAACCTTAACCCTCCCCTGAATCCTAACCCTAACCCTCACCCTCACCCTAACCCTAAACCTAAACCTAACCCAAACCCTCACACTAATCCTCACCGTAACCCTAACCCTAAACTTCACCCTAATCCTCACCCTATCCCTAACCCTAACCCTAACACTCACCCTAATACTAACCATAAACCTAACCCTCACCCTCAGCCTAAACAATACCCTAACCCTAACCTTCACCCTAAGCCTAACCCTAACACTCACCCTAAACCTCACCCTCACCCTCACCCTCACACTAAGCCTAACCATAACCCTCACCCTAATCCTTAACCTAACCCTCTCCATCAACTTCACCCTAAACCTATCCCTACCACTAAAACTAACCCTCACCCTCACCCTCACCCTAACACGAACCCTAAACCTAACCCTAAACCTCACCTTAAACCTAACCCTCAACCACAACCTAATTCTAACCCTCACCCTAACCCTAACAATCACAATAACCCTAAACCTCACTCTAAACATAAACCTACCTCTCAACCTAACACTCATCCTAACCCTAACCCTAAACCTAATCCTCACCCTAACCTTAACCCTAACCCTCACCTTCACCATAACCATCACCGTCACCCTAACACTCACCCTAAGCCTAACCCTCAACCACACCTTAACCCTCAACCTCACGCGAACCCTCACCCTCACCATAAAACTCACCCTCAACCTAAACATCACCCGAACCCTAACCCTCAACTTAACCCTAACCCTAACCCTCACACTAAACCTAATCCTCAACCTGACTCTCACCCTCACCCTAATCCTCACATTAACCCTCATCCATACCTAACCGAAACCCTCACCCTCACCCTCACAATAACCCTCACCCTCACCCTAGCCCTCACCCTAACCCTAACCCTTACCCTCACCCTCACACTCACACTCATCCTAACCCTAATCCTAACTCTACTCCTAACCCTCACCCTCACCCTCACCCTCAGCCCAACCCTCACCCTCACCCTAACCCTCTCCCTAAAACTTACCCTCACCCTAAACCTAACCCTAAACCTCACCCTCAACCTAAACCTAACGCTAACCCTAACCATAAAGCTAACCCTCACCCTCACCCTAAACCTAACTCTAACCCTAACCCTCACCGTCACCCTCACCCTCACCCTAACCGTAACCCTCACCCTCAGCCTAAACCAAACCCTAAACCCAACCCTAAACCTGACCCTAAACCTCACCCTAACCCTAATGGTAAGCTTAACCCTCAACCTAACACTAACCGAAACCCACACCCCCAAAATAAACCGAACCCTAACCCTAACACTAACCCTCATCATAACCCTCACAATAAGACTAAGGCTAACCCTAACCCTCATTATCACATGGACCCTCACCCTCAACCTAACCCTCACCTCACCCAAAACATCACCATAAAACTAACCCTCACCCTAGCCCTAATCCTAACCCTCACCCAAAAATTAACTCTCAGCCTTACCCTCACCCTCACCCTAACCTCACCGTAACCCTAAACCTAACCCTAGCCCTTACCCTAACCCTAACCCTTACCCTAACACTCACGCTAACCCTAACCCTCACTCTCACCCTAACCCTCACCCTATACCTTACTCTCAGCCTAACGCTCACACTAAACCTAAATCTCACCCTAACCTTAACGCTAACCATGACCCTAACACTACGCCTAAACCTCACCCTAACCCTAACCCTCACCCACACCCTAGCCCTCAAACCAACGTTAATCCTAACCCTAACCCTCATCCTTAACCTCACCCTCACCCTAAATCACACACTCACCCTCACCCTAACACTAACCCTAACCCACACCCTAACCCTAAACCTCACCCTAACCCTAACCCTAACCCTCACCCTAAACCCTCACCTTCCCCCTAACCCTAATTGTAACCCTAAACCTCACCCTAACTGTAAGCCTAAGACTAATGCTAACTCTAACCCTCACCCTCACAGTCACCCTAACCCTAAACTTATCCCTAAACTTCACCCTGTCCCTATCCTTCACCCTAAACCTAACCCAAACCGTCATCTTCATCCTAACCCTAACACTAACCCTGATCCTAAACCTAACACTCACCCTAAACCTCACCCTAATGATTACCCTCAACTTAACCCTAACCCTAACCCTAACCCTAATCCTCACACTAATCCTCATCCAAACCCTCACCCTAAACTTCACCCTAATCCTCACCCTATCCCTAACCCTAACCCTAACACTCACCCTAATACTAACCGTAAATCTAACCCTCACCCTCAGCCTAAACATCACCGTCAGCCTAACACTCACCCTCACCAGAAACACCACCCTCACCCTAACAATAACCCTAACCCACACCAAAACCCTAAACCTCACCCTAACCCTAACCTTAACCCTAACCTTAAACCCTCACCTTCCCCCTTACCCTAATTGTAACCCTAAACCTCACCCTAACCGTAAGCCTAAGACTAATGCTAACTCTAACCCTCACCCTCACCGTCACCAAAACCCTAAACTTATCCCTAAAGCTCACCCTATCCCTATCCTTCACCCTAAACCTAACCCAAACCCTCATCCTCACCCTAACCCTAACACTAACCCTGATACTAAACCTAACACTCACCCTAAACCTCACCCTAATGATTACCCTCAACCTAACCCTAACCCTAACCTTAATCCTCACACTAATCATCAGCCAAACCCTAACCCTAAACTTCACCCTAATCCTCACCCAATCCCTAACCCTAACCCTAACACTCACCCTAATACTAACCATAAACCTAACCCTCACCCTCAGCCTAAACATCACCGTCAGCCTAACAGTCACCCTCACCCGAAATACCACCCTCACCCTAATACTAACTCTAACCCACACCCTAACCGTAAACCTCACCCTAACCCTAACCTTAACCCTCAACCTAAACCCTCACCTTCCCCCTTACCCTAATTGTAACCCTAAACCTCACCCTAACCCTAAGCTTAAAACTAATGCTAACTCTAACCCTCACCCTCACCATCACACTAACCCTAAACTTATCCCTAAACCTCACCCTATCCCTAACATTCACCCTAACCCTAACCCAAACCCTCATCCTCACCCTAACCCTAACTCTAACCCAGATCCTAAATCTAACCCTCACCCTAAACCTCACCCTAATGATTACCCTCAACCGAACCCTAACCCTAACCCTAATCCTCACACTAATCCTCACCCTAACCCTAACCTTATACTTCACCCTAATCCTCACCCTATCCCTAACCCTAACCCTAACACTCACCCTAATACTAACCATAAACCTAACCCTCACCCTCAGCCTAAACATCACCGTCAGCCTAACACTCACCCTCACCCTAAACATCACCATAACCCTAAACTTCACCCTAACCCTAAACCTAACACTCACCCTAAACCTCACCCTCACCCTCACCCTCACCCTAAGCCTAACCCTAACCCTACCCCTAATCCTTAACCTAACACTCTCCATCACCTTCTCCCTAAACCTATCCCTACCCCTACCCTTAAACCTCACCCTCACCCTCACCCTAACACGCACGCTAAATCTAACCCTAAACCTCACCTTAAACCTAACCCTCAAACACAACCTAATCCTAAACCCTCACCCTAACCCTAACAATCACAATAACCCTAACCCTCACTCTAACCATAAACCTACCCCTCAACCTAACACTCATCCTAACCCTAACATTAAACGTAATCCTCAACCTCAACCTAACCCTAACCCTCACACACACCTTAACCCTCAAGCTCACGGGAACACTCACCATCACCCTAACACTCACCCTCAACTTAAACATCACCCGAAACCTAACCCTCACCTTAACCCTAACCCTAACCCTCACCCTAAACCTAACCCTCACCCTGAACCTCATCCTCAACCTAATCCTCACATTAACACTCACCCCGACCTAACCAAAACCTTCACCCTTACACAAAGGTAACCCTCACCCTCACCCTAAACCTAACCCTAATCCTAACCCTAACCCTCACCTTCCCCCTCATCCTAAACCTAACCCTAACCCTAACCCTCACACTCACCCTCACCCTAACCGTAACCCTCACCCTCACCCAAAACTAAACACTCACCCCAACCCTAACCCTCACCCTAACCATCACCCTAAACCGCACGATAACCATAACCCTCACTCTCACACTCACCCTCACCCTAAACGTAACCCTCACCCTCACCTTAAACCAAACCCTAACCCCAACCCTAACCCTCACCCTAAACCTCACCCTAACCCTAATGCTAAGCTTAACACTCAACCTAACGCTAACCCTAACCCACACCCTCATCCTAAAACGAACCTTAACCCTAACACTAACCCTAACCATAACCCTCACAATAAGACTTAGGCTAAACCTAACCCTCACTGTCTCCCTCACCCTCACCCTAACCCTCACCCTCACCCTCACCCTAACCCTCACCCTCACCCAAAACATCACCCTAAAACTAACCCTCACCCTAACCCTCACCCTCACACAAACCTTAACTCTCACCCTAACCCTCACCCTCACCCTAACCTCACCCTAGCCCTAAACAATACCCGAGCTATTACTCTAACCCTAACCCTCACCCTAACACTCACGCTAACCCTAAACCTCAATCTCAGCCTAACCCTCACCCTAACACTTACCCTCACCCTAACCCTTACCCCCAGCCTAACGCTCACGCTAAAACTAAATCTCACCCTAACCTTAACGCTAACCATGACCCTAACCCTACCCAGAAACCTCACCCTAACCAAAACACTCACGCGCACCCTAGCCCTCAAATCAACGCTAATCCTAACCCTAACCCTCATCCTTACCCTCACCCTCACCCTAAATCACACACTCACCCTCACCCTAACACTATCCCTAACCCACAGCCTAATCCTAAACCTCACCCTAACCCTAACCCTAACCCTCAACCTAAACCCTCACCTTCCCTCTAACCCTAATTCTAAACCTAAACCTCACCCTAACCCTAAGCCTAAGACTAATGCTAACTATAACACTCACCCTCACAGTCACACTAACCCTAAAAACTATCCCTAAACCTCACCCTATCCCTAAACTTCAACCTAAACCTAACCCAAACCCTCATCCTCACCCTAATCCTAACAATAATCCTGACCCGAACCCTAACCCTCAACCTAACCTCACCCTCACCCTAACCCTAACCCTAGCCCTTACCCTAACCCTAAACCACACATTCACCCTCACACACACTCTAACCCTAATCTTAAACCTAGCCCTCACCCTAACCCTAACCCTAACTCTCACCCTCACCCTCACCCTCATCCTAAACCTAAGCCTAACTCTAATCCTAACCCTCATCCTCACCCTCACCCTCAGCCTAACCCTCACCCTCACCCTAACCCTCTCCGTAAACCTTACCCTCACCCTAAACTTAACCCTAATCCTCACCCTCAACTTAAACCTAACCCTAACCCTAACCCTAAACCTAAACCTCACCCTCACCCTCACCCTAAACCTAACCCTAACCCTAACCCTCACCCTCACCCTAACCGTAACCCTCACCCTCACCCTAAACCAAACCCTAAACCCAACCCTAACCATCACCCTAAACCTCACGATAAACGCAACCCTCACTCTCACCCTAACCCTCACCCTAACCCTTCCCATAACCCTAACCCTAAACCTCACCTAGACCCAAACCTTAATGCTCAACATCATCATAAACCTAACCCTAATGCTCACCATAAACCTTACCATCACCCAAACCCTAACCCTCAGTCTCACCCTCACCCATACCCTCACACTAACCCTCACCCTCAGCCTAAACATCACCCTAAGCCTAACCCTCCCCCTTATCCTAACCCTCACCCTCACCCTCACCCTCAGCCTAACCGTAAACCTAACGCTATTCCTAACCCTAACCCTCAACCCCACCCACACCCTCAACCTAACTGTAAACCTATCCCTAATCCTAACCCTCAACCTCACCCTCACCCTAAACCTAACTCTAACCCTAACCCTAACCCTCACCCTAACCCTCACCCTAACCCTAATGCTAAGCTTAACCCTCAAACTAACACTAACCCTAACCCCCACCCTCATCCTAAAATGAACCCTAACCCTAACCATAACCATAACCATAACCCTTACAATAAGACTAAGTCTAACCCTAACCCTCACTATCACACTCACCCTCACCCTAACCCGAACCCTCACCCTCACCCTAACCCTCACTCTCACCCAAAACATCACTCTAAAATTAACCCTCACCCAAACCTTAACTCTCACCCAAACCCTCACCCTCACCCTAACCTCACCCTAACCCTAAACCTAAACCTAGCCCTTACCCTAACCCTAAACCTCACCCTAACACGCTAACCCTAACCCCCACTCTCACCCTAACCGTCACCCTAACACTTACCCTCACCCTAAACCTTACCCTCAGCCTAACGCTCACACTAAACCAAAATCTCACCCTAACCTTAGTGCTAAACATGACCCTAAACCTACCACCAAACCTCACCCTAACCCTAACCCTCACCCACACAATAGCCCTCAAACCAACCCTAATCCTAATCCTAACCCTCATCCTTACCCTCACTCTCACCCTACATCACACACTCACCCTCACCCTAACACTAACCCTAACCCACACCCTAACCCTAAACCTCACCCTAACCCTAACCCTGACCCTCACCCTAAACCCTCACCTTCCCCCTAACCCTAATTCTAACCCTAAAACTCAACCTAACCCTAAGCCTAAGACTAATGCTAAATCTAACCCTCACCATCACCATCACCCTAATCCTAAACCTATCCCTAAACCTCACCCTATCCCTAACCTTCACCCTAACCCTAACCCAAACCTCATCCTCACACTAACAATAACACTAACCCTAACCCTAACCCTAATCCACAACCTAACGTCACCCTAAACCTTACCCTAATCCTAGCCCTTACCCTAACCCTAACCCTCACATTCACCCTCACACTCACCCTAACCCTCATCCAAACACAAGCCCTCACCCTAACTCTAAACCTAAACCTCACCCTCACACACACACTCAAACTCAGCCTAACCCAAACCCTAACCCTAATCCTAACCCTAAACGTCACCCTCACCCACACACTCACCCTAACCCTCACACTCACCCTAGGCCTCACACTAACCCTAACCCTAAGCCAAACCCTAAACCTCAACATCACCCTCACCCTCACCCACAACCTCAGGCTAACCCTAACCTAAACCTAATCCTAACCCTAACCCTCACCCTAACACTCACGCTAACACTAACCCTCACTCTCACCCTAACCCTCACCCTAACCCTTACCCTCACACTAAACCTTACCCTCAGCCTAATGCTCAAACTAAACTTAACCCTCATCTTAACCCTAACGCTAACCATGACCCTAACCCTAAACCTAACCCTAAACCTCACCCTAACCCTAACCCTTACCCTCACCCTAGCCCTCAAACCAACCCTAATCCTAACACTAACCCTCATCCTTACACTCACCCTCACCCTAAATCACACTCTAACCCTCGCCCTAACACTAACCCTAACCCACACCCTAACCCTAACTCTCACCCTAACACTAACCCTAACCCTCACCCTAACACTAACCCTAACCCTCACTCTCACCCTCACTTTCCCCCTAACCCTAATTCTAACCCTAACCCTCACCCTAAACCTAAGCCTAAGCCTAATGCTAACACTAACCCTCACCCACACCGTCACCCTAACCCTAAACTTATCCCTAAACCTCACCCTATCCCTTACCTTCACCCTAACACTAACCCAAACCCTCATCCTCACCCTAACACTAACACTAACCCTGATCCTAACTCTAACCCTCACCCTAAACTTCACCCTAATGATTACCCTCAACCTAACCCTAACACTAACCCTAACCCTAATCCTAACACTAACCTCACCCTAACCCTCACAATAAACTTCACCCTAATCCTCACCCTATCACTAACCCTAACCCTAACACTCACCCTAATACTAAACATAAACCTAACCCTCACCCTCAGCCTAAACATCACCGTCAGCCTAACACTCACCCTCACCCTAAACATCACCCTAACCCTAACGTTCACACTAACCCTAATCCTAACACTCACCCTAAACCTCACCCTCACCCTCACCCTCACACTAAGCCTAACCCTAACACTACCCCTAATCCTTAACCTAACTTTCTCCATCACCTTCACCCTAAACCTATCCCTACACCTAACAGTAACCCTCACCCTCACCCTCACCCCAACACAAACCCTAAACCTAACCCTAAACCTCACCTTAAACCTAACCCTCAACCACAACCTAATCCTAACCCTCACCCTAACCCTAACAATCACAATAACCCTAACCCTCACTCTAATCAAAAACGTACCCCTCAACGTAACACTCATCCTAAGCCTAACCCTAAACCTAATCCTCACCCTAACCCTAACCCTAACCCTCACCCTCACCATAACCATCACCATCACCCTAACACTCACCCTAAGCCTAACCCTCACCCACACCTTAACCCTCAACCTCACGCGAACCCTCACCCTCACCCTAACTCTCACCCTCAACGTAAACATCACCCGAACCCTAACCCTAACCTTAACCCTAACCCTAACCCTCAGCCTAAGCCTAACCCTCAACCTGACCCTCAACCTCACCCTAATCCTCACATTGACCATCACCCCTACCTAAGCGAAACCCTCACCCTCAGCCTCATCCTAACCCTCACCCTCACCCCCACCCTAGTCCTCACCCTAACCCTAACCCTAACCCTCACCCTCACCCTCACACTCATCCTAACCCTAAGCCTAACTCTAATCCTAACCCTCACCCTCACCCTCACCTTCAAGCTAACCCTTAACCTCACCCTAACCCTTTCCCTAAACCTTAACCTCAACCTAAGCCTCACCTCACCCTCACCCTCACCCTAAACCTAACCCTAACCCTAACACTCCCACTCACCCTCACCCTAACCGTAACCCTCAACTTCACCCTAAACCAAACCCTAACCCCAGCCTGAACCCTCACCCTAACCATCACCCTAAACCTCACAATAACCCTAACCCTCACTCTCACCCTAACTCTCACCCTAACACTTACCCTCACCCTAACCCTAACCCTAAACCTCACCCAGACCCAAACCTTAACGCTCAACGTCAGCCTAAACCTAACCCTAATGCTCACCCTAAACCTCACCATCACCCACACCCTAACCCTCAGTCTCACTCTCACCCATACCCACACCCTAACCCTCACCCTCAGCCTAAACATCACCCTAAGCCTAAACCTCCCCCTTATCCTAACCCTCACCCTCACCCTCACCCTCACCCTTAGCCTAACCCAAAACCTAACCCTAATCCTAACCCTAACCCTCAACCTCACCCACACCCTCAACCTAACTGTAAACATATCGCTAATCCTAACCCTCAACCTCACCCTCACCCTAAAACTAACTCTAACGCTAACCCTAACCCTCACCCTAAACCTCACCCTAACCCTAATGCTAAGCTTAACCCTCAACCTAACACTAAACCTAACCCACACCCTCATCCTAAACCGAAACCTAACCTTAAACCTAACCCTCACCATAACCCTCACAATAAGACTAAGGCTAACCCTAACCCTCACTATCACCCTCACCCTCAACCTATCCCGAACACTCACCCTCACCCTAACCTGAAACCTCACCCAAAACATCACCCTAAAACTAACCCTCACCCTAACCCTAACCCTCACCCAAACCTTAACTCTCACCCTAACCCTCACCCTCACCCTAACCTCACCTTAACCCTAAACCTAAACCTAGCCCTTACCCTAACCCTAACGCTCACCCTATCACTCACGCTAACCCTAACCCTCAGTCTCACCCTAACCCTCACCCTAACACTTACCTTCACCCTAACCCTTACCCTCAGCCTAACGCTCACACTAAACCTAAATCTCAGCTTAACCTTAACGCTAACCATGACCCTAACCCTACGCCTAAACCTCACCCGCACCCTAGCCCTCAAACCAACCCTAATCCCAATCCTAACCCTTATTCTTACCCTCATTCTTACCCTAAAACATACACCCACCCTCACCCTAATATTAACCCTTACACACACCCTAACCCTAAACCTCACCCTAACCCTAACCCTAACCCTGACCCTAAACCCTCACCTTCCCCCTAACCCTAATTCTAACCCTAAACCTCAACCTAACCCTAAGCCTAAGACTAATGCTAACTCTAACCCCCACCCTCACCATCACCCTAACCCTAAACCTATCCCTAACCTCACCCTATCCCTAACCTTCACCCTAGCCCTAACCCAAACCCTCATCCTCACCCGAACCCTAACACTAACCCTGACCCTATCCCTAACCCTAAACCTAACCTAACCCTAAACCTAACCCTAACCCTAGCCCTTACCCTAACCCTAACCCTCACATTCACCCTCACACTCACCCTAACCCTAATCCTAACCCTAGCCCTCACCCTAAACCTAAACCTCACCCTCACCCAAACACTCAAACTAAGCCTAACCCAAACCCTAACCCTAATCCTAACCCTAACCCTCACCCTCACCCTCACACTCACCCTAACCCTCACCCTCACCCTAGCCCACACACTAACCCTAAACCTAAGCCAAACCCTAAACCTCAACATCACCCTCACCCTCAACTTCATCCTCAGGCTAACCCTATCCCTAACACTAATCCTAAACCTAACCCTCACCCTAACACTCACGCTAACCCTAACCCTCACTCTCACGCTAACCCTCAACCTAACACTGACCCTCACACTAACCCTTACCCTCAGCCTAACGCTCACACTAAACTTAACCCTCACCCTAACCCTAAAACTAACCATGACCCTAACCCTAACCCTAACCCTAAACCTCAGCCTTACCCTAACCCTTACCCTCACCCTAGCCCTCAAACCAACCTTAATCCTAACCCTAACCCTCATTCTTACCCTCACCCTCACCCTAAATCACACTCTAACCCTCACCCTAACACTAACCCTAACCCACACCCTAACCCACACCCTCACCCTCACTTTCCCCCTAACCCTAATTCTAAGCCTAACCCTCACCCTCACCCTAAGCCTAAGCCTAATGCTAACTCTAACCCTCACCCTCACCGTCACCCTAACCCTAAACTTATCCCTTAACCTCACCCTATCCCTAAACTTCACCCTAACCCTAACCCAAACCCTCATCCTCACCCTAACACTAACACTAACCCTGATCCTAACCCTAACCCTCACCCTAAACCTCACCCTAATGATTACCCTCAACCTAACCCTAACCCTAACCATAACCCTAATCCTCACACTAATCCTCACCATAACCCTAACTCTAAACTTCACCCTAATCCTCACCCTATCCCTAACCCTAACCCTAACACTCACCCTAATACTAACCATAAACCTAACCCTCACCCTCAACCTAAACATCACCGTCAGCCTAACACTCACCCTCACCCTAAACATCACCCTAACCCTAACCTTCACCCTAACCCTAACCCTAACACTCACCCTAAACCTCACCCTCACCCTCACCCTCACCCTAAGCCTAACCATAACCCTACCCCTAATCCTTAACCTAACTTTCTCCATCACCTTCACCCTAAACCTATCCCTACCCCTAACACTAACGTTCACCCTTACCCTCACCCTAACACGAACCCTAAATCTAACCCTAAACCTCACCTTAAACCTAACCCTCAACCACAACCTAATCCAAACCCTCAACCTAACCCTAACAATCACAATAACCCTAACCCTCACTCTAACCATAAACCTACCACTCAACCTAACACTCATCCTAACCCTAACCCTCACCCTCAACATAACCATCACCATCACCCTAACACTCACACAAAGCCTAAACCTCACCCACACCTTAACACTCAACCTCACGGGAACCCTCACCCTCACCCTAACACTCACTCTCAACCTAAACATCACTCGAACCCTAACCCTCAACTTAACCCTAACACTAACCCTCACCCTGACCCTCACACTCACCCTAATCCTCACATTAAACCCCATCCCCACCTAACCGAAACCCTCACCCTCACTCTCACCCTATACCTCACCCTAACCCTAACCCTAACCCTCACCCTCACCCTCACACTCATCCTAACCCTAAGCCTAACTCTAATCCTAACTCTCATCCTCACCCTCACCCTCAGCCTAACCCTCACCCTCACCCTAACCCTCTCCCTAAACATTATCTGCACCCTAACACTAACCCTAAACCTCACCCTCAACCTAAACCTAACCCTAACCCTAACCCTAACCCTAACCCTCACCCTCACCCTCACTCTAACCGTAACCCTCACCCTCACCCTAAACCAAACCCTAACCCCAACCCTAACACTGACGCTAACCATCACCCTAAACCTCACGATAACCCTAACCCTCACTCTCACCCTAACCCTCACCTTAACCCTTACCCTCACCCTAACCCTAACCCTAAACCTCACCCAGACCAAAACCTTAACACTCAATGTCACACTAAACCTAACCCTAATGCTCACCCTAAACCTTACCATCACCCAAACCCTAACCGTCATTCTCACCCTCACCCATACCCTCACCCTAACCCTCACCCTCAGCCTAAACATCACCCTAAGCCTAACCCTCCCCCTTATCCTAAACCTCACCCTCACCCTCACCCTCAGCCTAACCCTAAACCTAACCCTAATCCTAACCCTAACCCTCAACCTCACCCACACCCTCAACCTAACTGTAAACATATCCCTAATCCTAACCCTCAAGCTCACCCTCACCCTAACCCTCACCCTAACCCTCACCCTAACTCTCACCCTAACTCTAATGCTAAGCTTAACCCTCAATGTAACACTAACCCTAACCCACACCCTCATCTTAAACCGAAACCTAACCCTAACCCTAACCCTCACCATAACCCTCACAATAAGACTAAGGCTAACCCTAACCCTTACTATCACCCTCACACTCACCCTAACCCGAACCCTCACCCTCACCCTAACCCTCACCCAAAACATCACCCTAAAACTAACACTCACCCTAACCCTAACCCTAACCCTCACCCAAATCTTAAGTCTCACCCTACCCTTCACCATCACCCTAACCTCACGATAACCCTAAACCTAACCCTATCCCTTACCCTAACCCTAACCCTCACCCTAACACTCACACTAACCCTAACCCTCACTCTCACCCTAACCCTCACCCTAACACTTACCCTCACCCTAACCCTTACTCTCAGCCTAACGCTCACACTAAACCTAAATCTCACCCTAACCTTAACGCTAACCATGACCCTAATCCTACCCCTAAACCTCATCCTAACCCTAACCCTCACCCGCACCCTAGCCCTCAAACCAACCCTAATCCTAACCCTAACCCTCATCCTTACCCTCACCCTCACCCTAAATCACACACTCACCCTCACCCTAACACGAACCCTAACCCACACCCTAACGCTGAACCTCACCCTAACCCTAATCCTAACCCTCACCCTAAACCTTCACATTCCCCCTAACCATAATTCTAACCCTAAACCTCAACCTAACCCAAAGCCTAAGACTAATGCTAAATCTAACTTTCACCCTCACCTTAATCCTAACACTAAACCTATCCCTAAACCTCACCCTATCCCTAACCTTCACCCAAACCCTAACCCAAACCCTCATGCTCACACTAACCCTAACACTAACCCTGACCCAAACCTTAAACCTCAACCTAACCTCACCCTAAACCTAACCCTAACCCTAGCCCTTCCCCTAACCATAACCCTCATATTCACCCTCACACTCACCCTAACCCTCATCCTAACCCTAGCCCTCACCCTAAACCTAACCCAAACCCTAAACCTCACCCTCAACCACACACTCAAACTCAACCTAACACAAACACTAACCCTAATCCTAATTCTAACCCTCACCCTCACCCTCACACTCACCCTAACCCTCACCCTCACCCTAGCCCTCACACTAACACTAACACTAAGCCAAACCCTAAACCTCAACATCACCCTCACCCTCACCCTCAACCTCAGGCTAACCCTAACCCTAACCCTAATCCTAACCCTAACCGTCACCCTAACACTCACACTAACCCTAACCCTCACTCTCACCCTAACCCTCACCCTAACACTTACCCTCATCCTAACCCTTACCCTCAGCCTAACGCTCACACTAACGTTAAACCTCACTTTAACCCTGTCGCTAACCATGACCCTAACCCTAACCCTAACCCTAAACCTCACCCTAACCCTAACCCTTACCCTCACCCTAGCCCTCAAACCAAACTTAATCCTAACCCTAACCCTCATCCTTACACTCACCCTCACCTTAACTCACACTCTATCCCTCACCCTAACACTAACCCTAACCCACACCCTAACCCTTACCCTCAACCTAACCCTAACCCTCACACTCACCCTCAATTTCCCCCTAACCCTAATTCTAACCCTAACCCTCACCCTAAACATAAGCCTAAGCCTAATGCTAATTCTAAACCTCACCCTCACCGTCACCCTAACCCTAAACTTATCCCTTAACCTCACCCTATCCCTAATCTTCACCCTAACCCTAACCCAAAAACTCATCCTCACCCTAACACTAACACTAACCCTGATCCTAACCCTAACCCTCACCCTAAACCTCACCCTAATGATTACCCTCAACCTAACCCTAACCCTAACCCTAACCCTAATCCTCACACTAATCCTCACCATAACCCTAAACTTCACCCTAATCCTCACCCTATCCCTAACCCTAACCCTAACACTCACCCTAATACTAAACATAAACCTAACCCTCACCCTCAGCCTAAACATCACCGTCAGCCTAACACTCACCCTCACTCTAAACATCACCCTAACCCTAACCTTCACCCTAACCTTAACACTAACACTCACCCTAAACCTCACCCTCACCCTCACCCTCACCCTAAGCCTAACCATAACCCTACCCCTAATCCTTAACCTAACCATCTCCATCACCTTCACACTAAACCTATTCCTACCCCTAACACTAACCCTCACCCTCACCCTCACCCTAACACAAACCCTAAACCTAACCCTAAACCTCAACTTAAACCTAACCCTCAACAACAACCTAATCCTAACCCTCACCCTAACCCTAACAATCACAATAACCGTAACCCTCACTCTAACCATAAACCTACCCCTCAACGTAACACTCATCCTAAGCCTAACCCTAAACCTAATCCTCACCCTAACCCTAACCCTAACCCTCACCCTCACCATAACCATCACCATCAACCTAACACTCACCCTAAGCCTAACCCTCACCCACACCTTAACCCTCAACCTCACGCGAACCCTCAACCTCACCCTAACACTCACCCTCAACCTAAACATCCCCCAAACCCTAACCCTCACCTTAACCCTAACCCTAACCCTCAGCCTAAACCTAACCCTCACCCTGACCCTCACCCTCACCCTAATCCTCACATTAACCCTCACCCCTACCTAACCGAAACCCTCACCCTCACCCTAACCCTAACCCTCACCCTCACCCTAGCCCTCACCCTAACCCTAACCCTCACCCTCACCCTCACACTCATCCTAACCCTAAGCCTAAATCTAATCCTAACCCTCAACCTCACCCTCATCCTCAGCCTAACCCTCACCCTCACCCTAACCCTCTCGCTAAATCTTACCCTCACCCTAACCCTACACCTAAACCTCACCCTCAACCTAAACCTAAACCTAACCTTAACCCTAAACCTAACCCTCACCCTCACCCTCACCCCAAACCTAACCCTAACCCTAACCCTCACCCTCACCCTAACCGTAACCCTCACCCTCACCCTAAACCAAACCCTAACCCCAACCTTAACCCTCACCCTAACCATCACCCTAAACCTCACGATAACCCTAACCCTCACTCTCAACCTAACCCTCACCCTAACCTTTACCCTCACCCTAACCCTAACCCTAAACCTCACCCAGACCCAGACCCTAACCCTAACACTCACCCTAAACCTCACCCTAACCCTAATGCTAAGGTTAACCCTCAACCTAACACTAACCCTAACCCACACCCTCATCCTAAATCGAACCATAACCATAAACCTAACCCTCATCATAACCCTCACAATAAGACTAAAGCCAACCGTAACCCTCACTATCACCCTAACCCTCACCCGAACTCTTACCCTCAACCTAACCCTAACCCTAACCCTAACCCTCCCACTAAACCTAAACTTCATCCTAACCCTAACCCTAACCCTCACCCTAACACTTATCCTTACCCTAACCCTCACCCTAAGCCTTAGCCTTGCCCTAACCCTCACCGTAACAATAACCGTATCACTAACCCTCAACCTAACCCTCACCGTAAGAATCACCCTAAACCTAATCCTAACTCTCACACTAAGCTTAACCCTCAACCTAACACTAAACCTAATTCTCACATTCACACTAACCGTAAACCTCACCAGCACCCTAACACTCACCCTCACGCTAAATATCACCCTAACCCTAACCCTCACACTAAACTTAAGCCTACCCCTCAACCTAACCCTAGTGCTCACCCAAACCATGACCCTCAGCTTAACACTAAACCTAACCCTAATCCTAACGGTAATTCTGGCCCTCACCCTCACCCTAACCCTAACCCTCACCCTAACCCTCACCCTCACCGTCACCCTCAGCCAAACAGTATCCCTAAACCTAATCCTAACCCTCCCACTCACCCTCACCGTAACCCTAACCATAACCCTCACCCTAACCCTAATGCTAACCCTCACCCTCCCTGTCACCCTCACCCCTCACCCTCAGCCTAACCCTCACCCTCAACCTAACCCTAAACCTAACCCTCACGCTAATTCTCAGCCTAACACTCATGATAACCCTAACACTCACTCTCACCCTAACACTCACCCTAACCCTTACCCTCACCCTAACCCTAACCCTAAACCTAACCCTAACGTTCACATTAACCCTAACCCTCACCCTAACCCTAACCCTCACCCTAACAATCACCCTCATCCTAAACCTAAACCTAACCCTAACCCGTACCCTTACCCTCACACTCGCCCTAAGGCTAAACCTAACCCTCACTCTCACTATAAACCTCATCTAAAGCCTTAACCTCACCCCAACCCTCACCCTAACCCTAACCCTCCAACTAAACCAAACCCCTACCCTAACCCTAACCCTAAACCTAACCCTAACTCTAACTCTAACCCTCATACTCACCCTCATCTTCACCCTCACCCTCAGCCTAACCCTAACCCTAATCCTAACGCTAACCCTCACTCTCACACAAAACCAAACCCTATGCCTAACCCTAACCCTCACCCTAACCCTAACATGCACCCTGACTCTAACCCTCATCCTAAACCTAACCCTAACACTAACCATAACCCTCAGACTAACCGTAACCTTCACCCTAACCCTACCCCTACCTCTCGCACTATCCCTCATACTAACCCTGACCCTAATATTTATCCTAACCATAACCATAACCTCACACTAACCCTAACCCTAAACCTTACCCTCACTCTCAACCTAATGGTAACCATAACCTTAAACCTAACCCTAACCCTAACAATAACCCTAAACCTAACCCTAATGCTAACCCTCACCCTCACCCTAACCCTAACCTTAACCATCACCCTAACCCCATCCCTCAACCTAACCATAACCCTAAACCTAACACTAACACTCACCCTAACCCTAACCCGAAATCTCACACTAACCCTAAACCTAACCCTCACCCTCAACCTCGACTTAACCCTACCCCTAATGCTAACACTCACCCTAACCCTAACCTCCATCCTAACACTCACCCTAACCCTAAACCTCACCCTAAACCTCACCCTCAACCTACCCATAACCCAAACCCTAACCCTGAACCTAAACTTCACAATAACCCTAACCCTAACCCTATCATTAACCCTCATACTAAAACTAACCCTCACCCTAAACCTAAACCTACCCCTCACGCTAACCCTCATCCTAACCCTAACCCTAACCCTCACCCTCACCCTAACCCTCACCCTAAGCCTTAGCCTTGCTCTAACACTCACCCTCAGCCTAACAGTATCCCTAACCCTAATCCTAACCCTCACAATCACCCTCACCCTAACCCTAAACCTAAACCTCACCCTAAACCTAATGCTAACCCTCACCCTCACCCTCACCCTGACCCCTCACCCTCAGCCTAATCCTCACCCTGAACCACACCCATACACTAACCCTCATGCTAACTCTCACCTTAACACTCACGATAACCCTGACTCACTCTCATACTAACACTCGCCCTAACCCTTACCCTCATCCTAACCCTAACCCTAAACCTAACCCTAACCCTGAAAATAACCCTAACCCTCACCCTAACCCTAACCCTCACCCTAACACTCACACTCATCCTAAAGCTAACCCTAACCTAAATCCGCACCCTTACCCTCACACTCACCCTAAGGTAACCCTAACCCTCACTCTCACCTTAAACCACACCCAAAGCCTTAACCGCACCCCAACCCTCACCCTAAATCTAACCCTCAAACTAAACCAAACCCTTTCCCTAACTCTAACCCTACCCCTCACCCTAACACTAACTCTAAACCGAAACCTAGCCCTAACTCTAACCCTAAACCTCATACTCACCCTCAACCTAACCCTCACCCTCAGCCTAACCCTAACCCTAATCCTAAAGCTAACCCTCACCCTCACCCACAAAAAACCCTATGCCTAACCCTAACCCACACCCTAACAGTAACATCCACCCAAACCCTAACCCACAACCTAACCCTAACCCTAACACTAACCATAACCCTCACACTAACCGTAACCCTCACCCGAACCCTACCCCTACCCCTCACCCTACCCCTCATTGTAACCCTGACCCTAACCTTAATCCTAACCCTAACTCTAACCCTCACTCTAACCCTAACCCTAAACCTCACCCTCACTCTCACCCTAATCGTAACCATAACCTTAACCCTAACCCTAACAATAACCCTGAACCTAACCCTAATCCTAACCCTCACCCTCACCCTAACCCTAACCTTTACCATCACCCTAACCCTAGCCCTCAACCTACCCTTAAACCTAAACCTAACACTAATCTTAACCCTATCCCTAAACCGAAATCTCACCCTAACTCTAACCCTAACCCTCACCCTCAACCTCGCCTAACCCTAGCCTTAACACTAACACTCACCCTAACCCTAACCTCCATCCTAACCCTCACCCTAACCCTAAACATCACCCTAAACCTCACCCTCAACCTAAACCTAACCCAAACCCTAACCCTCAACCTAAACTTCGCCTAAACCTAACCCTAACCCTAACACTAACCCTCATACTAAACCTAACCATACCTCACTCTAACCCTCATCCTAACCCTAACCTTAACCCGAACCCTGAACCTCACCCTAACCCTCACCCTCACCCTCACTCTCACCCTAACACTTAGCCTTGCTCTAACCCTCACCCTCACCCTAACCCTATCACTAACCCTCACCCTAACCCTAAACCTAACCCTAACCCTCACACTAAGCCTAAACTTCAACCTAACCCTAACCATAGTTATCTGACTAAACCTCACCCGCACCCTAATCCTCACCCTCACCCTAAATATCACACAAACGCTAACCCGCACCCTAACCCTCACCCTCACCCTAACCCTCACCCTTACCCTTGCCCTCACCCTAACCTTAAATGTATCACTAACCCCAACACTAACCCTAACCCTCACCATAACCCTAACCCTACTCCTCAGCCTAACCCTCATACTAATCCTAAACCTAACCCAAACTCTCACCCTAACCCTAACACTAACACTCACCCTTAATCTAAGCCTAACCCTAACCCTAACCCTCATCCTCACCCTCAACTTCAACCTAACCCATACCCTAACCCTAATCCTAAACGTAAACCTCACCCTCAACCTGTCTCTAAACATAACCTTAACCCTAACTCTCACTCTCACCATAACCCTAACCTAAACCTATCCCTAAACCTCACCCTATCCCTAACCCTCACCCTAACCCTAACCCAAACCCTCACCCTCACCCTAACCCTAACCCTAACCAAAATCCTAACCCGCAACCTAAATCTAACCCTAATCCTAACCTTAACCCTCAACCTAACCCAATCCCTAACCCTAAACCTAACACTCAGCCTAAATCTAACCCTCAACCTCACCCTCACCCTCACCCTCACCCTCAGCGTAAATATAAGCCTAACCCTAAACCTAACCCTAACCCTCACACTCACCCTCACCCTAAACCAAACCTAAATCTAACCCTAACCCTAACCCTCACACTCAACCTCACCCTCAGCCTAACCCTAACCCTAATCCTAAAGCTAAACCTCACCCTCACCCCCAACCAAACCCTACGCCTAACCCTAACCCTCACCCTAACCCTAACATCCACCCGAACCCTAACCCTCAACCTAACCCTAACCCTAATACTAACCATAACCGTCACACTAACCATAACCCTCACCCTAACCCTACACCTACACCTCACCCTACTCCTCATCCTAACCCTGATCCTAACCTTAATCCTAACACTAAGGCTAACCCTCACTCTAATCCTAAACCTAAACCTCATGCTCACTATCACCCTAATCGTAACCTTAAACTTAAACCTAACCCTAACAATAACCCTAAACCTAACCCTAATCCTAACCCTCACCCTCACCTTAACCCTAACCTTAACCATCCCCCTAACCCTATCCCTCAACCTAACCGTAACCCTAAACCTAACACTAACACTAACCCTAACCCTAACCCGAAATCAGACTCTAACCCTAACCCTCACCCTCACCCTCAACCTCGACCTAACACTACCCGTAACCCTAACACTCACCCTAGCCGTAACCTCAATACTAACCCTCACACTAAACCTAAACCTCACCCTTAACCTCAACCTCAACCTAACCCTAACCCAAACCCTAACCCTGAACCTAAACTTCGCCTAACCCTAACCCTTACCCTAACACTAACCCTCATACTAAAACTAACCCTCAACCTAAACCTAACCCTACCCTTCACGCTAACACTCATCCTAACCCTAACTTTAACCCTAACCCCGAACCTCACCCTAACCCACCCCTCACACTCACGCTCACCCTCACCCTAAAACTTAACCTTACCCTAACCCTCACCCTAAGCCTTAGCATTGCTCTAACCCTCACCCTCACTCTAACCCTATCACTAACCCTCACCATAACCCTCACCCTAACCATCACCCTAACCCTAAACGTAACCCTAACCCTCACACTAAGCCTAACACTCACCACTAACCGTAACCCTAGTTCTCATCCTAACCCTCACCCGCACACTAACCCTCACCCTAACCCTCACCCTCACCCTAAATATAACCCAAACGCTAACCCTCACCCTCACTCTAACCCTCACCCTAACCCTAACCCTCACACTCACCCTCAGCCTAACAGTATCCCTAAACCTAATCCTAAACCTCACAATCACCCTCACCCTAACCCTAACCCTAAACCTCACCCTAAACCTAATGCTAACCCTCACCCTCACCCTCAGCCTAACCCTAACTGTAATAGTAATCCTAACCCTCACACTAACCATAACCCTCACCCTACCCCTACACCTACCCCTCACCCTACCCCTCATTCTAACTCTCACACTCACCATAACCATAACCCTAACTCCAACCCTAAACCTCACCCTAACGCTAACCCTAACACTCACACTCACCTCATCTTCACTTTAACCCTAACCCTAAACCTAAACCTCACCACCACCCTCACCCTAACCCTGACCCGAACCCTCAACCGAACTGGAACCCTCACCCTCATCCTCACCATCACCCTCAACCTCACCTTCACCCTAATTTAACCCTAACCCTCACCCTCAACCTAAACCTGACCCTAACCCTTACTCTCACTCCAACCCTAAACCTAAACCTCATCCTAACCCTAACCGTAACCCTCACACTAACCCTCACACTAAACCTAACCCTCACCCTAACCCTCACCCTCACCCTAACCCTTAGCCTTACCCTAACCCTCACACTAAGCCTTAGCCTTGCTCTAAGGCTCACCCTCACCCTAACCCTATCACTAACCCTCAGCATAACCCTCACCCTAACCATCAACCTAACCCTAAACCTAACCCTAACCCTCACACTAAGCCTAACCCTCACCCTAACTCTAACCCTAGTTCTCATCATAACCCTCACCTGCACATTAACCCTCACCCTAACCCTAACCCTCACCCTCACCCTCAGCCTAACAGTATCACTAACCCTAATCCTAACCCTAACAATCACCCTCACCCTAACCCTAACCCTAAACCTCACCCTAAACCTAATGTGAACCCTCACCCTCACCCTCAGCCTAACCCTAACTGTAACCCTAATCCTAAACCTCACACTAACTGTAACCCTCACCCTAACCCTAACCCTCACACTAACCGTAACCCTCACCCTACCCCTACACCTACCCCTCACGCTACTCCTCATTCTAACCCTAACCCTCACCCTCACCATAAATCTAACCCTAACTCTAACCCTAAACCTCACCCTAACCCTAACCCTCACCCTCACCTCACCTTCACCATAAACCTAAGCCTAACCCTAAACCTCACAATCACCCTCACCCTAACCCTGAACCGAACCCTCAACCGAACCCTCACCCTCACCTTCATCCTCACCATCACCCTCAACCTCACCCTAACCCTAATTTAACCCTAACCCTCACCCTCAACCTAAACCTGACCCTAACCCTTACTCTCACTCCAACCCTAAACCTAACCCTCATCCTAACCCTAACCCTAACCCTCACCCTAAACCTCACACTAAACTTAGCCCTCACCCTAACCCTAACCCTACCCCTCACCTTAACCATTAGCCTTACACTAACCTTCACCCTAAGCCTTAGCCTTGCCCTAACCCTCACCCTAACCCTAACCCTATCACTAACCCTCACCCTAACCATCACCCTAACCCTAAACCTAACCCTAACCCTCACACTCAGCCTAACCCTCACCCTAACCCTAACCCTAGCCCTCATCCTATCCCTAAACGTAACCCTCAAACTAACCCTAACCCTAAACCTCACCCGCACCCTAACCCCCACACTAACCCTCACCCTAAACATCACCCTCAATTTATCCCTCACCCCAACCTTTAACCTAATCCTCACCCTAACCCTAGCCCTCACCCTCACCCTAACCCTAACCCTAACCCTCACTGACACTGTACCCTAAGCCTAAACATCACACTCACCCTAACCTTAACCATCACTTTCAACTTCAACCTCAGCCTAGCACTAAGCCTAATGCTAACCCTGACCCTAACCTTCAAACTCACCCTCAAGCTAGCCCTAATCCTAACACTAACCCTAACCCTAACCTTCACCCTAACCCTCACCCTAACACTAGCCTTAACAGTAACACTCACCATAATCCTCACCCTAAACCTATCTCCAAACCTAAACCTCACCCTCACCCTAACACTAAACCTAACCCTAAACCTTTCCCTAAGCTTTAGCCTAACAATCAACCTCACTCTCACCCTCACTGTAACCCTAACCCTAAACCTAACAATAACCCTAATTCTAACCCGAACCCTAACCCTAACCCTCTCCCTCACCCTCACCCTAGCCTTCACCCTAATCCTAATACTCACCCTAATCCTCACCCTAACCCTCACCCTAACCCTAAACCTAACACTAACCCTAAATCTAATCCTCAACCTCAGCCTCACCCTCAGCCTAATCCTAAGCCTAACCCTAACCCTAAACCTCACACTCACCCTCAGCCTAACCCTAACCCTAAACCTAACCCTAACCCTAAAGCTCACCATAAACCTCACACTAAGACTAAGGCTAAACCTAACCGTCACTATCACCCTAACCCTCACTCTTACTCTTACCCTCACCCTAACCCCTACCCTAACCCTCACACTAAACCTAAATCTCACCCTGACCCTAATACTTCCCCTCACCCAAACCCTCCCCATAACCCTTAGCCTCACCCTAACCCTCACCCTAAGCCTTAGGCTTGACCTCACCCTCACCCTAACTCTAACACTATCACTAATCCTCACCCTAACCATCATCCTAACACTAAACCTAACCCTAACCCTCACACTAAGCCTAACCCTCACCCTAACCCTAACCCTAGCCCTCATCCTATCCCTAACCCTACGCCTCATCCTAACCCTCATCCGAAGCCTAAACCTAACCCTCAACCTAACCCTAACCCTAAACCACACCCGCAGCCTAACCCCCACCGTAACCATCCCACTCACCCTAAACATCACCCTAACACTAACCCTCAACCTAACCTTAAGCCTAACCCTCACCCTAACCTTAGCCCTCATCCTCACCCTCACCCTCATCTTAACACTAAAACTAACCTTAATCCTAACCGTAATACTCAACCTCACCCTCAACCTAACCCTAATGCTAACCCTCAACCTAACCCTAACCCTCACCCTCACCCTCAGCCTAAGAGTATCCCTAAACCTAATCCTAACCCTCACACTCACCCTCACCCTAACCCTAACCCTAACCCTAAACCTCACCCTAAGCCTAATGCTAACCTCAACCTCACCCTCACCCTAACCCTCACCCTAACCCTATCCCTAAACCTAACCCTAAACCTCACACTCACTCTCAGCCTCAGCCTACCCGTAACCCTAACCCTAACTCTCACCATAAACCTCACACTAAGATTAAGGCTAAACCTAACTCTCACTATCACCCTAACGCCCACTATTACTCTTACACTCACCCTAACTCTAAACCTAAACCTCACCCTTACCCTCAGCCTAAAAGTATCCCTAAACCTAATCCTAACCCTCACACTCACCCTCAACCTCACCCCTCACAATTAGCCTAACCCTCACCCTCACTGTAACCCTCACCCTAACCCTTACCCTCACCCTAACCCTCACCCTCATCCTCAGTGTAACCCTAACCCTAGTCCTAGCCCTAATCCTCAACTTCAACCTCACCCTAAACCTAACCCTAACCCAAAGCCTCCCCCTCACACTCACCCTCATCCTCACCCTCACCCTAACCCTCACCCTAACCCTAACACTCACAATCACCCTAACCCAAAACCTAACATTCACACTAAAACTCACCCTAACGCTCATGATAAGCCTAACCCTCATTCTCACCCTAAAACTCACCCTAATGCTTATCCTCACCCTAACACTCACCCTAACCCTAACCCTACCCATAATCCTAACCCTCATCCTAACCTTCACCTTAACCCTCACCCTAACCCTAACTCTAACCCTAAACCTCACCCTCACCCTCACCTTCACCCTCAGCCTAACTCTAACCCTAACCCTAATCCTAAACCTCACCCTCACTCCTCATCCTCACACTAACCCTCACCATAACCCTTATGCTCACCCTAACCCTCACCCTCACTCTCATTGTAACCCGAACCCTAATCCTATCCTAACCCTCAACCTTAACCTCACAATAAACCTAAACTTAACCCTAAGCCTCACCCTCACTCTGACACTAACCCTCACCCTAACCCTTACCCTCAACCTAACCCTAACCCTAACCTTCACACTAAAACTTACCCTCACCCTAACCCTAACCCTACCCCTCACCCTACCCTCAACCTAACCCTAATCCTAACCCTAACCCTAAACCTCACCCTAACCCTAACCCTAACCCTCACCCTCAACCTCACTTTAACCCTAACTCTGACCCTAACCTTAACAATAACCCTAACCCTAAGCCTAACCCTAAATCTCACCTTAAACGTCATCCTAACCCTAAGCATAACACTCACCCTCACACTAACCTTAACCCTAACCCTAGCCCTAACCCTAACCCTAAACCTAACCCTAACCTTCCCCCTAACCTTCAACCTAACCCTAAACCTAAACCTCACCCTAACACTAACCCTAAATTTAAACCTCTCCATTACCCTAACCCACACCCTAACACTAAACCTCACCCTAACGTTAACTCTAACCGTAAATCTCAACCTCACCCTAAACCTCACCCTAATCCTAACCCTCACCCTAACTCTTACCTCACCCTCAACCTCACCCTAAACCTAACCCTAACCCTCACGCTCACCCTCACCATTACCGTAAATCTAACCCTAACCCTAACAATAACCATAAACCTAACCCTTACCCAAACCCTCACCGAACCCTACCCCTAAACCTAACCCTAAACCTCACCAAAACCCTAACCCTAACCCTCACCCTCACCCTGCGCCTGATCCTAAGTCTAACCCTAACCCTAACCCTCACACTCACCCTCATCCTCACCCTCACCCTCAGCCTAACCCTAACGCTAAACCTAAGGCTCAACATAAACCTCACACTAAGACTAAGGCTAAACCTAACCCTCAATATCACCCTATCCCTCTCTCTTATTCTTACCGTCACCCTAAACCTAATGCTTACACTAACCCTCAACCTAACACTCACCCTAAACATCACACTAACCCTAACCCACACCCTAATCCTTACCCTCCCGCTAACCCTCACCCTAACCCTATCCTAACACTCACCCTAACCCTCACCCTAACATTAACGATAACCCCAACCCTCATTCTCACTCTAACCTTCACCCTAAACCTTACCCTCACCCTAACCCTAAACCTAACCCTAACCCTCACACTAACCCTAACCCTCACCCTAACCCTGAACTTAATCCTCACCCTCATCCTAAAGCCAAACCTAACACTAACCCTAAACCTCACCCTAACCCTAATGCGAAGCTTATCCCTCACCGTAACCCTAACCCTAACCCACACACTCATCCTAAACCGAACACTAACCCTAACCCTAACCCCCACCCTAACCTTAAGCCTAACCCTCACCCTAACCCTAGCTCTCACCCAAACCCTGACCCTCAGCTTTACACTAAACGTAATCCTAATCCTAACTGTAATTCTCACCCTTACCCTCACATTAACCCTAACCCTAACCCTAACCCTCACCCTCAACCTAACCCTCACTCTAACACTCACCCTCACCCTCACCCTCAGCCTAACAGTATCCCTAACCTTAATCCAAACCCTCACACTCACCCTCACCCTAACCCTAAACATTAACCTCACCCTTACCCTAATGCTAACCCTCACCCTCACCGTCACCCTCACGCCGCACCCTGAACCTAATCCTCACCCTGAACCTAACCCCAACCTTAACCCTCATGTTAACACTCACCCTAACACTTACGATAACCCTGACTCACTCTCATACTAACACTCACCCTAACCCTTACCCTCACCCTAACCCTAACCCTAAACCTAACCTAAACCCTGACAATAACCCTAATGCTCAACCTAACCCTAAACCTCACCCTAACACTCACACTTATCCTAAATCTAACCCTAACCCAAAGCCGCACCCTTACCCTCACACTCACCCTAAGGCTAACCCTAACCCTCACTCTCACCCTAAACCGCACCCAAAGCCTTAAACTCACCCCAACCCTCACCCTAAATCTAACCCTCAAACTAAACCAAACCCTTACCCTAACTCTAACACTACCCCTCACCCTAACCCTAAACCTAAACCGAAGCCTAACCCTAACTCTAACCCTAGCACTCATACTCACCCTCAGCCTCACCCTTACCCTCAGTCTAACCCTAACCCTAATCCTAAAGCTAACCCTCACCCTCACCCTCAACCAAACACTATGCCTAACCCTAACCCTCACCCTAACCCTAACATCCACCCGAACCCTAACCCTCAACCTAAGCGTAACCCTAACACTAACCATAACCCTCACACTAACCGTAACCCTCACCCTAACCCTAACCATACCCCTCACCCTACCCCTCATCGTAACCCTGACCCTAACCTTAATCCTAACCTTCACTCTAACCCTAAACCTAAACCTCACCCTCACTCTCACCCTAATCATAACCATAAACTTAACCGTTACCCTAACAATAACCCTAAACCTAACCCTAATCCTAACCCTCTCCCTCACCCTAACCCTAACCTTAACCATCACCCTAACCCTATCCCTCAACCTAACCTTAAACCTAAACCTAACACTAACCCTAACCCTAACCCGAAATCTCACACTAACCCTAACCCTAACCCTCACCCTCAACCTCTACCTAACCCTACCCCAACCATAACACTCACCCTAACCCTAAACTCCATCCTACCCCTTACCCTAATCCTAAACCTCACCCTCAACCTAACCCTAACCCAAACCCTAATCCTCAACATAAATTTCGTCCTAACCCTAAATTTAACCCTAACACTAACCCTCATACTAAACCTAATCATCACCCTAAACCTAACCCTACCCCTCATGCTAACACTCTTCCTAACCCTAACCATAACCCTAACCCCAAACCTCACTCTAACCCTAACCCTAACACTCACCCTCACCCTCACACTATCCCTTAGCCTTACCCTAACCCTCACCCTAAGCCTTAGCCTTGCTCCAACCCTCACACTCAGCCTAACCCTATCACTAACCATCACCATAACCCTCACCCTAACCATCACTCTAACCCTAAACTTAACCCTAACCCTCAGACTAAAAGTAACCCTCAGCCTAACCCTAACCCTAGTTCTCATCTTAACCCTCACCTGCCCCATAACCATCACCCTAACCCTCACCCTCACCCTAAATATCACCCAAACGCTAACCCTCACCCTAACCCTCACCCTCACCCTAACCCTCACCCTAACCCAAACCTTCACCCTCACCCTCAGCCTAACAGTATCCCTAACCCTAATCCTAACCCTCACACTCACCCACACAATAACACTAACCCTAAACTTCACCCTAAACCTAATGCTAACACTCACCCTCACACTCATCCTCACCCTCAGCCTATCCCTAACTGTAACCCTAATCCTAAACCTCACCCTCTCCCCTCACACTCAGCCTAACCCTCACCCTCAACCTAACCCTAATCCTAACCCTCACCCAAACCCTCACCCTAATACTCATGATAACCCTAACATTCACCCTAACCCTTACCCTCACCCTAACCCTAAACCTAAACCTAACCCTAACCCTCACACTAACACTAACTCTCACCCTAACCCTAACACTCACCCTAACACTCACCCTCATCCTAAACCTAACCCTAACCCTAACCCCAACCTTTACCCTCACACGCACCCTAAGGCTAAAACTAACTCTCAACCTATCCTTTACCCTAACCCTAAACCTCAACCTAACCCCAAACCTAATCCTCAGTCTCACCCTAGCCCTCACACTAACCCTAAACCTAACCCTCACCCTCATCCTAACCCTCACCCTGAACCTTACCCTCCCCCTAATCTTAAAACTAACACTAACCCCAACAGTAACCCTAAGCCTCACCATAACCCTAACCCTAATGCTCAGCCTAACCCTCATCCTAATCCTAAACCTAACCCAAACTCTCGCCCTAACCCTAACACTAACACTCACCCTAAACCTAAGCCTAACCCTAACCCTAACCCTCATCCTCACCCTCACCTTCAACCTAACCCTTACCCTAACCCTAATCCTAAACCTAACCCTCACCCTCACCCTGGCTCTTAATATAACCATAACCTTAACTCTCACCTTCACCATAACCCTAATCCTAAACCTATCACTAAACCTAACCCTATCCCTAATCCTCACCCTAACCCTCACCCAAACCCTCACCCTCACCCTAACCATAACCCTAACCTGAACCGTAAACCTAACCCTAATCCTAACCCTAACCCTCACCCTAACCCTAAACCTAACACTCACCCTAATTGTAACCCTCACCTTCACCCTCACCCTCAGTCTAACCATAAGCCTAACCCTAAGCCTAACCCTAACCCTAACACTCACCCTCACCCTAAACCTAAGCCTAACCCTAACCCTAACCCTCACACTCTCCGTCAACCTTACCCTCACCCTCACCCTCACCCTAACCCTAATCCTAACCCTAACCGTAAACCTAACCCTAACCCTAACCCTAACCCTCACCCTCACCTCATCCTCACCGTAACCTTAACCCTAACCCTAACCCTAACCCTAAACCTCACCATCACCCTCACCCTAACCCTAACACAAACCCAACTGAATCCTCACCCTCACCCTCAGCCTCACCATCACCCTCAACCTAACCCTAACCGTAATTTAACACTAACCCTCACCCTCAACCTAACCCTGACCCTAAACCTTACTCTCACTCCAACCCTAAACCTAACCCTAATCCTAACCCTATCCCTAAACCTCACCCTAACCCTCACACTAAACCTAACCATCATCCTAACCCTAACCCTACACCTCACCCTAACCCTTAGCCTTACCCTAACCCTCACCCTAAGCCTTAGCCTTACCCAAACCCTCACCCTCACCCTAACCCTATCACTAACCCTCACCCTAACCCTCAACCTAACCATCACCCTAACCCTAAACCTAACCCTAACCCTCATACTAAGCCTAACTCTCACCCTAACCCTAACCCTAGCCCTCATCCTAACCCTCAGCCTATCCCTAAACCTAATACTCAACCTAACCCTAACCCTAAACCTCACCCGCTTCCTAACCCTCACCCTAAACCTCTTGCTCACCCTAAACATCAACCTCACCTTAACCATCACCCTAACCTTTAGCCTAACCCTCACCCTAACCCTAGTCCTCAGCTTCACCCTAACCCCAACACTAACCCTCACCCTAACCCTAATGCTAACCCTCACCCTCACCCTCAGCCTTACCCTAACAGTAACCCTAATCCTAACCCTCACCCTCACCCCTCACCTTCAGCCTAACCCTCACCCTCAACCTAACCCTAACCCTAACCCTCACTCTCACCCTAAACCTCACCCTAAGCCGTAAACTCACCCCAACCCTCACCCTAACCCTAACCCTCAAACTAAACCTAACCCTCACACTGACCCTAGCGCTACCCCTCACCCTTACCCTATCCTTAACCTTAAACCTAACCTAAACCTCACCCTAAACCTAAACCTAACCCTCATCCTCACTCTAGCCTCACACTAACCATAACCCTAACGCTCACCCTCACCCTAACCCTCACCCTAAACCTTAACCTCACCCTATCCCTAACATTAACCCTATCCCTAACCCTCACCCTAACCATAACCCTCACACGAAACCTAACCCTACCCCACAGCCTAACCCTCATCCGAACCCTAAACCTAACCCAAACCCTCACCCGAACCCTAACACGAACACTCACCCTAAACCTAACCCTCACCCTCACCCTTACCCTCACCCTCAACCTAACCCTTACCCTAAAACTAATCCTAATGCTAACCCTCACCCTCACCTTGTTTCTAAACCTAACCGTAACCCTAAATGTCACCCTCACCATCACCCTAATCCTAAACTTATTCCTAAACCTCACCCTGTCCCTAACCCTCACCCTAACCTTAACCCAGATCCTCACACACCGTAACCCTAAACCGCACCTTAAACCTCACGCTAATGCTTACCTTCAACCTAAACCTAACCCTAACCCTAACCCTAGCCAAAAACCTAACCCTCACACTAACCCCAAACCTCACCCTAACCCTAAACCTCACCCTAACCCTAAACCTAACCCTCACCTTCACACTAAACCTAACCCTAAACCTAACCCTGACCCTCACCCTAACCCTCACACTTACCCTGAGTCTAACCTAACCCTCACTCTCACCCTAAACCTCACCCTAACGCTTACCCTCACCATAAACCCAACCCTAACCCTAACATTCACACTAAACCTAACCCTCACTCTAACCCTTTAAAATACCCCTGAACCTAACCCTCACCCTAAACCTATCCCTAACCCTCACCCTCACCCTAGACCTCACCCTACCCCTAATCCTAACACTCACCGTCAACCTAGTCCTAACCCTCACCCTAAAACTCACACTAAACCTAAGAGTAACCCTAACCCTAACTCTCACCCTAACCCTCACCCTTAGCCTTAACCTCACCCTAACCCTAACCCTCAAACTAAACCTAACCATCAACCTAACCCTAAACCTAACCCTAACCCTAAACCTCACCCTAACCCTAAATCTAACCCTCAGCCTCACCATAGCCCTCACCCTAACCCTAAACCTAAACCTCACCCTCACCCTAACCCTCACCCTAAACCTTATACTCACACTATCCTTAACCTTATCCATAACCCTCACACTAACACTATCCCTCACCCTAACCCTAGCCTTAACCCTCAGCCTAACCCTCATCCTAAAACTAAACGTAACCCAAACTCTCACCCTAACCCTAACCCTAACACTCACCAATCCTAATCCTCACCCTCACCTTCACCCTTACCCTCACACTCACCCTCACCCTAAAATTAACCCTAACAGTAAGCCTCACCCTCACACTTACCCTTACCCTCACCCTCTCCCTAACCCTCAGCCTCAGCCTAACCCTAACCTTAACCCTAATCCTAAACCTCACCCTCAACCATCACCCTCAGACTAACCCTCACCCTCACAGTAAACCTCACCCTACCTCTATCCCTAACCCTAACCCTCAACCTAATCCTAACCCTAACCCTAACACTCACACTCACCCTAACTCTAACCCTAACCCTAACCCTCACCCTAACACTCACCCTAACACTCATGATAACCCTAACCCTCACTCTCACCATAAACCCAACCCTAATGCTTATCCTCACCCTTACCCTCACCCTACCCCTTACCCTACCCCACATACTAACACTGATCCTAACCTTAACCCTAACCCTCACCCTAACCCTAAACCTCAACCTCACCCTCACCCTAGCCTCAGCCTAACCCTAAATGTAACCCTAATCCTAAACCTCAACCTCAACCATCAACCTCAGCCTAACCCTCTCCCTCACACTAACCCTCACCTTAACCCTTAGTCGCAAACTAACACTCACCCTCACCCTCAGCGTAACTCAAACCCTAATCCTAACCCTAACCCTCATCCTCACCCTCACCTGGAAACTAACCCTAACCCTAACCCTCACCCTCACTCTCACCCTAACCCTCATCCTAACCCTTAACCTCAACATAAACCTAACCCTAACCCCAAACCTCACACTAAAACTTACCCTAACCCTAACCCTAACCCTACCCCTCAACATACCCCTCACCCTAACCCTAAACCTAAACCTAACCCTCACCCTCAACCTACCCCTCACCCTAACCCTAATCCTAACACTCACCCTCACACTAATCTTAACCCTAACTCCAACCCTAAACCTAAACCTAAACTTCCCCCTAAACCTCAACCTAACCCTAATGCTAACCCTTACCCTAACTTTAACAGTAATCTAAACCCTCACCCTCACCCTAACCCTCACCCTAACCCTTAACCTCACCCTAACGTTAACCCTAACCCTCAACCTCACCCTAAACCTCACCCTAACCCTAAACCTTACCCTCACCCTAACTCTTACCTCACCATAAACCTCACCCTAACACTAACCCTAACCCTAAACCTTACCTTAACCCTCACCCTCACCCTAAACTTCACCCTAAGCCTAACCCTCACCGTTACCCTAACCCTCAACCTCACCCTCACCCTCAGCCTAACCCTAATCCTAACACTCACCCTCACACTAACCTTAACCCAAACCCTCACTCTAACACTAACCCTAAACTTAACCCTCACCCTTACCCTAACCCTCACCCTCACCTTTAACCTCACCCTAACGTTAACCCTAACCCTAAACCTCAACCTCAACCTAAACGTCACCCTAAGCCTAACACTCACCCTAACTCTTACCTCACTCTAAACCTCACCGTAACCCTAAACCTAACCCTCACCCTCACCACCACAGTAACCGTAACTCTAACCCTAACCTTAAAAATACCCCTAACCCTAACGCTAACCCTCAGCCTCACATTAACCCTAACCCTAACCCAAACCCTCACTCTAACCCTAGCCCTGAACCAAAACCTAAACCTCAACATAACATTAATCCTAACTTCACCCTCAGCCTCACCGTTACCATAAAGGTAACCCTAATCCTAACCCTAATAATAACCCTAAACCTAACCCTAATCCTAACCCTCACCCTCACCATCAGCCTAACCATAACCCTAATCCTAACCCTCACTGTAACCCTAATCCTAAACCTCACACTAACCCTAACCCTAACCCTAAACCTCACTCTTAAACTAACCCTAAACCTCACCCTCAACCTCCCTGTAACTGTAACTCTAACAATAACCCTAACCCTAACCCTAACAATAACCCTAACCCTAACCTCACCCTAACCCTTACCCTCACCCTAACCCTCACCTTCACCCTCAGTGTAACCCTAACCCTAATCCTAACCCTAACCCTCAACCTCACCCTCACCCTAAACTTTACCTTAACCCTAAACCTCACCCTCACTCTGACCCGAACCCTCACCCTAACCCTTACCCTCAACCTAACCCTAACCCTAACCCTCACACTAAAACTTACACTCACCCTAACCCTAACACTACCCCTCAACCTAATCATGAACCTAACCCTAATCCTAACCCTCACCCTCAACCTCACTGTAACTCTAACTCTAACCCTAATCCTAACAATAACCCTAACCCTAACCCTAACTCTCAACCTCACCCTCAACCTACACTTCACCCTAACCCTAATCCTAACACTCACCCTCACACTAACCTTAACACTAACCCTAGCCCTAACCCTAACCCTAAACTTAACCCTAACCTTCCCCCAATCCTCAACCTAACCCTAACCCTAACCCTAACCCTCACCCTAACACTAACCTCTCCCTTACCTTAACCCTCACCCCAACACTTACTCTCACCCTTATGTTAACTCTAACCACAACCCTCAACCTCACCCTAAACCTCACCCTAACCCTAACTCTTACCTCACCCTAAACCTCACCATAAACCTAACCCTAAACCTCACCCTCACCCTCACCATTACCGTAACTCTAAACCTACCCCTAACAATAACCATAACCCTAACCCTAAACCTAACCTTCACCCTCACCCTAACCCTAACCCTAAACCTAACCTTCACTCTAACCCTAACACAAAACCTCACCCTAACCCTAACACTAACCCTAAACCTCACCCTAACCCTAACCCTAAACCTAAATCTCACCCTATCCCTAACCCTAATCCACAACTTCAACCTCACTGTAACCGTAACTCTAACCCTAACCCTAACAATAACCCTATCCCTAACCCTAACAGAAACCCTCACTGTAACCCTAAACCTAAATCTCACCTTAACCCTAACCATAACCTTAACCCTAACCCTCACCCTAACCCTCAACCTCATCCTCAGCCTCGCCCTCACCTTAAAGGTAACCCTAACCCTAACCCTAAAATAACCTGAAACATAACCCTAATCCTAACCCTCACCCTCACCCTAAACCTAACCCTCACCGTCACTGTAACCCTAAGCCTAAACCTCACCCTCACACTACCCTTAACCCTCATTTTCAACATCAACCTCAGCTTACCACTAAGCCTAAACTTTACCCTAACCCTAACCCTCAAACTCACCCTCACGCTAGCCCTAATCCTAACACTAACCCTAACCCTAACCCTCACCCTAACGGTCACCCTACCCGTCACCTTAACCCTAACCCTAACACTAGCCTTAACCGTAACCCTCACCTTAACCCTCACCCTAAACCTATCTCTAAAACTAAATCTCACCCTCATCCTAACCCTAACACTAACCTTAAACCTCTTCCTAATGCTTAGCCTAAAACTCAACCTCACCCTCACCCTCACTGTAACCCTAACCCTAACCCTAACAATAACCCTAACCCTAACCCTAACCCTAACACTCTTCCTCACAGAAACCCTAACCCTGACACAAACCCTCATCTAACCCTCACCCTAACCCTCCCCGTAACCCTTAGCCTCACCCTAACCCTCACCCTAAGCCTTAGCCTTGCCCTCAACCTCACCCTAACTCTAACACTATCACTAACCCTCACCCTAACCCTCACCCTCACCCTCACCCTAACAATCATCCTAACCATAAACCTAACCCTAACCCTCACACTAAGCCTAACCCTCACCCTAACCCTAACCCTAACCCTAGCCCTCATCCTAACCCTCATCCAAAGCCGAAACCTAACCCTCAACCTAACCCTAACCCTAAACAATAACCTCACCCGCACAATAACCCTTACCCTAACCCTTACCCTCACCCAAAACATCACCCTAACACTAACCCTCATCCTCAACTTAAGCCTAACCCTAAACCTAACCCTAGCCCTCATCCTCACACTCACCCTCAGCTTAACACTAACCCTAACCTTAACCCTCACCGTAATCCTCGTTCTCACCCTCACCCTAACCCTAACGCGAACCCTCACACTAACCCTCACCCTCACCCTCACCTTCAGCCTAACAGTATCCCTAAACCTAATCCTAACCCTCACCCTCAGCCTAATTGTAACCCTAACCCTAACCCTAACTCTCCCGATAAACCTCACACTAAGATTAAGGCTAAACCTAACCTTCACTATCACCCTAACCCTCACCTTCAGTCTAACAGTATCCCTAAATCTAATCCTAACCCTCACACTCACCCTCACACCTCACCCTCAGCCTAATACTCACACTCACACTAACCCTCACCCTAACCCTTACCCTCACCCTAACCCTCACCCTCACCGTCACCATAACCCTAACCCTAATCCTAACCCTAACCCTTAACCACACCGTCACCCTAAACCAAACCCTCAACCTAAGCCTCACCCTCACCCTCACCCTCACCCTCACCCTCATCCTAACCCTCACCCTAACACTCACAATCACCCTAACCCAAAACCTAACCCTCACCCTAAAACTCACACTAACGCTCATGATAACCCTAACCCTCACTCTCACCCTAAACCTCACCCTAATGCTTATCCTCACCCTATCCCTCACCCTAACCCTAACCCTATCCATCATCCTAACCCTCAGCCTAACCTTAACCCTAACCCCAACCCTAACCCTAAAACTCATACTCACCCTCATCCTCACTCTCAGCTTAACCCTAACCCTAACCCTAACCCTGATCCTAACTCTCACCCTCACCCCTCACCCTCAGCCTAACCATCACCCTCACACTACTCCTCACCCTAACCCTTACCCTCACCCAAAACCTCACCCTCACCCTCAGCTTAACCCTAAACCTAATCCTAAACCTAACCCTCATCCTCACCCTCACACTAAACCTAACTCCAACCCTAAGCCTCACCCTCACTGCCACCCTAAACCTCACCTTAACCCTTACCCACAACCTAACCTGAACCCTAACCCTCACAATAAAACTTACACTTACCCTAACCCTAAAAATACCCCTCACACTCACCCTCATCCTAACGCTTAACCTTACCCTAATGTTAACCCTAACCCTAACCCTCAACCTCACTCTAAAACTCACCCTAACCCTAATCCTCGCCCTAACTCTTACCTCACCCTAAACATCACCCTATCCCTAACCCTAACCCTAAACCTCACCTTATACCTCACCCTCACCCTAACCCTAACCCTGGACCTAATCCTCACCCTAACCCTAAATGTAACCCTAACCCTCACAATAATCCTAAACCTCACCTTAACCTAAACCTACCCCTCACCCTAAGCCTCATCCTAAACCTACCCATAACCCTAACAATAACCCTAACCCTAAACCTCACCCTAAAGCTAACACTAACCCTCACACTCATCCACGACCTCAACGTGAACGTAACCATATCAATAACCCTAACAATAACCATAACCCTTAACCTAATCCTAACCCTCGCCCTCACCCTAACTCTAACTCTAACCCTAACACTCATCCTAACCGTAACCCTCACCATAACCTTAACACTATAATTAACCCTAAATCTCAACCTAACCCTCACCCTAGCCCTCACCCTAACCCTAACCCTAATCGTAACCCTAACCCTCACCCTAACCCTAACCCTCACCTTCACCAAACCCTCAGCCTAACCCTAAGCCTAAGCATAACCCTAACCCTAACCCGCACACTCACACTCACCCTAAAACTAATCCTAACCGTAACCCTATCCCTAAACCTCACCCTAAACCTAACCCTAACCCTCACCCTCACCTTCACCGTAACCATAACTTTAACCCTAACCCTAACAATAACCCTAAACCTAACACTAACCCTAACCCTAACCCTTACCCTCACCCTAGCCTTCACCCTAACCCTAACCCTAACCCTAACCCTCACCGTCAACCTAACCGTAAACTTAACTCTAACCCTAACCCTAAGAATAACATTAACTCTAACCCTAACTCTAACACAAACCCTAACCCTCACTCGCAACGAAACCCTAACCCTAACTCTAACCCTCTACCTCACTGTAACCCTAACCCTAAACCTCACCATGAGCCTCACCCTCACCGTAAAGGTAACCCTAACCCTAACCCTAACAATAACCCTAATCCTAACCCACACCCTCACCCTAAACCTAACCCAAACCCTAACCCTCACCATCACTGTAAACCTAACCCTAAACCTCAACCTCACCTTAACACTAACCCTCACCCTCAACCTCAACCTCAGCCTAAAACTAATCCTAACCCTAATCCTCACCTTAACCCTCCCCATAACCCTAACCCTAACACTAACCCTAACCCTAACCAAAACAATAACCGTAATCCTAACGCTAACCCAAAACCTCACCCTAACCCTAACCCTAACACTCACCCTCACCCTAGCCTTCACCCTAACCCTAATCCTAACCCTAACCCTTACCCTAACAATCACCCTAACCTTAAACCTAACACTCACCCTAAATCTAAGCCTCACCCTCACCCTCACCTTAGGCCTAATCCTAAGCCTAAGCCTAACCCAAACCCTAACCCTCACACTCACCATCATCCTCACCCTCACCCTCAGCCTAACCCTAACCGTAACCCTAACCCTAACCCTAACTCTCACCATAAACCTCACACTAAGACTAAGGCTAACCCTAACCCTCACTATCACCCTAACCCTCACCCTTTTTCTTACCCTCACCTTAACCCTAACCCTAACAGTCACACTAAACCTAACCCTCACCGTAACCCTAACCCTACCCCTCAGCCTAACCCTCACCCTAACCCTTAGCCTCACCCTAACCCTCACCCTAAGCCTTAGCCTTGCCCTCACCCTCACCCTAATCCTAAGCCTATCACTAACCCTCATGCTAACCCTCACCCTAACCCTCACCTTAACCATCCACTTAACCATCGCCCTAACCCTAAACCTAACCCTAACACTCACACAAAGCCTAACCCTCACCCTAGCCCTAAACCTAGCCCTCTTCCTAACCCTCATCCTAACCCTAAACCTAACCCTCAACCTAACCTTAACCCTAAACCTCACGCTCACCCTAACACTCACCCTAACCCTCACCCTTTTTCTTACCCTCACCTTAACCCTAACCCTAACAGTCACACTAAACCTAACCCTCACCGTAACCCTAACCCTACCCCTCAGCCTAACCCTCACCCTAACCCTTAGCCTCACCCTAACCCTCACCCTAAGCCTTAGCCTTGCCCTCACCCTCACCCTAATCCTAAGCCTATCACTAACCCTCATGCTAACCCTCACCCTAACCATCACCTTAACCATCCACTTAACCATCACCCTAACCCTAAACCTAAGCCTAACACTCACACAAAGCCTAACCCTCACCCTAGCCCTAAACCTAGCCCTCTTCCTAACCCTCATCCTAACCCTAAACCTAACCCTCAACCTAACCTTAACCCTAAACCTCACGCTCACCCTAACACTCACCCTAACCCTCACCCTCACAATAAACATCACCCTAACACTAACCCTCACCGTAACGTTAAGCCTAATCCTCACCCTAACCCTAGCCCTCATCCTCACCCTCACCCTCAGCTAAACACTGAACGTAACCCTAATCCTAACCGTAACCCTCGCCCTCACCCTCACGCTAACCCTAACCCTCACCATAACCATAACCCTCACACTCACACTCAGCCTAACAGTATCCCTAACCTTAATACTAACCGTCACCCTCACCCTCACCCTAACCCTAATCCTAATCCTCACCCTATACATAATGCTAAACCTCAGCTTCACCCTAACCCTTACCCTCACACTAACCCTCACCCTAACTCTTACCCTCACCCTCACACTCAGCCTAAACCTAACCCTAATCATAACCCTAACCCTCATCCTCACCCTAACCCTAAACCTAACCCTAAATCTAAGCCTCACCCTCACTGTCACCCTAAACCACACCTTAAACCTTACAATCAACCTAACCCTAACCCTCACACTATAATTTACCCTCACCCTAACCCTAACAATACCCCTCACCATACCACTCACCCTAACCCTAATCCTAACCCTAACCCTCACCCTCACCCTAGGCCTCACCCTAACCCTAATCCTAACATTCAACTTCACACTAACTGTAACCCTAACCCTAACCATAACCCTAACCGTCAACAGAACCCTAACCCTACCCCTCACCCTAAGCCTCATCCTAACCCTAACCTCACCCTAACCCTAAACCTAAACCTCACCCTCACTGTAACCCTAACCCTAATCCTCACCCTAACCCTAACCCTAAATCTCACCCTAACCCTAACCCTAAATCTCACCCTAACCCTAACCCTAAACCTCACTCTCAACCTCCCCGTAACCGTAACTCTAAACCTAACACTAACAGTAACCCTAACCCTAACCCGAAACCTAACCCAAACCCTAACGCTCACCCTCACCGCAACCCTAACCCTAACCCTAACCTTCACTCTCACTATAAACTTAAACCTAAACCTCACCCTCACCCTAAACCTAACCCTCACACTCACCCTCAACCTCAGCCTAACACTAAGCCTAACCCTAACCCTAACCCTCAAACTCACCGTCACCCTAGTCCTAATCCTAACCTTAAACTTTACCCTAACCCTATACCTCACCGTAACCCTCACGCTAACTCTAACACTAACACTAACCCTAACCCTCACCCTCACCCTAACACTATCTCTAACCTTAAACCTCACCCTCACCCTAACCCTAACCCTAACCCTAAACCTCTCCCTATGCCTTAGCCTAACAATCACCCTCACCCTCACCATAACCAAAACCATAACCCTAAAAATAACCCTAACCCTAACGCTAACCCTAACCCTCTCCCTCATCGTAACCCTATCCCTAACCCAAACCCTCACCCTCACCCTAACACTCACCCTATCCCTAAACCTCACACTCACCCTAAATCTAACCCTCACACTCACCCTCACCCTCCACCTAACCCTAACCCTAATCCTAATGCTTACCATCACCCTCACACTCAACCTAACCCTATGCCTAACCTTAACCCTCACCCTAACACTAATACTAACGTAAATCTAAACCCACCGCTAACCCTCACACTAACCGTAAACCTCACCCTAACTCTACCCCTACCCCTCACCCTATGCCTCTTCCTAATCCTAACCCTAACCCTAACCTTAACAATAACCCTAACCCTAAAACTCACCCTAACCCTAACCCTAAACCTCACCCTCACTCTCACCATCATCATAGCAGTAACCATAACCATAACTCTAACCCTAAAAATTACCCTAAACTAACCCTAATCCTATACCTAACCATCACCCTAAACCTAACCCAAACCCTCACCCTAACCTTAACCCTCATCCTAACCGTAACCCGAACCCTAACACTACCCCTCACCCTCACCCTAACCCTAAACCTCACCCTAACCCTAACACTAACCCTCACCTTGAACCTAGCCCTCACCCTAAACTAATCATAACCCTAACCCTCACTCTAACCCTAACCCTAACCCTAACCCTAAATCTCACCCTAACGCTAATCCTAACCCTAACCCTCACCCTAACCCTCACCCTAACCCTGACCCTAACAATTACCCTCACGCTAGCCCTCAGCCTCACCCTAACCCTATCCCTCACTCTCACCCTAAACCTCACCCTAAACCTTACCCTCACCCTAACCCTAACCCTAACCCTCACACTATACCTAACCTTCACCCTAACCCTAACCCTACCCCTCACCCTAATCCTCACCCTAACACTAACCCTAAGCCTCTCCCTAAACCTCATCCTAACCCTAAACCTCACGCTAACCCTAACCCCAAACCTAACCCTAACCCTAACCCTCACGCTAACCCTCACCATAACCCTCACGATAACGCTAACACTCACTCTCACCCTAACACTCACCCTAACCTTAACCCTAACCCTCACCCTAACCCTAACCCTCACCCTAACACTCATCCTAATCCTAAACCTAACCCTAACCCTAACCCTCACCCTTACCCTCACACTCACCCTAAGGCTAACCCTAATCCTCACTCTCACCCTAACCCTCACCCTCACCATAACACTAACATTAACCCTAACCCTAAACATCACAATAAACCTAAACCTCACCCTCACGTTAAACCTACCCTCACTGTAAACCTCACCCCAACCCTTAGCCTCACCCTAATCCACACACTAACCCTCATCCTAACACTAAACCAAAACCTAATCCTCAACCTAATGCTCACCCTAACCGTAACCCTAACTTTAACCCTCACACTAACGATCACTCTAACCCTAAATCTAACCCTAACACTCACACTAACCCTAAACCTCACCGTAACCCTATCGCTATGCCTCATTCTAACCCTCATCATAAACCTAACCCTAACCCTCACCCTAAACCTAACCTTAACCCTCACCCTAACCCTAACCCTATGCCTCACCCTAACCCTAACCCTCACCCTCACCCTGGCCCTCACACTACCCCTAATCCTAACACTCACCCTCACTCTACCCTTACCCTCACCCTAACCCTACCCCTAACCCTTACCCTAAACCTCACACTAAACCTAACCCTCACCATAACCCTAAACCTACCCCTCACCCTAACCCTCACCTTAACCCTAACCCTTACCCTCACCCTCACTCTAACCCTCACCCAACCCCTAATCCTAACACTTACCCTCACCCTAACCCTAACACTCACCCTCACCCTATCCCTCACCCTAACTCTTATCCTTACCCTAACCCCAACCCTAACCCTGACTGTAACTCTCACACTAACCCTAACGCTAACCGGAACCCTCAATGTAACCTTAAATCTACCCCTAACCCTAACACTAACGCTGACCCTAACCCTCACAGTAACCCTAAACCTAACCCTCACCCTAACCCTCACCCTAAAACTAACACTCAACTTAACCCTCACCCTATCATTATGCCTACCGCTAAACCTCACACAAACCCTAACCCTCAACCTAATTCTACCCCTACCCTCACCCTAACCCAAACCCTAACCCTAACCCTAAATATCACCCTCAGCCTAACCCTAACACTCACCCACACCGTAGCCCTCACTGTCACCCTAACACTCACCCTCAACCTAACACTCACCCTCACCCTAAATATCAACCTAACCCTAATCCTAACCCTCAACCTCACCCTCAGTCTATCCCTAATCCTAACCCTCACACTCAACCTCACCCTCACCCTCACCCTACCCTAACCTCAACCTCACCCTAGCCCTAACCCTAGCCCTCACCCTAACCCTCACACTAACACTCATGATAACCCTAAAACTCATTCTCACCCTAACCCTCATTATAACACTTACCATCACCCTAAACTTTAGCCTCACCCTAACCCTCACCGTAACCCTAACCTTAACCCTAAACCTCACCCTATCCCTCACCTTAACCCTCACCCTAACCCTAACACTAACCCTCACCCTCATCCTAAACCTAACCCTAACCCTAACCCTAACCCTCACCCTCACCCTAAACCTAACCCTAATGCTCACACTAAACTTAACCCTCAACCTAACCCTAAAACTACCCCTCACACTTATCCTAACCCTAACCCTAAACATCACCCTAACCTTCACCCTAACCCTAATCCTAACACTCACCCTCAACCTAACCCTAAACTTCACCCTAACCCTAAACCACAACCGCACCCTAATCCTCAACCTAACAATAACCCTCACCATAACCCTTCCCCTAAACCTAACCCTAAACCTCAAGCTAACCCTCAAGCTAACAATAACCCTAAACCTAGCCCTCACCCTCACCCTAAACTTCACCCTCAAACGTGGCCTCAACCTAACCTTCACCCTAACCCTAACCCTAACCCTAACCCTCACCCTCACCATCACCCTCAACCTAAACGTAAACCTAACCCTAATCCTAACACTAACCATAAACCTCACCCTCACCCTAACCATAACCCTAACCCTCACCCTAATGCTAATCCTCACCCTCACCTTCACCCTCAGCCTAACCAAGCCCCTAACACTAACACTAACCGTAAACCTCACCCTCACCCTAACACTAATCATAACACTCACCCTCACCCTAACCCTCACACTAAACCTTAACCTCACCGTAACCCTAACCCTAAACTTCAATGTAAACCTAACCCTAACCCTACCCCTCACCCTAACCCTAACCCTAATCCTAACCCTCTACCTAAACCTAACCCTAACCTTCACCCTCACCGTAACATTCACCGTTACCCTAACACTCACCCTACCCGTAACCCTCACCCACACCTTAACCGTCACACTAACCCTAGCCCTCATCACCCTAACCCTAACCCTTACCCTAACCCTCAGCCTAACCCTAACCTTACCTAACCGAAACCCTCACCCTCACCCTCACGCTCACCCTAACCCTCACCCTCACCCTAACCCGCACCCTAACCCTAAACCTAATGCTAACTGTCACCCTCACCTTCATCTTCAGCCTAACCCTAACCCTAACACTAATCCGAACCCGAACCCTCACCCTCAGCCTAACCCTAACCCTTAAACTAACCCTCACCTAAACACTTACCCTCACTATAACCCTCACCCTCAACCTCACACTCACCCTCAGCCTAACCCTAAACCTAATCCTAACACTAACCCTAACCCTAACCCTCAACCTAAACCTAACACTAAACCTCACCCTCACCCTCACCCTCACCCTAACCCTAACCCTCACTCTCACCCTAACCCTAACCCAAAACCTATCCATCACTCTGAGCCTAAACCTCACACTAAACCTTACCCTCAACCTAGCCCTAACCCTAACCCTAACCATCATGCTAAAACTAACACTCACCTTAACCCTAATCCTACACCTCACCCTAAACCTCAAACTAACCCTAACAGTAACCCTAAACCTAGCCCTCACCCTACCCCTAATCCTAACATTCTTGCTCACCCTAACCCTAACCCTCACCCTAACCCTAAACCACACACTCACCCTAACCCTATCCCTAACCCTAAACTTAAACCTTACCCTCAGCCTCATGCTCACCCTAAGCCTCACCCTCACACTCACCCTAACCATAAACCTAACACTATCCCCCAAGCTAACCTTAATCCTAACCCTAATCCTAACCCTAACCCTCAACATCACCCTCATAGTCACAATAACCCTAACTCTTACCCAAACACTAACCCTCACCCTAACCCTAATCCTAACCCTCACCCTCACCCTAAACCTCATCCTAACCCTAAACCTCACCCTAACCCTTACCCTCCAGCTTACCTGCACTCTAAACATAACCTGAAACCTAACCCTAACACTAACCCTCATGCTAACCCTCACCCTAACACTCACGATAACGCTAACACTCACTCTCACCCTAACACTCACCCTAACCCTAACCCTAACCCTCAACCTAACACTCACCCTCATCCTAAACCTAACCCTAACCCTAACACTCACCCTTATCCTCACACTCACCCTAAGGCTAACTCTAATCCTCACTCTCACCCTATCCCTCACCCTAACCCTTACCCTCACCATAACACTAACACTAACCCTAACCCTAACCATCAAACTAAACCTAGCCCTCACCCTCACCCTAAACATACCCTCACCATAAATCTCACTCTAACCCTTAGCCTCATCCTAACACTCACCCTAAGCCTTAGCCTCACCCTAACCCTCATCCAAACCCTAAGCCTAACCCTAATCCTCAACCTAATGCTCACCCTAACCTTAACCCTAACCTTAACACTCACCCTAATCATCACCATAACCCTAAATCTTACCCTAACCCTCACACTAACCCTAAACCTCAACCTAACACTATCCCTAACCCTCATTCTAACCCTCATCCTAAACCTAACCCTAACCCTCACCCTAAACCTAAACCCAACCCTCACCCTAACCCTAACCCTACCCCTCACCCTAACCCTAACCCTACCCCTCACCCTAACCCTAACCCTAACCCTCACCCTGACCCTGGCCCTCACACTACCCCTAATCCTAACACTCACCCTCACTCTAACCCTTACCCTCACCCAAACCCTAACCCTAACTCTACCCATAAACCTCACAATAAACCTATCCCTCACCCTAACCCTAAACTTAAGCCTCACCCTAACCCTAACATTAACGCTAACGCTTACCCTCACCCTCACGATAGCCCTCACCCAACCCCTAATCCTAACACTTACCCTCACCCTAACTCTAACCCTCACCCTCACCATAACCCTCACACTATTATCCTCAACCTAACCCTACCCCTAACCCTGACCCTAACTCTCACACTAACCCTGACTCGAACACGAACCCTAACCTTAAACTTACCCCGAACCCTAACACTAACCCTGACCCTAACCCTCACCCTAACCCTAACATTAACGCTAACGCTTACCCTCACCCTCACGCTAGCCTTCACCCAACCCCTAATCCTAACACTTACCCTCACCCTAACTCTAACCCTCACCCTCACCATAACCCTCACACTAATTATTATCCTCAACCTAACCCTACCCCTAACCCTGACCCTAACTCTCACACTAACCCTAACTCAAACCCGAACCCTAACCTTAAACTTACCCCGAACCCTAACACTAACCCTGACCCTAACCCTCACAGTAAACCAAAACCTAACCCTCACACTAAACCTAACCCTACCTCTCACTCTAACCCTCACCCTAACCCTAACCCTAACCCTAAACCTAACCCTCAACATAACTCTAACCGTAACCCTCACGCTCAGCGTAACCCTCACTGTCACTCTAACAATCTCCCTAACCCTAACACTCACCCACAACTTAACCCTCACCCTAAACATCACCCTAACTCTAACCCTCATCCTAACCCTAACCCTTACCAAACCGACACCCTCACCCTTACCCTCACTCTATCCCTAACCCTAAACAAACTACCTAACCCTTACCTACATAAACCCTCACCCTCACCCTCACCCACACCCTAACCCTCGCCCTCACGCAAGCCCTCCTCCTAGCTGTAATACAAACCATAACCCTCACCCTCACCCTCACCCCTCACTCTAAACCTAACCCTAACCCTCACCCTCACCCTAACCTGACCCTTAACCTCAACCTCAACCTAAGCCTAATTCTAACCCTAACCCTCACACTAACCCTAACCCTCAACATAACCCTAACCCTACCCCTCACCCTAACACTCACCCTAACCCTCTCACCCTAACCCTAAACCTAACCCCCACCCTCAACCTAACACTCACTGTCACCCTATCCTTCACCCTAAACCTAACCCTCAGCCTCACCCTAACCGTAAGCCTAACCCTAACCCTAAGCCTAACCCTCACGCTCACCCTAACCCTCACCCTAAACCTTACCCTCACCCTCACCCTAATGCAAACCCTAACCATAAGCCTCACAGTAAACCTAACCCTCACCTAACCCTAAACCTCAACTTCATCCTAACACTAAACCTAAACCTAACACACATCCTAACCTTAACCCTAACCCTAAACCTCACCCTAACCATAACTCTCACCCTGACCCTTAACATACACCTCACACTAACCCTCACCCTAACCCTCATCCTAACCCTAACCCACAGCCTCACACTCACCCTCAGACTAACCTTAACGCTAACTCTTACCCTCAACCTCACCTCTTATATTCACACTCACCATATCCCTAATGCTACATCGAACACTCACCCTCACCCTAACCCTCAACCTAACCCTCACCCTCACCTTAACCCTAACCCTCACCCTCACCCTACCCCTAAACCTAACCCACAACCTAACCCTAACCCTAACCCTCACCCTATCCCTAAAAATCACCCTAACCCTAACATTAACGCTCACCGTCAACTTCACCCTAACCCAAACACCTTAACCCTCACCCCAACACTAACGCTAACCCTAAACCTCACCCTCAACCTAAACCTCAACCTAACACTTACCCTCACCCTAAATCTAACGCTAAACCTAACCCTAATCCTCACACTTACCCTAACCCTAACCCTAACCCTCACCCTAACCCTCACCCTCACCCTCATCCAACCCTAGCCCTCAGCCGAAAGCTAACCCTAACCCTCACTCTCACCCTCACCCTCACCCTAATCCTTACTCTCACCCTAACCCTCACCCTAACCCTCACTCTAACTCTCACCCTAACCCTAAACTTAAACCTCACCCTAACCCTCACACTAGCGCTAACCCTAACCCTAACCCTCACTGGAATGCTAAACCTAACCCTAAACCTAACACTTACACTAACCCTTACCGTCATCCTAACCGTCACCCTAAAACTAACCCTCACACACATACTTACCTTCACTCTCACCTGAACCCTCACCCTCACCCTAAACCTAAACCTCACCCTAAACTTCACACTATCACTAAACCTCGCCCTCACCCTAAAACTCACCCTTACCCTCACACTCACCCTAACCGTCACCCTAACTCTAACCCTCACACACACCCTTACCTTCACATTCAACTGAACACTCACTCTCACCCTAAACCTCAACCACACCCTAAACTTCACACTAACACTAAACCTCACCCTAACCCTCACCCTCACCCTAAAACTCACCCTTACCCTCACCCTCACCCTAAGCTTAACCCTAAAAATAACCCTAATCCTAAACCTAAGCCTCACCATTACCGTCACCCTAACCTTAAACCTAATACTAATCCTCAGCCTCACCCTCACCTTAACCCTAACCCTAACCCTTAGCCTAACCCTCACACTCACCCTAACCCTAAACCTAAATGTAACCCTCACCCTCACCCTAAACCTAACACTAACCCTAACCCTCACCCTCATCCTAACCCTCACCCTAACCATTACTCTCACACTAACCCTAACCCTAACTCTAACACCAACCCTCACAATAACCCTAACCCTCACCATAACCCTAACCCTACACCTCACCCTAACCCTCACCCTATCCCTAACCCTCACTCTAACACTAACCCTAACCCTCAACCTCACATTAATCCTCACTGTCACCCTAACCCTCACCCTAAACCTAACCCTCACCAACACCCTAACCCATACCCTCACCCTCACCTTCACACTCACCCAACCCTCACCCTCACCCTAAACATCACCATAACCTTAACCCTCACACTAACCCTAATCCTAACCCTCACCCAAACCCTCACCTTCATCCTAATCCTCACCCTATCCCTAACCCTAAGCAAACTACCTAACCCTTACCTACCTAAAACCTCATCCTCACCCTCACCCACACCCTAACCCTCGCCCTCACCCAAGCCCTCCTCCTAACCGTAATACTAACTGTAAACCTCATTCTCACCCTCACCCCTCACGCTAAACCTAACCCTAACCCTAACCCTCAACCTCAACCTAAGCCTAATTCTAATCCTAACCCTCACACTAACCCTAACCCTCAAAATAACCCTAACCCTTCCCCTCACCCTAACACTCACCCTAACCCTAACTCTCACACTAACCCTAAACCTAACCCCCACCCTCACGCTAACACTCAGTGTCACCCTATCCTTCAGCCTAAACCTAACCCACTGCCTCACCCTAACCGTAAGCCTAACCCTAACCCAAACCCTAACCCTCACTCTCACCCTAACACTCACCATAAAACTTACCCTCACCCTCACCCTAAAGCTAACCCTAACCATAACCCTCACACTAAACCTAACCCTCACCTAACCCTAACACTCACCCTCATCCTAACCCTAACCCTAAACCAAACACACACCCTAACCTTACCCTAACCCTAAACCTGACACTAACCATAATGCTCACCTTGACCCTAAACATACACCTCACACTAACCCTCACCCTAACCCTCACCCTAACCCTAAACCTCAGCCTCACCCTCAACCTCAGACTAACCTTAACGCTAAGTCTTACCCTCACCCTCACCTCTTACACTCACACTTACTATATCCCTAATGCTAAACCTAACACTTACCCTCACCCTAACCCTCAACCTAATCCTCACCCTAACCCTAACCCTAACCCTCACCCTAGCGCTAACCCTAACCCTAACCCTCACTGGAACGCTAAACCTAACACTTAAACTAACCCCCACCTCATCCTATCCGTCACCCTAACCCTAACCCTCACACACACCCTTAACTTCACCCTCACCTGAACCCTCACCCACACCCTAAAACTCAACCTCAACCTAAACTTCACACTAACACTAAACCTCACCTTAAACCTCACCCTCACCTTCACGCTAAAACTCACCCTTACCCTCAAATTCACCCCAAGCTTAACCCTAAACCTAACCCTAATCCTAAAACTAAGCCTCACCATTACCCTCACCCTAACCCTAAACCTAATCTTAACCCTCAGCCTCACCCTCACCTTAACCCTAACCCGAACGTTAAACCTTAGCCTAAACCTAACCCTCACCCTATCCCTAATCCTAACCCTCATACTCACCCTAACCCTAACCCTAACCTTAACCCTCACCCTCACCCTAAATCTAACACTAACCCTAACGCTCACCCTCATCTTAAACCTCACCCTAAACATTACCCTCACACTAACCCTAACCCTCACCCACACCCTCACCTTCACCTTCACCTGAACCTGAACCCTCACCCTAAACTTCAAACGCACCCTAAACTTCACACTAAACCTAAACCTCACCCTAACCCTCACCCTCGCCCTGAACCTCACCCTATAACTCACCCTTACCCACACCCTCACTCTAAGCCTAACCCTAAAACTAACCCTAATCCTAAACCTAAGCCTCACCATCACCCTCACCCTAACCCTAACCCTAATCCTAAATCTCAGCCTCATCCTCACAGAAACCCTAAACCTAACCCTAAACCATAGCCTAACCCTAAGCCTCACCCTAACCTAATCGTAACTCTCAAGCTCACCCTAACCCTAACCATAACCATAACCCTCACCCTCACCCTAAACCTAACGCTAACCCTAACCCTCACCTTCACCCTAACCATCACCCTAACCCTTATCCTCACACTAACCCTAACCCTAAATCTAACCCTAACCATCATACTAACCCTAACACACACTATAACCCTAAACCTACCGCTCACCCTAATACTCACCCTAACACTAACCGTCACCCTAACCCTAAACCTAACCCCCACCCTCACCCTAACACTCACTATCACCCTAAACCTCACCCTAAACCTAACCCTCACCCACCATCTAACTTTCACCCTCACCCTCACCCAACCCTCACCTTCAACCTAAACATCACCCAAAACTTAACAATCACCCTAACCCTATTCCTAACCCTCACCCTAACCCTCATCCTCACCCTAACCCTCAACATGACCCTAATCCTCACCCTATCCCTAACCCTAACACTTACCTACCGAAACCCTCACCCTCACCCTCACCCTAACTCTCGCCCACACGCAAGCCCTCACCCTAACCCTAATCCTACCCATAACCCTCACCCTCACCCAAACACTCACCCTCAGCCTTACCCTAACCCTAATCTTAATCCTAACACTAACCCTCACCCTCACACTAACGCTCACCCTAACCCTAACCCTAACCGTCAGCCTCACCTTATACATTACCCTAACACTGACCCTAACCCTCACACTAACACTCACCACAACACTCACACTCACCATAATCCTCACGCTCACCCTAACCCACAACCTAACCCTTACACTTACCCTAACCCTACACCTACCCCTCACTCTAACCCTCACACTAACCCTAAACCTAACCCTAACCCTCACCCTAGAACTCACCCTAAACCTAATCCTAACCTTAACACTCACACTAATCCTTATGCTCACACTAACCCTAAACATCAACCTCAACCTAACCCTCACCCTAATCTTCACTCTAACCCTAACCCTAACCCTCAAGCTAGCCCTCACCATAACCCTCACCCTAACCATCACCCTCACCCTAACCTTCACCCTCACCCTAACCCTCACCCTCACCCTAATCCTCAACTTCACGCTAATCCTCACCTTATCCCTAACCCTAACACTTACCTACCAAAACCCTCAGCCTCAACCTCACCCTCACCCTAATCCTCGACCTCATGAAAGCCCTCACCCTAACCCTAATCCTGACCATAACCCTCAACCTCACCCTCACCCTCACCTTAACCCTCGCCCTCACACAAGCCCTTACCCCAAACCTAACCCTCACCCTAACCCTAATCCTAACCCTCACCTTCACCCTCACCCTAAACCTAACCCTAACACTAACCCTGACCCAGACCCTCAACCTCACCCTAACCCTCACCCTAATCCTTACCCTCACCCTAACCCTAAACCTAACCCTAAACCTATCCCTCATCCTAGACCTAACCCTAACCCTCACACTAACAGTAACCCTAACCCTAAACCTCACCCTCACCCTAACCCTAACCCTCACCCTAACCCTAGACCTCTCCTTAACCCTAATTCTAACCCTAACCCTCAGCCTCACCCTAACCCTCATCCTAACCCTAATCCTCACCCTCACCCTAACCCTCAACCTCACCGTAACCTAACCCTAACTATAACCCTAACCCTCACCCTAAACCTAATACTAACCCTAACCCTCACCCTAACCATTACCCTCACACTAACCCTAACCCTAATTCTAACCCTAACCCTAACCATAACCCTAAACCCACAACTCACCCTAACCCTAACCTTCACCCTAACCCTATCCCTAACCCTCAACCTCACACTAATCCTCACTTTCCCCCTAACCTTCACCCTAAACCTTACCCTCACCCTAACCCTAATCCTAACCTTCACCCTAACCCTCACCCTCACCCTAACACTCAACTTCACCCTAAACATCACCCTATCCCTAACCCTAACCAAACTACCTAACCCTTACCTACCTAAACCCTCACCCTCACACTCACCCACACCCTAACCCTCGCCCTCATGCAAGCCCTCCACCTAACCATAATATTAACCGTAACCCTCATCCTAACCCTCACCCCTCACCGTAAACCTAACCTTAACCCTCACCCTAACCCTAACCTGACCCTTACCCTCAACCTCAACCTAAGCCTAATTCTAACCCTAACCCTCAAACTAACCCTAACCCTCACCATAACCCTAAACCTAGCCCTCAACCTAACACTCACCCTAAACCAAACCCTCACCCTAACCCTAAACCTAACCCCCACCCTCACGCTAACACTCACTGTCACCCTATCCTTCAGCCTTAACCTAACCCTCAGCCTCACCCTAACCGTAAGCCTAACCCTAACCCTAACCCTAAACCTCACACCCACCCTAACACTCATGCCAAACCTTACCCTCACCCTCCCCCTAACCATAACCCTCACAGTAAACCTAACCCTCACCTAAGCCTAAACCTAACCCTCATCCTAACCCTATCCCTAAACCTAACACACACCCTAACCCTAACGCTATCCATAAACCTCAACCTAACCCTAACCCTCACCCTGACCCTCAACATACACCTCACACTAAACCTCACCCTAACCCTCACCCTAACACTAATCCTCAGCCTCACCCTCACCCTCGGAATAACCTTAAAGCTATCTCTTACCCTCACCCTCACCTCTTACACTCACACTCACCATATACCTTATGCTAAACCTAACACTCACCCTCACCCTAACCCTCAACCTAACCCTCACCCTCACCCTAACCCTAACCCTCACCATCACCCTAATCCTAAACCTAACCCTCACCATAACCCTAACCCTAACCCTCACCCTATCCCTAAACCTCACCCTAACCCTAACACTAACCCTCACCCTAACCCAAACCCTAACCTTCACCTTAACCCTTGCCCTAACACTAACGCTAACCCTACACCTCACCCTCAACCTAAACCTCACCCTAACCCTTACCCTCACCCTAAATCTAACGCTAAACCTAACCCTAACCCTCACATTTAACCTAACCTTAACCCTAAACCTAACCCTCACCCTAACCCTCACCCTCACCCAACCCTAGCCCTCAGGCGAACGCTAACCCTAAACCTCACTCTCACCCTCACCCTCACCCTAATCCTTACTCTCACCATAACTCTACCCCTAACCCTCACTCTAACACTCACCCTAACCCTAAACGTAACCCTCATCCTAACCCTAACCCTCACCCTCACCCTAACGATAAACCTAACCCTAACCCTCACTGGAACGCTAAACCTAACCCTAAACCTAACACTTACACTAACCCTCACTGTCACCCTAACCGTCACCCTAACCCTAACCCTCACACACACCCTTACTTTCACCAACACTCGAACCCTCACCCTCACCTTAAACCTCAACCTCACCCTAAACTTCACACTAACACTAAACCTCACCCTAACCCTCACCCTCACCCTCACTCTAAAACTCACCCTTACCCTCAAACTCAACCTAAGCATAACCCTAAACCTAACTCTAATCCTAAACCTAAGCCTCACCATCACCCTCAACCTAAGCCTAAACCTAATCCTAATCCTCAGCCTCACCCTCACCTTAACCTTAACCCAAACTCTAAACGTTAGCCTAAACCTAACCCTCACCATATCCCTAATCCTAACCCTCACACTCACCCTAACCGTAACCTCACCCTAAATCTAATGCTAACCTTAACCGTCACCCTCACCCTAACCATTATCCTCACACTAACCCTAACCCTAAATCTAACCCTAACCCTCACAATAACCCTAACCCTCACTATAACCCTAACCCTACAACTAACCGTAACCCTCACCCTAACCCTAACCCTCACCCTAACCCTCACCTTAAACCAAACCCTAACCCTCAACCTCACACTAATCCTCACTGGCACCCAACCCTAACCCTAAACCTAACCCTCACCCACAACTTAACCCGAAACCTCACCCGAACCCGAACCCTCACCCAACCCTCACCCTCACCCTAAACATCACCCTAACCTTAACCCTCACCCTACACCTAATCTTAACCCTCATATTAATCCTCACCGTCACCCTAACCCTCACCTTCAACCTAATCGTCACACTAACCCTAACCCTCACCCTTACCCTAAACCTACCCCTCTCACTAAAGCTAACCTTAACTCTAACCCTAATCCTCACCCTAACCCTAACGCTAACCCTAACCCTCACCCTAACCCTAACCCTCAGGTTCAAGCTCAACCTGTCTAACCCCAACCCTAATCCTAATCCTAACCCTAAACCACACCCTCACCCTCATCCTAACTATAACCCTAACCCTAACCCTAACCCTCACGCTCACATTAACCTCACCCTCACTCTCACCCTTACACTCACCCTCACCTTAACACTAACGATAACCCTAACCCTCACTCTCACCCTAAACCTCACCCTAACAATTACCCTCACCCTAACTCTAACCCTAACCCTAACCCTCACACTAAACCTAGCTCTCACCCTAACCCTAGCGATACCACTCACACTAACCCTCACCCTAACCCTAACCCTAACACTCACCCTAAACCTAATGCTAACCCTAACCCTCAAAATCACCCTAGCCCTCAATCTTATCCTAACCTTAAGCCTAAATTTCACACTCAACCAAACCCTCAGACTAACCCTAACCCTCAACCTAACCGTAAACCTCACCCTCACTCTCACCCTCACCTTGAGCCTAACCCTAACCCTAACTCTATAACTAACCCTAACCCTCAACCTCACCCAAAACCTCACCCTCACCCTACACCTAACCCTCACCCTAAACCTATCCCTCACCCTAATCCTAACCCTAACGCTTACACTCACCCTCACCCTAACCCTAAACCTAACCCTCAGCCTCACCCTAACTGTAAGCCTAACCCAACCCCTAACCCTAACCCTCACTCTCACCATAACCCTCACCCTAAACATAACCCTAAACTTCACCCTAAATCTAACCCTAACCATAACCCTCACACTAAACCTACACCTCACCCTAACCCAAAACCTAGCCCTCACCCTCACTCTAAACCTCACCCTCATCATAACCCTAACCCTAAAACTAACTCACCCTAACCCTAACCCTAAACCTCACCCTAACCCTAACATTCACCCTAACCCTCACCCTCACCCTAATGCTCAACCTCAGCCTAACACTAAGCCTAAGCCTAACCCTCACCCTAACCCTCACACTCACCCTCACCCTAACTCTAATCCTAAATTTAACACTATTCTTAACCTCAACCTAAGCCTCACCCTCACCCTAACCCTAACCCAAATCCTCACACTAACCCTCACCCTAACCCTAACTCTAACCTTAATGCTCACCCTCACCCTAACCCTAACTCTAACCCTAAAACTCACCCTAACCCTAACCTTCACCCTCACCCTCAACCTCACCGTAAATCTAGCCTTAAACCTAACAATAATACTAACCCTAAACCTAACCCTAACCCTAACCCTCACCCTCAGCCTCACCCTCACAACACACTTATCCCTAACCCTAACACTAACAATAACCCTAATCCTAAGCCTAACCCTAACCTTAATTTTAATCCTCACCCCCACAGTCACCCTCAGCCTAACCCTAAACCAAACCCTAACCCTAACACTAACCCTAAACCTAAACCTAACCCTAAATCTAACCCTAAACCTAACCCTAATCCTCAGCCTCACCTGCACCCTAACCCAAACTCTAACCCTAACCCTCACCCTAACTCTAAGCGTAATCCTAACCCTAACCCTAAGCCTCACAGTTACCCTCACCCTAACCCTAATCCTAGACCTAACCCTATCCCTAACCCTAACATGCACCCTATCCCTCACCCTAGCCCTCACCCTAACCCTAACCCTAAACCTCATCCTAAACCTGACACTAACCATATCCGTAACCCTCATCTTAACCCAAAACCTAACCCTCACCCTCATGCTCAGGCTAAGCCTAAGCCTAAGCCTAACCCTAACCCTCATCCTAAACCTAACACTAACCCTAACCCTAACCCTAAATCTCACCCTCAACCTAACCCTAACTCTAACCCTAACCGTAACAATAACCCTAACCCTCACCCTAACCATAATCCTCACCCTAAACCTAAACCTCACCCTAAAACTTACCCTCACGCTACCACTAACCCTAACCCTAACACTAACCCTCATACTAACACTAACCATAACCTCAGCCTAATACTAAACCTAAACCTCAACCTAAACCTAACACTCATGCTCAATGTAACCCTCACTATAACCCTAACCCGAACCATCACCCTAACCCTAATCCTCACCCACACCCTCACCCTCAGCCTAAACCTAAGCTTAACCCTCAACCTCACCCTAACCCTCCCCCTAACCCTAACTCTAACACTAAACCTCACCCTCTGCCGAACAATAACCCTAACCCTAAACCTCAACCTAACCATGAACTTCACCCTCACCCTCAACCTCACCGTAACTCTAACCCTAACCCTAAAAATAACACTAGCCCTAACCCTAACCCTAACCGTCACCCTCAGCCTCACCCTCACGGCAAAGTAAACCATAACCAAACACTAACAATAACACTAACCCTAAGCCTAACCCTATCCCTAACCCTAATCCTAACCCCCACCCTCACCCTCAGCCTAACCCTAAGCCTAAGGCTAACCCTAACCCTAACCCTCTCCGTAACACTAACAGTAACCCTAAAACAAACCCTAACCCTAATCCTAGCCCTAAATGTAACCCTAAACCCAAACGTAATCCTCAGGCTCACACTCACCCTAACCCAAACCCTAATGCTAACTCTCAGTCTTACTCTAAACCTAAACCTAATCCTCACACTCACACCCTAACCCTAATCCTAAACCTAACCCTATCCCTAACCCTAACCCTCACCCTAACCCTCACCCTAGCCATCACCCTAAGCCTAATCCTAACCCTAAACCTCATCCTAACCCTGACCCTAACCCTAACCCAAACCCTAAGCCTAACCCTAAACCTAATCGTCACCCTCAAGCTCCGCCTAAGCCTAAGCTTAAGCCTAAGCCTAACCCTAACCATAACCCTCACTGTAACCCTAACCCTAACCCTAAAACTAACACTAACCATCAACCTAACCCTACATCTAAACCTAATACTCAGCCTCACCTTCACCCTAACCCTAACCCTCACCATAACTCTCAGCCTAACAATATCCTTAACCCTAACACTCACACTCACCCTCACCCTAACCCTAATCCTCAAACTAACCCTATCCTTAATGCTAACCCTCACCCTCACTGTAACCCTTACCCTAACCCTCACCCTAAACATAAAATTAACCCGAATCCTAAATCTCACCCTAACCCTAACCCTAACCCTCACCCTAACCCTAGCCCTAAACCTCACCCTCAGCCTAACCCTAACCTAATCCTTACACTAACACTAACACTAACTCTAAACCTAACCCTAAATCTAATCCTAAACGTAATCCTAATCCTCAGCCTCACCTGCACCCTAACCCAAACTCTAACCCTAAACCTCACCCTAACTCTAAGCCTAATACTAATCCTAACCCTAACCCTCACCCTCATCCTAGCCCTCAACCTCACCCTAACCCTAACCCTAAACCTCATCCAAAACCTGACACTAAACACAACCGTAACCCTCACCGTAACCCGAACCCTAAACCTAACCCTCATTCTCAGCCTAAGCCTAAGCCTAAACCTAACCCTAACCCTAACCCTCACCCTAACGCTAACACTAACCCTAACTCTAAGCCTAAATCTCACCCTCACCCTAACCCTAACGTGAACTATCACCCTAACCTTAATTCTCACCCACACCCTCACCCTCAGCCTATCACTAAGCCTAACCCTAACCCTCCCCCAACCCTCCCCCTAACCCTATCTCTAACACTAAACCTCAACCTCTCCCTAATAATGACCCTAACCCTAAACCTCACACTTAACCTAACCTTCACTCTCACCCTCAACCTCACCGTAACTCTAACCCTAACCCTAACAATAACACTAACCCTAACACTTACCCTAAACCTCACCCTCAGCCTCACCCTCACGGCAACAATAACCATAACCATAACACTTACAATAATCCTAAACATAAGCCTAACACTATACCTAACCCTAATCCTAACCCCCACCCTCAACCTCAGCCTAACCCTCAGCCTAACCCTAAGCCTAACCCTAACCCTAACCATCACAGTAACCCTAACTCTAAGCCTAACACAAACCCTAACCCTAAACCTAGCCCTAAATCTAACCCTAAACCTAAACCTAATCGTCAGCCTCACACTCACCCTAACCCAAACCCTTACCCTAATCCTCACCCTAACTCTCAGTTTAACCCTAACCCTACCCCTAACCCTCACACTCACCCTCAACCTAAACCTAATCCTAAACCTAACCCTATCCCTAACACTAACCCTTACCTTAACCCTCACCCTAGCCCTCACCCTAACCCTGACCCTAACCCTAACCCTAACCCTAAGCCTAACCCGAAACCTAATCCTCACCCTCATGCTCCGCCTAAGCCTAAGTGTAAGCCTAAGCCTAACCCTAACCCTAACTCTCCCTAACCCTAACCCTAACCCTAACCCTGAATCTAAACCTAAATCTCACCCTCACCCTAACCATAACTCTAACACTAACCCTAACAATAACCCTAAACCTCACCCTAACCATTACGCTCACCCTAACCCAAACCCTCACGCTAACACTTACCCTCATCCTAACCCTAACCCTAACCCTAACACTAACCCTCACACTAACCATAAACCTTACCCTAATCCTAAACGTCACCCTAACGCTAACCCAAACCCTCACCCTCACCCTAGCCCTCACCCTAACCCTAATTCTAAACCTTACCCTCATCCTAACCCTAACCCACATCCTCACCCTAAACCTCACACTCACCTAACACTAATCGTCAATTTAACCCTCACCCTAACCCTAAACATAAACATTAACCTAGCCCTAAACATAACTCTAATCCTTAAACTTATCTTAACCCTCACCCTCAGCCTAAACCTCACCTTTACCCTTACCATCATCCTCAGCCTAACCCTCACCCTAACCCTAAACCTCATCCTAACCATCACCCTAACCTAAAACCTAACCATCACCCTAACGCTAACCCTCACCCTCAACCTCCCGCTCAGCCTAACCCTAACCCTAAGCCTAAACCTAACCCTAACCCTAAACCTCACCTTAACCCTAACAATAACCCTAAGACTAATCCTAACCCTATACCTAACCCTAAATCTAACCCTAAACCTAACCCTAATCCTCAGCCTCACCTGCACCCTAACCCAAACCGTAACCCTAACCCTCACCTTAACTCTAAGCCTAAGGCTAACCCTAAAACTAAGCCTCACACTCACCCTCTCCCTAACCCTAATCCTAGACCTAACCCTATCCCTAATCCTAACCCTCACCTTAACTCTCACCCTAGCCCTCAACCTAACCCTAAACCTCATTGTATACCTGAAACTAAACATAACCCTAATCCTCACCCTAACCCGAACCCTAAACCTCACCCTCATGCTCGGCCTAAGCCTAAGCCTAAGCCTAACCATAACCCTAACCCTCACACTAACAATAACCCTAAAACTAACCCTAACTCTAACCCTAAACCTCACCCTCACCCTAACCCTAACTCTAACCCTAACCCTAACCCTAACAATAACCCTAACCCTCACCCTAGACATAATCCTCACCCTAACCCTAAACATCACCCTAACACTTACCCTCACCCTAACACAAACCTGAACCCTAAAACTAACCCTCACAATAACCCTAACCCTAGCCTCACCCTAACCCTAACCCTAACCCTAACCCTCAACATAACCCTAAACCTCACGCTCAACGTAACCCTAAACCTAACCCTGACCCTCACCCTAAAACTTGCCCTCACCCTAACACTAACCCTAACCCTAATCCTAACCCTAACCCTAACCCTCACCCTCACCGTAACCATAATCCTAACCCTAACCCTAACAAAAACCCTAACCCTAACCCTAACCCTAACCGTAACCATTACCCTCACCCTAAAACTTACCCTCACCCTAACACTTACCCTCACATTAACACTAACCGTAACCTGAACACTAAGCCTCACACTAACCCTAACTATCACCCTAACCCTATACCTCACCCTAACACTAATCCTAAACCTCAACCCAACCCTAGCCCTAACCCTAATACTCATCCTCACAGTAAACCTCACACTAAACCGAACACTAATCCTCAATCTAACCCTCACCCTCACCCTAACCCTAACCCTATCCCTCGCCCTAACCCTAACCCTTACACTTATCGTAACCCTCACCTTCAGCCTAATCCTCACCTTACCCTTACTGTCACCCCCTACCTAACCCTCACCCTAAGCCTAACCCTTACCCTAACACTAACTCTACCCATAAACCTCACCCTCACCCTAATCCTAACTCTAACCCTAACCCTAACACTAAACCTAACACTAACACTAACCCTAACCCTCACCCTCACCCTCACCGTAAACCTTACCCTAACCAGAACACTCACCCTCACCCTTACCCTAATCTTAACGCTAAAGCTGAACCTAATCCTAACCCTCAACCTCACCGTAAACTTAACCAGAATCTTACTCTCACCCTAACCCTAACCCTAACTTTGACTTTAACCCTAACATTAAAACTCACCCTCACCCTAACCCTCACCCTAATCCTAATCCTAACCCTAACCCTCATCCTAACCCTCCCCCTAACCCTTAACCTAACACTCACACTAACCCTAAACCTCACTCTAAACCTGACCATCAGCCTAACCCTAAGCCTAACCCTAAACCTAACCCTAACACACACACTCACCCTCACTCTAACCTTAATCCTAAACCTAACCCTCACCCTCACCCTCACCCTCACCCTCAGTGTAACAATAAGCCAAAAACACACCCAAACCCTAACCATCACAATCACCCTAACCCTTACCCTAATCCTAATCCTAACCCTAACCCTAACGCTCACCCTCAGCCTCAACTTAACCCTAACTCTAACCCTAAACCTCACCCTCACCAAACCCTAAACCTAACCCTAACCTTAAATCTCACCCTAAACATCACCCTCACCCTAGCCCTCACCGTAAACCTAATTCTAACCCTAACCCTCATCCTGACCTTCCCCATAACCCTAACCCTAAATCTCACCCCAATTCTAACCCTCACCCTCATGCTCAGTTTAACACTAAGCCTAAGCCAAAACCTTGACTTAACCCTCACCCTCACCCTAGTCCTCACCCTAACACAAATCCTAACCCTAACACTCAACCTAACCCTAAACCTCACCCTCACCCTAACCCTTACCCTAACCCTAACCCTGACCCTCACCCTAAGCCTAATCTTAACACTAAACCTCAACCTAACCCTAACCCTCAACCTCACTGTAACCATGACCCTAACCCTCAACCTAACGCTAAACTTAACCCGAATGCTACTCTCACCCTAACCCTAACCCTTACTCTCACCCTAACCCTAACATTAAACCTCAACCTAACCCTAGCCCTCACGATAATCCTAATCCTAACCCTTACCCTCACACGCACCCTCGCCCTCAGTGTAACCCTAAGCCTAATCCTAACTCTAACCCTAACCCTCAAACTCACCTTAACCCTTACCCTAATCCTAATCCTAACCCTAACTCTCACCCTCACCCTCAGCCTCACCTTAAGCCTAACTCTAACCCTAAACCTCAACCTCACCATAACCCCAACCCTAAAACTAACCCGATTCCTCACCCTAACCCTAACTCTAACCCTAAACCTCACCCTCACCCTAACCCTAAACATAACCCTAAAACTCACCATAACCCTAACCTTCACCCTCACCCTCAACCTCACCGCAAATCAATCCCCAACCCTCACAATAATCCTAACCCTAACCCTAACTCTAAACCTAAGCCTCACCCTCACCGTAAACTTAAACCTAAACCTCAACCTCAGCCTAACCCTCACCGCAAACTTAACCCTAACCATAATACTAACATTAACCCTAACCCTAAGCCTAACACTAACCTTAACTCTAATCCTCACCCCCACAGTCACCCTCAGCCTAACCATAACCCTATCCCTAACCTTAACACTAACCCTATCCCTAAACCTAACGCTAAATTTAACACTTAACCTAACCCTAATCCTCAACCTCAACTGCACCCTAAACAAAACCCTAACACTAACCGTCACCCTAACTCTCAGGCTAAACCTAAACCTAACTCTAAGCCTCACACTCAACCTCACCCTAACCCTAATCCTAAACCTAACCCTATCCCTAACCCTAACCCTCAACCTAACACTCACCCTAACACTCACCCTAACCTTAACCCTAACCCAAAACCTCATCGTAAACCTGACAGTAATCATAACCCTAAACCTCACCCTAACCCTCACCTTAACCCGAACCCTCATGCTCGGCTTAAGCCTTAACCTCAGCCTAAGCCTAACCCTAACCCTCACCCTAACCCTAAACCTAACACTAATCCTAACTCTAACCTTAAATCTCACCCTCACAGTCACCCTAACCCTAAATCTAAACCTACCATAACCCTAACAATAACCCTAACCCTCACCCTAACCATAATCCTCACCCTAACCATAATCATCACCCTAATCCTAAAACTCACCCTAAAACTTGCCCTCACCCTACCACTAACCCTAATCGGAACACTAACCCTCACAAAAACCCTAACCCTAAACTCAACCTAACCACAACCCTAAACCGAAACCTCAACCTAAGCCTAATCCTCACGCTCAACTTAACCCTAAACCTAACCATAATCCTCACCCTAACCCTAACCCTCATACTAACACTTACCCTCACCCTAACACTAACCCTAATCCTAATCCTATCCCTAACCCTAACCCTCACCCTCCCGCTCACCGTAACTATAACCCTAACCCTAATGCTAACAATAACCCTAAGCCTAACCCTAAACCTCACCCTAACCATAACCCTCACCATAACCCTAAGCTCACCCTAACACCCTCACCCTAAAACTAACCCTATCCCTACCACTAACCCTCACACTAACCCTAACCATCACCCTAACACTAAACCTCACCCTAACACTAACCCTAAACCTCACCCTCACCTTAGGCCTCACCCTAACCCTAACCCTCATCCTCACCCTAAACCTCACACTAACCCTAACATTTATCCTCAATATAAACCTCACTCTCACTCTAAACCTAACCCTAACCCTCACCCTAACCCTAACCCTCACCCTTACCATAAACCTCACCCTCAGTCTAACCCTCAACTTTACCCTTAGCGTAACCCCCACCCTAACCCTCACCCTAAACCTAACTCTAGCCCTAAACCTCACCCTCACTCGAAACCTAACTCTAACCCTAACCCTAACACTAAACCTCACCCTAAACCTAACCCTAAACCTTATCCTCAACCAAACGCTCAGCCTAACCCTAAGCCTAACACTTACCCTAAACCACACCCTCACCCTAGCCCTCACCCTAACCCTAATCCTAAAACTAAACCTTATCCTAACCCTCACCCTAATCCTAACCCTAACCATCACCCTAACTCTAATCCTCACCCCCACCCTCACCCTCAGCCTAACCCTAAGCCTAAGACTAAGCCTAACCCTAACCCTCACACTCACCCTCACCCTAACCCAAATCCTAACCCTAACTCTAACACTAACCCTAAACCTCAACCTAACCCTCACCCTAATCTTAACACTAAAACTAACCCTAACCCTAACCCTCGACCTAACCCTCCAACTAAATCTAAACCTAACCCTAAACCTCACCCTCACCCTAACCCTAAACCTAACCCTCACCCTCACCCTCACCCTCACCCTCACCATAACTCTAACCCTAACCCTAACAATAACACTAATACTAACCCTAAAACCAACCCTAACCCTAACCCTAATACTAACCCTTACCCTAACCCTAAACCGCCCATTAACTCTCACCCTAACCCTAACCCTAACACAAACCATAACCTTAACCCTCAACCTAACCCTCACCCTAACCCTAACTCTAAACCTAAACCTCACCAACACCCAAAACCTAACTTTAACTCTAATGCAAACCCTAAACCTCACGCTAACCCTAACCGTAACCCTCACACTCACCCTCACCATAACCGTAACCCTAAACCTAACACTATCAATAACCCTAACCCTAATATTAACCCTCAAACTAACCATAAACCTCACCCTAACCCAAACCCTGACTTAACACTTATCCTCACCCTAACACTAACCCTAACCACAACCCTAACCCTCACACTAACCCTAACCCTAACCTCACCCTAACCCTAACCCTAACCCTCAACCTTAACCTAAACCTCACGCACAACCTAACCCTAACCATAAACCTCACCCTAACCCTAACCCTCATACTAACACTTACACTCACCCTAACACTAACACTAATCCTAATCCTAACCCTAACCCTAACCCTCACCTTGACCCTCACCGTAACCGTTACCCTAACCCTAACGCTAACAATAACCCTAAACCTAAACCTAACCCTCACCCTAACCATAACCCTCACCATAACCCTAAGCTCACCGGAACAACCTCACCCTAACACTAAGCCTAACCCTAACACTAACCCTCACACTAAGCCTCACCATCACCCTAATCCTAAACCTCACCCTAACACTAAACCTAAACCTCACCCTGACCTTAGCCCTCAACCTAAACCTAACACTCATCCTCACACTAAACCTCACACTAACCCTAACATGAATCCTCAATCTAAACCTCACACTCACCCTAACCCTAATCCTAATCCTCACACTAACCCCCCTAACCCTAAACCTCAACTTTACCCTTACTGTCACCTTCACCCTAACCCTCACCCTAAACCTAAACCTCACCCTAACCCTCATCCTAACCATAACCCTAACCATCACCCTAACCTTAACCCTAACCCTCACCCTAACCCTAACCCTCACCCTTACAATAACCCTCACCCTCAGCCTAACCCTCAACATTACCCTTACCGTCACACCCACCCTAACACTCACCCTAACCCTAACCCTCACCCTAACCCTAACTCTAGCCCTAAACCTCACCCTCACCCTAACCCTAACTCTAACCCTAACCCTAAAACTAAACCTCACCCTAACCCTAACCCTAAACCCTTATCCTCAACCAAAGGCTCAGCCTAACCCTAAGCCTAAGCCTAACACTTACCCTAAACCACATCCTCACCCTGGCCCTTATCCTAACCCTAATTCAAACCCTAACCCTCATCCTAACACTCACACTAACCGTAACACTAACCATCACCGTAACTCTAATCCTCACCCCCATCCTCACCCTCAGCCTAACCCTAAGCTAAGCCTAAGCCTAACCCTAAACCTCACATTCACCCTCACCCTAACCCTAATCCTAACCCTAACTCTAACACTAACCCTAAACCTCAACCTAAACCTCACCCCAACCTTAACCCTAAAACTGACCCTAAACCTAACCTTCGACCTAACCGTCCAACTAACCCTAAACCTCACCCACACCCTAACCCTAATCGTAACCCAAATACTAAACCTCACCCTAACCCTAAACCTAACCATCACCCTCAGCCTAACCATAACTCTGACCCGAACCCTAACAATAACACTAATCCTAACCCTAAACCTAACGCTAACCCTAACCCTAATGCTAACACTCACCCTCACCCTAACCCTAATCCTAACCCTCAACCTAACCCTAACCCTCACCTTCACCGTAACCCTTACCATCATCCTAACCCTCACCATAAACCTAACCCTAACCTTAAAAGTTACCCTAACACTAACCCTAATCCTCACCATCAAACTAGCCCTCAAACTAACCCTACTCATAAAACCTAAACCTAAACCTAATCCTCAACCTAACCCTAATCCTAACCCTCACCCTAACCTTGACCCTAACCCTGAACCTAACCCTGACCCTCATCCTAACACTTACACTCACCCTAACACTAACCCTATCCGAATCCTAACCCTAACCCTAAACCTCACCCTCAACCTCACCGTAACAGTAACCCTAACCCTAATGCTAACAATAAACCTAACCCTAACCCTAAACCTCACCCTAACCATAACCCTCACCATAACCCTAAGCTCACCGTAACACCTTCACCCTAACACTAAGCCTAACCTTAACACTAACCCTCACACTAACCCTAACCATCACCCTAACACTAAACCTCACCCTAACACTAACCCTAAACCTCACCCTCACCTTAGCCCTCACCCTAACCCTAACCATCATCCTCACCCTAAACCTCACACTAACCATAACACTTATCCTGAATCTAACCCTCACTCTCACTGTAACCCTAACCCTAACCCTCACCCTAAACCTAACCCTCACCCTTACCATAAACCTCACCCTCAGCCTAACCCTCAAATTTACCCTTACCGTCACCCCCACCCTAACCCTAAACCTAACCTTAACCCTAACCCTAACTCTACACCTAAACCTCACCCTCACCCTAACCCTAACTCTAACACTAACCCTAACACTAAACCTCACCCTAAACCTATCCCTAACCCTTATCCTCAACCAAACACTCCCCCTAATCCTAAGCCTAAGCCTAACACTTACCCTAACCCAAACCCTCACCCTAGCCCTCACCTAATCCTAATCCTAAACCTAACCCTTATCCTAACCCTCATCCTAACCCTAACCCTAACCATTACCATAACCCTAACAATCACCCCCGCCCTCACCCTGAGCCTAACACTAAGCCTAAGCCTAAGCCTATCCCTCACACTCACCCTCACCCTAACCCTAATCCTAACACTAACTCTAACATTAACCCTAAACCTCAATCTAACCCTCACCCTAACCTTAACCCTAAAACTAACCCTAACCCGAACCCTCAACCTAACCCTCCAACTAGCCCTAAACCTAACCCTAAACCTCACCCTCACCCTAACTCTAATCCTAACCCTAAACCTAAAACTCACCCTAACCCTAAACCTAACCCTCACCCTCACCCTCACCATAACTCTAACCCTAACCCTAAAAATAACACTAATCCTAAACCTAAACATAACCCTAACCATAACCTTAATGCTAACACTCACCCTCAACCTAACCCTAATCCTAACCTTAACCCTCATCCTAAACCTAACCCTCACCCTCACCGTAACCCTAACCCTGATCCTAAATATCACCCTAAACCTAACCCTCATCCTAACACTTACACTCACCCTAACACTAACCCTAATCCTCATCCTCAACCTAACCATCAACCTAACCATAATTTTAACCCTAATCCTCATGCTAACCCTCACCCTAACCGTAATCCTAACCCTCATCTTAACTCTAACCCTAACCCTCAACCTAACCCTAACCCTCAAGCTCACCATAACCCTAAACCAAACCCTCTCCCAAAACCTAAATTTAACCTGAACCCTAACACTGAAGCTAACCCTAACCCTAATGCTCAACCTAAAGCTAACCCTCACCTTCACCCTCTCCCTTACCCTAAACATAAGCCTAAGCCTAACCATAACCCTAAACCTCACACTCACCCTAACCATTACATTAATCCTAATCCTAACCCTAAGCCTAACCCTCACGCTCAACCTTAACCTCACTCTAACCCTAACTCTAAAACTAACCTTAACCCTAACCCTCAACCTCAGCCTCACCCTTACCCTAACTATAACCCTGAACCTCACACTCACCCTAACCCTAACCCTAACCCTAACCTAAACCTCACCCTAACACTAACCCTTAAACCTCACCCTCAGCCTAGCCCTCACCTTAACCCTAATCCTAACCCTCATACTAAACCTCACCCTAAAACTAACCCAAACCCTCAACCTAACACAAATCCTAACCCTAACCCTCAACCTAACCCTAAACCTCAGCGTACCCCTTATCTTAACCATCAACCTAAACATAAAATTAAACCGAATCAGAATTCTCAACATAACCCTAACCCTAACAATCACCTTAACCCTAACCCTAAACCTCACCCTCATCCTAGCCCTCACCCTAACCCTAATCCTAACCCTAACCCTCATCCTAACCCTTCCCCTAATCCTTACCCTAACCCTCACCCTAACCCTAACACTCACACTCAACCTAAGACTCAGCCTAACCCTAAGCATAAACCTAATCCTAACCCGAACCCTAAACCTCACACTCACCCTAACCCTAACCCTAATCCTAACCTTAACCTTAACCCTCACCTCACCCTAACCCTCACCCTAACCCTAACCCTAAACCTAACACTAACCCTAGCCCTAACCCTCACCCTCAGCCTCAATCTAACCCTAACTCTAACCCTAAACCTCACCCACACCATAACCCCAACTCTAACCCTAACCCTAAACCTCACCCTCACCCTATCCCTCACCCTATCCCTAATCCTAACCCTAACGCTCATCCTAAACCTCCCCATATCCCTAACCTTAACCCTCACCCTAACCCTAACCCTAACACTCACACTCACACTCAGCCAAACCCTAAGCCTAAACCTTATCCTAACCCTAACCCTAAACCTCACAGGCACCCTAAACCTAACCCTAATCCTAAACTTATCCTTAAGCATCACCCTAACCCTAACCCTCACCCTAACCCTAACACTAAACCTAACACTAACCCTAACCCTAAACCTCACCCTCAGCCTCACCCTAACCCTAACTCTAACCCTAAAGCTCACCCTCACCATTACCCCAACCCTAACCCTAACCCGAAACCTCACCCTAACCCTAACCCTAACCCTAACCATAACCCTAAAACTCACCCTCATCCTAACCCTATCCCTAACCCTAAAACTCAACCTAACCCTAATCTTGAACCTCACCCTCAAAATTATGGTAACTCTAGCCCTAACCCTAACAATAACACTAAACTTAACCCTAACCCTCACACTTACCCTCAGCCTCACCCTCACTGCAAACGAAACCCTAACCATAACACTAACAATAACCCTAACGCTAAGCCTAACCCTAAACCTAACTCTAATCCTCACCCCCAGTCACCCTCAGCCTAACCCTAAGCCTAACCCTAACCCTAAGCCTAACCCTCAACATAACCCTCACACTAACTGTAACCCTAAACCTAACCCTAAATCTAACCCTAAACCTAACCCTAAACATCAGCCTCAACTGCACCTTAATACAAACCGTAACCCTAACCCTCAACCTAACCCTAAGCCTAACCCTAACCCTAACCCTGAGCCTCACACTCACACTCACCCTAACCCTAATCCTAAACCTAACCCTATCCCTCACCCTAAACCTCACCCTAACCCTCAACCTAGCCCTTACCCTAACCTTAACCCTAACCCTAAACCTCATCCTAAACCTGACAGTAACCATAACCGTAACCTGAACCCTAACCCGAACCCTAACCCTCACCCTCAAGCTCGGCCTAAGCCTAAACCTAAGCCTAACCCTAACCCTCACCCTAACCCTAACCCTAACACTAACCCTAACTCTAACCCTAAAGCTCACCCTGACCCTAACACTAACTCTAACCCTAACCCTAACCCTAACACTAACCCTCACCCTATCACTAACCCCAAACGTAAAACTAACCCTCACACTTACCCTAACCCTAAACTCACCATAAACCTAAACCTAACCTTAACCCTCAACCTAACCCTACCCTCACGCTCAACATAACCCTAACCTCACGCTCAACGTAACCCTCACCCTAACCCTGACCCTCACCCTAACTATTACCCTCAGCATAACCCTAAGCCTCACCCTAACACTTACCCTCACCTTAACACGAACCCTAATCCTAATCCTAACCCTAAACCTAAGCTTCACCCTCACAGTAACCGTAACCCTAACCCTAACCCTAACAAAAACCCTAACCTTAACCCTTACCCTCTCCCTTACCATTACCCTCACGCTAAACCTAACCCTCACCCTAACACTTACCCTCACCTTAACACTAACCGTAACCCAAACACTAAGCCTCACACTAACCCTAACTATCACCCTAACCCTATACCTCACCCTAACACTAACCCTAAACCTCAACCTAACCTTAGCCCTAACCCTAACCTTAAAACTCATCCTCACGGTAAACCTCACACTAACCCTAACACTAATCCTTAATCTACACCTCACACTCAACCTAACCCTAACCCTAACCCTCAACCTAACCCTAACCCTCACCCTTATCGTGACCCTCACCCTCAGTCAAAACTTCACCTTACCCTTAGTGTCACCCCCACCCCAACCCTCACCCTAAGCCTAACACTCAGCCTAACATTAACTCTACTCCTAAACCTCACCCTCACCCTAACCCTAAATCTAACCCTAACCCTAACACTAAACCTCACAGTAACCATAACCCTAAACCTCACACTCACCATCACGCTCAGCTTAACCCTAAGCCTAAGCTAAACCCTAACCCTAACCCTCACCCTCACCCTAGCCCTCACCCTAAAACAAATCCTAACTATAACCCTCAATCTAACCCTAAACCTCAACCTCACCCTAACCCTAATTTTAAGCCTAAACCTCAACCTAACCCTAACCATCAACCTCACAGTAACCCTTCCCTAACCCTCACCCTAACCCTAAACTTAACCCGAATCCTAATCTCCCCTAACCATAACGCTACCTCTCACCCTAACCCTAACCCTAAAGCTCACCCTCACTCTAGCCCTCACCCTAACCCTAATCCTAACCCTAACCCTCATCCTAACCCTGCTCCTAACCCTTAAACTAACCCTCAGACTAACCCTAACCCTCACCCTCACCCTCACCCTCAGTGTAACCCTAACCCAAACCCGAACCCTAACCCTAACACTCACAATCACCCTAAACCTTACCCTAATCCTAATCCTAATCCTAACCTTAACCCTAACCCTCACCATCAGCCTCACCTTAACCCTAACTCTAACCCTAAACCGCACCCTCACCCTATCCCTAAACCTAACCCTAACCCTAAACCTCACCCTAACCCTAACCCTAAACCTGACCCTCACCCTAGCCCTCACCCTAAACCTAATCCTAAACCTAACACAAATCTTAACCCTCCCCATAACCCTAAGACTTACCATCACCGAACCCTAACCCTCACTCTCACCCTAAACCTCAACCTAACCCTAAGCCAAACCCTAATCTTAACCCTAACCCTTACACTCACCATAACCCTAACCCTAATCCTAATCCTAATCCTAACCCTAACCCTCACCCTCAGCGTAACCCTCACCTTAACCCTAACCCTAAACCTAACACTAACACTAACCCTAACCCTCACCCTCAGCCTCACCATAACACTAACTCTAAAACTAAACCTCACCCTCACCCTAACCCTAACACTAACCGTAACTCTAAACTTCACCCTAAAACTAACAATAAACCTAACCCTCACCTTAGCCCTCACCCTAACCCTGACCGTCATTCTCACCCTAAACCTCACACTAACCCTAACACTTATCCTCACTCTAACCCTCACCCTCACTCTAACCCTAACCCTAACCCTCACCCTAACCCTAACACTAAACCTTACCATAACCCTCAACTTCAGCCTAACCCTCACCTTAACCTTTCCGTCACCCCCACCCTAACACTCAACCTAACCCTAACTCTAACCCTAAACCTCACCAACACCCTAACCCTAACTCTAACCCTACCCCTAACACAAAACCTCATCCTAACCCTAGTCCTAACCCTTATCCTCACCCAAAAGCTCAGCCTAACCCTAAGCCTATGCCTAAAACATACCCTAACCCACACCCTCATCCTAGCCCTCACCCTAACCCTAATCCTAAACCTAACCCTCAACCTAACCCTCACCCTAATCCTAACCCTAACCATCACCCTAGCCCTAATCCTCACCCCCACCCTCACCCTCAGCCTATCCCTAATCCTAAGCCTAAGCCTAACCCTAACCCTCAAACTCACCCTCACCCTAACCTTAATCCTAACCATTAATCTAACACTAAACCTAAACCTCCACCTAAACCTCACCCTAACCTTAACCCAAAAACTTACCCTAACCCGAACACTTGACCTAACCCTCCAACTAACACTAAACCTAACCATAAACCTCACCCTCACCCTAACCCTAATCCTAACCCTAAACCTAAAACTCACCCTAACCCTAATGCTAACCCTCACCCTCACCCTCACCCTCACGCTCACCATAACTCTAACCCTAACCCTAACAATAACACTAATCCTAACCCTAAACCTAACCCTAACCCTAACCCTAATGCTAACACTCACCCTCACCCTAACCCTAATCCTAACGCTAATACTCAACCTCACTCTAACCCTAAACCTCACCCTAACCCTCACCCTTACACTAATCCTCAACCTCACCATAACCCTAACCCTCATCCTAACCCTCATCCTAAACCTAACCCTAAACTTAAACCTTACCCTAACACTAACCCTAATCCTCACCCTCACCCTAGCCCTCAACCTAACCCTAATTGTAACCCTAATCCTCATCCTAACCCTCACCCTAACCCTAATCCTAATCCTCACCCTAACCCTAACGCTAACCTCACCCTAACCCTAACCCTCATCCTAACCCTCATCCTAACCCTAACCCTAACCCTAACCCTCATCCTAACACTCACCCTCACCCTAACACTAACCCTCACCCTATTACTCACAATAATCCTAACTCTATCCCTCACCCTCACTCTAACCCTCACTTTAAACCTTACCCTCACCCTTGCCCTAAACCTAACGCTCACCGAAACCCTCACCCTAAACTTAACCCTAAACCTAACCCTAACCCTCACCCTCACCCTCCCCATAACCCTAACCCTAACCCTAATCCTCACCCTCACACTAAACCTGACCCTAATCCTTACCCTCACCCTAAACATAACCCTAACCCACACAGTAATCCTAACTCTCACCCTAACCCTATCCCTCCCTGTAACACTCACCTAACACTAACCCTAAGCCTAAAACTCACCCTAACCCTACCCCTACCCCTAATGCTCACCCTAAACTTCAACCTCAACATCACCCTCACCCTAACCCTAACCCTCACCCAAACCCTAACCCTCACGAGAACCCGAACCCTCACCCTCAGCCTCACCCTCACCTTAAACATCACACCAACCCTAACCCTAAACCTAACACTCAGCCTAAACCGAACGGTCACCCTAACCCAAAACCTCACCCTAATCCTCAAACTAACCCAAAAGCTAACCATTTCCCTAACCCTAACCCTCACCCTCACCATCATACTAAACCTAACACTAACCCTCACCCTCACCCTAATCCTTAACTTCACCCTAACCCTAACCCTTACCCTTACTCTAACCGTCACCCTAATCCTAATATTCACCATAACCCTAACCCTACCCCTTACCCTAACCCTCATCCTAACCCTAACCCAACCCTAACCATCACCCTAACACTAACTCTAAACCTACACCTAATCTTCAAAAACACCCTATCCCTCACCCTAACCCTAATGCAAACCGAACCCTAAACCTAACCCTATTCCTAACCCTCACCCTAAACCTCACACTAACTCTAACCATCACTCTAACCCTAAACTTCATCCTATCCCTGATCCTCCCCCTAATCCTCCCCCTAACCCTAACCTTAACCCTTACCTAACCGAAACGCTCACCCTCACCGTCACCCTCAACAAAACCCTCAACCTCACATTAGACCTCACCATAAACCTTACGCTAAACCAAACAATAACCCTCACACTAACCCTCACCGTCACCCTAAACCTAACCCTAAGCATTACCCTCAACCTAACCCTAACCCTAACTCAAACCCTCACACTAACCCTAACCCTCATCCTAACCCTAACCATCACCCTCACCCTAAACCGCACCCTAAACCTTACACTCAACATAACCATAACCCTGACTCTAACCCTCAAACTAACCCTAACCTTCATCCTAACCCTCACTCTAACACTTACCCACAACCTAACCATAACCCTAAACCTCTCCCTAACCCTAACCCTAACCCTAACCCTAACACTAACCATAACCCTTACTTCACCCTAATCATCACCCTAACCGTTACTGTCACCCTCACCGTGAAAATCACACTAACCCTAATCCTCACCCTAACCACAACCCTACCACTCACTCTCACCCTCAGCCTCAGCCTAACAAATATCCTAACCCTAAACCTCACCCTCACCCTCACCCTAACACTAACCCTAACCATCATCCTAACCCTAACCCTAACCCTCACCCTCATCCTCAGCCTAACCGTAACCCTAAAGCTAAACCTAACCCTCACCCTCACTCTAACCCTAACCGTACTCCTCACCCTAACCCTCATCTTCACTCTAACCCAAACACTAATCCTAAACCTCACCCTCACCTTCAGCCTAACCCTAAACTTAACCCTCACCCTCACCCTAAACCTCAACCTAACCCTAATACTCACAATAACACATAACATCACCCTAATCCTAATATTAACCCTAACCCTCACCCTATCCTTCATCCTAATCCTAACCCTAACCCTAACCCTAACCTCACCCTAATGCTAACACTAACCCTCACCCTCACTCTAGCCCTCAACCTAACCCTAATCTTAACCCTAAACCTCACCCTCAGTCTCACCTTAATCCTAACACCCTAACCCTCACCCTCACACTTATGCTCGGCCTAAGCCTAAGCCTTAGGCTAAGACTAACCCTAAGCCTCACATTCACCTTCACCCTACCCCTAACCATAACACTAACCCTTACCCTAAACCTCACACTAACTCTCACCCTAAAGCTAACTGTAACTTCTACCTCACCCTAACCCTAACCCTCACCTTCACCCTAGCCCTCCGCCTAACACTAAGCCAAACCCTAACACTAACCCTAACCATAAATCTCAACCTAACCCTCACCCTAACCCTAACCCTCACCCTCACGCTAGTCCATACCCTAACTCTAAGCCTAAGCCTAACCCTCAATGTAAACCTCACTCTAACCCTAACCCAAACCCACAACCTAAACTTAACACTCACCCTGACCCTCACCCTAAATCTAATCCTAAGCCTAACCCTAAACCTAATCCTCAAACTCACCCTCGCCTTAACCCTAATCCTAATCCTAATCCTAGCCCTAACCCTCACCCTAAACCTCACACTAACACTACCTCTAACACTAACCCTAACCATAAACCTAACCATAAACCTCACCCTCAGCCTCACCCTCACCACAAACTTAACCCTAACCATAAAAATAACAATAATCCTAAAACTAACCCTAACCCTAACACTCACTGTAAACCTAACCCTAACCCTAACCATAACCCTAAACCTTACCCTAACCCTAACCCTAACCCTAACCCTAATCATCACCCCCACCCTCACCCTAACCCAAACCCTAACCCTAACCCTCACCCTAACCCTAACCCTAACCCTAAACCTACCCTAACCCTAACCATAAACCTAAACCTAACCCTAACCCTGAAACTCATCCAAACCCTCACCCTACCCCTAACCCTAACCCTCACACTAAACCTCACCCTCATGCTCGGCCTAAGCCTAACCCTAACCCTAACCCTAACCCTCACCCTAAACCTAACCCTAACAATAACCCTAACTCTAACCCTAAACCTCACCCTAACACTAACCCTAACCCTAACCCTAAATCTCACCCTCACAGTAACTTTAAACCTAATCCTAATCCTACCAATAACCTTAACCCTAACCCTAACACTCACCCTATCCATAACCCTTACCCTAACCCTAACCCGAACCCTAACCCGAACCCTCACTCTCACCCTTAGGCTTGGCCTAAACCTAAGCCTAAGACTAAGACTAACCCTTACCCTCACACTCAACCTCACCCTAACGCTAACAGTAACACTCACCCTAACCCTAACCCTCACCCTCACGCTCACCCTCCGCCTAACACTAAGACTATCACTAACCCCAACCCTAACCCTAATACTAACCCTAAACCTAACCCTCACACTAAACTTCACCCTAACCCTCACCCTCACCCAAGCCCATAACCTAACCCTAAGCCTAATCCTAACCCTCACCCTAAACCTCACTCTAACCCTAACCCCAACCCTCACCCTAACCCTAACCCTCACCCTCACCCTCTGCATAACTCTAATCCTATCACCAACCCTAACCCTCACCTTAACCTCACTTTAACGCTAACCCCAACACTAACCCTAACCCTAAACCTAACCATAAACCTCACTCTCAGCCTCACCCTCACTGTAAACTTAACTCTAACCATAACACTAACAATAACCCTAACGCTAATCCTAACCATAACCCTAACCATCACTGTAACCCTACCCTTAACCCTAATCCTAACTGTAACCCTAAAACTTACCCTAACCCTAACCCTAACTCTAAACCTAATTCTCACCCTCAACCTCACCCTAAACCAAACACTAACCCTAACCCTCACCATAACCCTAACCCAAACGCTAAACCTAACCCTAACCCTAACCCAAAACCTAAACCTTACCCTAACCGTACACCTAACCCTAACCCTAAACCTCATCGGAACCCTCACCCTAACCCTAACCCTCACACTAAACCTAACCCTAACCCTCACCTTCATGCTCGGCCAAAGCATATGCTTAAGCTGAAGCCTAACCCTAACCCTAACCCTAACCCTCACCCTAACCCTAACCCTAAAAATAACCCTAACCCTCACCCTGTCCATAACCCTCACCCTAATCCTAACCCTCACACTCACCCTTAGGCTCGGAATAAGCCTAAGCCTAAGACTAAGAGTAACCCTTACCCTCACACGCACCCTCACCCTAACCCTAACAGTAACACACACCCTAACACTAACCCTCACCCTAACACTAACACTAACCCTAAACCTCACCCAAACCCTAACCCTAACCCTCACCCTCACCCTCCGCCTAACACTAAGCTTATTCCTAACCCCAACCCTAACCCTAACACTAACCCCAATCCTAACCCTCACCCTAACCCTCATTCGAAACTTGACCCTAAACCTCACCCTCACCCTAGCCCATACCCTAACCCTAAACCTAATCCTAAACTTCACCCTAACCCTCACTCTAACCCTAACCGCAACCCTCACCCTAACCCTAACCCTCAACCTCACCCTCAACATAACTCTAATCCTAACCCTAACCCTAACCCTAATCCTCACACTCACCCTCACCTTAACCCTAATCCTAATCCGAACCCTAACACTCACCCCAACCCTAAACCTCACCCTAAAACTAACCCTAACCCTAACCCTCACCCTAACCCTAACTCTAACCCTAAACCTCACCCTAACCCTAAACCTCTCCCTAACACTTACCTTCACCCTAAAACTAACCTTAACCTGAACACTAACACTCACACTAACCCTAACCATCACCCTAAACTTAAAACTCACCCCAACCCTAACCCTAACCTTCAACATAGCCCTAACGCTAACCTTTACACTAACCTTAACACTCATCCTAACCCTAATCCTCACACTCACCCTCAAGCTGGGCCAAAGCCTAAGCATAAGTCTAAGACTAACCATAACCCTCACACTCACCCTCATCCTAACCCTAAACGTAACCCTATCCCTAAACCTAACCCTCACACTAACCCTCACCCTAAAACTAAAACTAACTCTAAAGATAAACCTCACTCTCAGCCTCACCTTCACCGTAAACTTAACCCTAAACATAACACTAAGAATTACCCTAACCCTAACCTTAATCCTCACCATAACCCTAAACCTAACCCTAACACTAACCCTAACCATAACCCTAACCCTAAACCTAACCCTAACCCTAAACCTAACCCTAATCCTTATCCTCACCCTCACCCTAACCCAAACCGAAAACCTAACCCTCACTCTATCCCTAACAGTAATCCTAAACCTAACCCTAACCCTAACCCTAACCCTAAACCTAATCCTAACCGTAACCCTAACCCTAAATCTCATCATACCCTTCACCCTAACCCTAACCCTAACCCTCAACCTAACCCTAACACTAACCCTCACCCTCATGCTCGGCCTAAGCCTAAGCCTAAGCCTAACCATAACCATAAGCCTAACCATCACCATAACCATAAACCTAACACTAACCCTAACTCTAACCCTAAACCTCACCCTCACCCTAACTCCAACTCTAACCCTAACCCAAAATCTAAACCTCACTCTAACCCTAACCCTAACCCTCACCCCCACACTCACCAAAAACGTAAACCTAACCCTAATCCTAACAATAACCCTAACCCTCACCTTCAGCCTCACCCTAACCCTAATTCTAACCCTAAACCTCACCCTCATCCTAACCATAACCCTAACCCTAAACCTCACCCTAAACCTAACCCTAAACCTCACCCTCACCCTAGCCCTCACCCTAACCCTAACTCTCATCCTCACCCTAAACCTCACACTAACCCTAACATTAATGCTCAATCTAACCCTCACACTCACCCTAACCCTAAACCTAACCCTCACCCTAACCCTAACCTTCACCATTACCATAACACTCACCCTCAGCCTAACCCTCACCTTTACCCTTACTGTCCCCCTCACCCTAAGCCTAACCCTCACCCTCAACGTAACCCTAACCATAACCCTAAACATCACCCTAACGCTAACCTTAACCCTCACCCTCACTCTAGCCCTCACACTAACCCTAAACCTAACTCTAACCCTAAACTTCATCCTAAGCCTCACCCTAACCCTAAAACCCTAAACCTCATCCTAACCCTAACCCTCTCCCTTACACTCATGCGCGGCCTAAGCCTAAGACTAAGCCTAAGACTAACCTTAACCATCACACTCAACCTAATCCTCACACTAACCCTAAAACTAACCTCACCCTCACCCTAGCCCATACTCTAAGCCTAAGCCTAAGCCTAACCCTCACCCTAACCCTCACCCTCACCCTAAGTCTAATCTTAACCCTAACCCTCACACTCACCCTCACCCTAACCCTAACTGTAACACTAACCCTAACCCTAACACTAAACCTCACCCTAATGATAACTCTAACCCTAAACCTCATCCTCACCCTAACCCTAAAAATCACTCTCAGTCTAACCCTCCACCTAACACTAAGCCTATCCCTAACCCCAACCCTAACCATAACATTAACACTTAACCTATCCCTCACACTAACCTTCACCCTAACCCTGACCCTAAACCTCACCCTAACCTTAGCCCATAACCTAACCCTAAGCCTAATCCTAAACCTCACCCTAACCCTCACTCTAACCCTAAAACCTACCCGAATCTAACGCTAACCCTCACCCTCACCCTCACCCACAGCCTAAACCTAAGCCTAACCCTAACCCTAAACCTCACACTCACCCTAAACCTAAGCCTAACCCTAACCCTAACCCTAACACTAACCCTAACCCTAACCCTCACCCTAAACCTAACTCTAACCCTAATCCTCACCCTAACCCTAACCCTAACCCTCACCCTCACAGTAACTTTAAACCTAACCCTAATCCTAACAATAACCCTAACCCTAACCCTAACCCTCACCCTGTCCATAACCCTCCCCCTAAACCTAACCCTCACCCTAACCCTAATCCTCACCCTCACCCTTTGGCTCGGAATAAGCCTAAGCCTAAGACTAAGTCTAACCCTTACCCTCACACTCACCCTTACCCTAACCCTAATACTAACACTCAACCTAAATCTAATGTTCACACTAACCCTCACTCTAACACTAACACTAAACCTAAACCTCACCCAAAACCTAAACCTAACCCTCACCCTCACCCTCAACCTCCGCCTAACATTAAGCCTATCCCTAACCCCAACCCTAACCCTAACACTAACCCTAAACCTAACCCTCATCGTAACCCTCACCCTAACCCTGACCCTAACCCTCACCCTCACCCTAGCCCATACCCTAACCCTAAGCCTAATCTTTAGCCTTACCCTGACACTAACTCTATCCCTAACCCCAACCCTCACCCTAACCCTAAACCTCACCCTCACCCTCACCATAACGCTAATCCAAACCCTAAACCTAACCCTAACCCTCACACTCACCCTCACATTAACCCTAATCCTAATCCTAACCCTAACCTTAACACTCACCCCCACCCTAAACATCACACTAACACTAACCTAACACCCTAACCCTAACCCTCACCCTAACTCTAACCCTAAATCTCACCCTTACCCTAAACCTCACCCTAACACTTACATTTACCCTAAAACTAACCTTATCCCGAAAGCTAACCCTCACACTAAACCAAACCATCACCCTAAACTTAAAACTCACCCTAACCCTAAACCTAACCCTAATCCTAACCCTCACCCTCACCCTAAGGCTAACCGTAAACATAACACTAACCCTCACACTCACCCAAACCCTAACCCTCAACTTCACGCTAAAGCTAACCCTAATCCTCACCCTCACACTAATAATCACTCTAACCGTAACTGTAACCATAACCCTATAGCTAAATCTAACCACCACCCTAACCCTAACACTAACCATAACCCTACCCCTCACCCTAACCCTTATAGCTACACTACCGCTAAACCTAACACTCACAATAACCCTCACGGCAACCCTGACCCTAACCCTAAACGTCAAACTCACCCTCACCCGTAATCTCACCCAAACCCAAACCCTAACCCTTAACCTAACCCTAAACTTAACCCTAACACTCAACCTTATCTTAAATCTCACCCTCAGCCTTAACCTCACCTTTACCATTACCATCATCCTCACCCAAACCCTAAACCTCACCCTAACCATAACCCTAACCATCAACCTAAACCTAATCCTCATCTCCACCCTAACCCTCAGCCTAACCCTAAGCCTAAGCCTAACCCTAACCCTAACCCTCACACTCACCCTCATCCTAACCCTAATCCTAATGCTAACCATAACCCTAAACCTAAACCTAAACCTGATCCTCACACTCACCCTAACCCTAATCTTAACCCTAACCCTCACCCTAATACTAACCCTCATACTTACCGTAACCCTAACCCTCATCCAAACCCTCATCTATCCCTCACCCTAAACCTAAACCTCAGCCTATCCCTAATCCTAACCCTCACCTTCACTGTGACCCTAAACTTAATCCAAACCCTCACCCTAACCCTAAACCTAACCCTGACCCTAACCCTAACCCTAACCCTCACCCACATCCTCACCCTCATCCTCACCCTCAATATAAACTTAACCCTAACCGTAAAACTAAAAATAACCCTAACCCTAAACCTAATCCTAACCCTCACCCTCACCCTAACCTAATCCTAAACCTCAGCCTAACCCTAACCTTCACCCTCAAAGAAACCCTAACCCTAACCTTAAACAACACCCTAACGCTAACCCTATACCTCACCCTCACTCTAGCCCTCACCCTAACCCTAATCCTAACCCTAAACCTCATCCTAACACTCAACCTAACCCTAAAACCCTAACCTTCATCCTAACCCTAACCCTCTCCCTCACACTCATGATCCGCCTAAGCCTAAGCCTAAGCCTAAGACTAAACCTAAACCTCACACTCACCCTAACACTCACCCTAACCCTAACACTAACCCTCACCCTCACCCTAGCCCATACTCTATGCCTAAGCCTAAGCCTAACCCTCACCCTAACCCTCACCCTCACCCTAAGTCTAATCCTAACCTAACCCTCACACTCACCCTCACTCTAACCCTAACTGTGACACTAACCCTAACCCTAACCCTCACCCTAATGCTAACTCTAACCCTAAACCTCATCCTCACACTAACCCTAACTCTCACCCTCACCCTCACCCTCCACCTAACACTAAGCCTATCCCTAACCCCAACCCTAACCCTAAACCTAACCCTCAAACTAACCGTCACCCTAACCCTGACCCTAACCCTCACCCTCACCCTAGCCCATACCCTAAACATAAGCCTAATCCTAACCCTCACCCTACCCTGACCCTCACTCTAATGCTCAGGATAAGCCTAAGCCTAACCATAGCCATAAATCTAACCCTCACCCTAACCATAAACCTAACTTTAACCCTAACTCTAACCCTAAACCTCACCCTCACCCTAACACTAAATCTAACCCTAAAACTCAAACTAGCACTCATCTTATCCCTAACCCTAACCCTGACCCTCACCCTCACCCTAACCCTTACTTCACCATAACCATAACCCTAAAACTCACCCTCACTCTAACCATCACCCTAACACTCACAATTACCCGAACCCTCACTCTCATCCTAAACCTCACCCTCACACTCACCCTAGCCCTAACCCGAACCCTAACCCCTAGCCTAACGCAATCACTAACCCTCACCATAACCCTCACCCTCACCCTATCCCTAACAATAACGCTAACCATAACCCTAACCCTAACCCTTAAGCTCACCCTAACCCTAAACCTAACCCTAATCCTCACCCTCATACTAAAACTCACTCTAACCATAACTCTAACCCTAACCCTATCCCTAACTCTAACCACCACCCTAACCCTAAGCCTAACCCTAAACCTACCCCACACCCTAAATCTTACCCCTACCCTACCCCTAAACCTAAACCTCACAATAACCCTCACGCTAAACCTAACCCTAACCCTAAACGTCAACCTCACCCTCACCCTCAAACGCACCAAAACCCAAACCATAACACTTACCCTAACCCTAAAATTAACCCTAACACTCAGCCTTATCTTAACCCTCACCTTCAGCCTAAACCTCACCTTTACCATTACCATCATCCTCACACTAACCCTAAACCTCTTCCTAAACCTCACCCTAACTGTAACCCTAACCATCACCCTGACCCTAATCCTCACCCCCACCCTCACCCTCAGCCTAAACCTAAGCCTAAGCCTAACCCTCACACTCACCCTCATCCTAACCCTAATCCAAACGATAACCCTAACCCTAAACCTAAACCTAAACATACCCCTCACCCACACCCTAACCCTAATCCTAACCCTAACCCTCACCCTAACCCTAACCCTCACCCTCACCATAATGCTAACCCTCATCCTAATCCTCACCCTATCCCTCATCCTAACCCTAAACCTGATCCTAACCCTAACCCTAACCCTCACCCTCAGCCTCACCCTCACTGTAAACTTAACCCTAACCATAAAACTAACAATAACCCTAACACTAAACCTAATCCTAACCCTCACCCGAACCCTAAACCTCACCTTAATGCTAACCCTAACCCTCACCCTCATTCTAGCCCTCACCCTCACCCTAATCCTAACCCTAAACCTCATCCTAACCCTCACCCTAACCCTAAAACCCTAACCCTCATCCTAACCCTAACCCTCTCCCTCACACGAATGCTCCGCCTAAGCCTAAGCCTAAGCCTAAGACTAACAGTAACCCTCACACTCACCCTAACACTCACCCTAACCCTAACACTAACCCTCACCCTCACCCTAGCCCATACTCTAAACCTAATCCTAATCCTAACCCTCACCCTAACGCTCACACTCACCCTAAGTCTATTCCTAACCCTAACCCTCAGACTCACCCTCACCCTAACCCTAACTGTGACATTAACCCTAACACTAACACTAACCCTCACCCTAATGCTTACTCTAAACCTAAACCTCATCCTCATCCTAACCCTAACCCTCACCCTCACCCTCACCCTCAGCCTAACACTAAGCCTATCCCTAATCCAAACCCTAACCCTAACACTAAACCTAAACCTAACCCTCAACCTAACCCTGACACTAACCCTCACCTTCACCATACCCCATACCCTAACCCTAAGCCTAATCCTAACCCTCACCCTATCCCTCACTCTAAACTTAACCACAACCCTCACCCTAACCCTAACCCTCACCCTCACCCTCACCCACAGCCTAAACCTAAGCCTAACAGTAACCCTAACCCTAAAACTCACACTCACACTAAACCTCCACCTTATGCTAACCCTAACACTAACCTTAACCCTAACCCTCACCATAACGCTAACAAACCCTAAACCTCACCCTAATCCTAACCCTCAACCTCACCCTCAAGCTGGGCCTAAGCATACGCATAAGCCTAAGACTAACCTTAAACCTCACACTCACCCTCACCCTAACTCTAAACGTAACCCTAACCCTAACCCTAACCTTCAAACTCACCCTAAAGCTAACCCTAACCCTAACCCTAAACAAAACCGTCACTCTCAGCCTCACCTTCACCGCAAACTTAACCCTAACCATAACACTAACAATAACCCTGACCCTAACCCTAAACCTCACCATAACCCTAAACGTAACCCTAACACTAACCCTCACCATAACCCTAACCCTAATCTTTACCCTCATGCTCACCCTAACCCAAACCCTAACCCTCACCCTTACCCTAAACCTAACCGTATCCCTAAACCTAACCCTAACCCTAATCCTAACCCTAAAACTAACCCTAACAGTAATCCTAACCCTAAATCTCATCCTACCGCTCACCCTAACGCTAACCCTAACCCTCACCCTAATACTAACCCTAACACTCACCCTCATGCGCCGCCTAAGCCTAAGCCTAACCATAGCCAAAACCCTTACCCTCACCCTAACCATAAACCTAACTCTAACCCTAACTCTATCCCTAAACCTCACCCTCACCCTAACCCTAACTCTAAACCTAACCCTCAACCTAGTACTCATCCTAACCCTAAACCTAACCCTCATCCTCACCCTCAACTTCACCCTCACCCTAACCCTAAACCTAACCCTAACAATAACCTTAACCCTAACCCAAACCCTAATCATAACCCTCACCCTCACCCTAAGGCTAACCCTAAACATAACACTAACCCTCACCCTCACCCAAACCCTAACCCTCAACTTCACCCTAACCCTAACCCTAAAACTCACCCTCACTCTAACCATCACCCTAACACTCAAGATTACCCTAACCCTCACTCTCATCCTAAACCTCACACTAACCCTCAACCTACCCCTAACCTGAACCCTTACCCCTAGCCTAACGCTATCACCAACCCTCACCATAACCCTCACCCTCAACCTATCCCTAACCATAACGCTAACCCTAACCCTAACCCTCACACTAACCCTTAAGCTCACCCTAACCCTAACCCTAATCCTCACCCTCACACTAACCCTCACTCTAACCATAACTCTAACCCTAAACCTATCCCTAACTCTAACCACCACCCTAACCCTAACCCTAACCCAAACCCTACCCCTCACCCTAATCCTTACCCCTACGCTACCACTAAACCTAACCCTCACAATAACCCTCACCCTAACCCTAACCCTAACCCTAAACGTCAACCTAACCCTCACACTCAACCTCACCCAAACCGAAACCCTAACCGTTACCCTAACCCTAAACCTAACCATAACACTCACCCTTATCTTAACCCACACCCTCAGCCTAAACCTCACCTTAACCAATACCATCATCCTCACCCTAACCCTACATCTCATCCTAAACCTCACCCTAACCATAACCCTAAACCTAATCCTCACCCCCACCCTCACCCTCAGCCTACCCTAAGCCTAACCCTAAACCAAAACCTAAGCCTAACCCTCACCCTCACCCTAACCCTAATCCTAACCGTAACCCTCACACTAATCCTAACCCTCACCCTCACCTTAACCATAACCCTCATCCTAACCCTCACCCTATCCCTCACCCTAACCCTAAACCTCAGCCTAACCCTCACCCTCACTGTGACCCTAAACCTAATCCAAACCCTCACCCTAACCCTACCCCTAAACCTAACCCTACCCCTCACCCTAACCCTTACCCCTAACCTACCCCTAAACCTAACGCTCACAATAACACTCAGCCTAACCCTAACCCTAACCCTAAATATCAACCTATCCCTCACCCTCAACCTCACCCGAAATGAAACCCTAACCCTTACCCTAACCCTAAACCTATCCCTAACACTCAACCTTATCTTAACCCTCACCCTCAGTCTATACCTCACCTTAACCATTACCATCATCCTCACCCTAACCCTAAATCTCATCCTAAACCTCAGCCTAACTTTAACCCTAACCATCACCCTAAACCTAATCTTCACCCCCACCCTCACCGTCAGCCTAACCCTAAGCCTAAGCCTAAGCCTAACCCTAACCCTCACACTCACACTCACCCTCCTCCTAACCCTAATCCTAACGCTAACCCTAACCCTGAACCTAAACCTAAACCTAACCCTCACCCTCAGCCTAACCCTAATCCAAACCCTAACCCTCACACTAATCCTAAACCTCAACCTCACTGTAACCATAACCCTCATCCTAACAATCACCCTATCCCTCACCCTAACCTTAAACCTCAGCCTAACCCTCAGCCTCACTGTGACCCTAACCATAATCCAAACCCTCACCCTAACCCTAACCCTAACCCTAACCCTAAACCTCACCCTAACCCTAATCCTAACCCTCACCCTCATCCTCACCCTCATTGTAAACTTAACCCTAACCATAAAACTAACAATAACCCTAACCCTAAACCTAATCCTAACCCTCACCCTCACCCTAACCTTCACACTAACCCTTACCCTAACCCTAACCCTCACCCTCAACGTAACCCTAACCCTAACCCTAAACCTCACACTAACGTTAACCCTAACCCTCACCCTCAAGCTAGCCCTCACCCTAACCCTAATCCTAACCCTAAACCTCATCCTAACACTCAACCTAACCCTAAAAATCTAACTCTCATCCTAACCCTAACCTCTCCCTCACACTCATGCTCGGCCTAAGCCTAAGCCTAAACCTAAGACTAAACATAACCCTCACACTCACCCTAACCCTCACCCTAACCCTAACACTAACCCTCAACCTCACCCTAGCCCATACTCTAAACCTAAGACTAAGCCTAAACCTCATGCTAACCCTCTCCCTCACCCTAACTCTAATCCTAACCCTAAACCTCACACTCACCCTCACCCTAACCCTAACTGTGACACTAACCCTAACCCTAACACTAACCTTCACCATAAAGCTAACTCTAAACCTAAACTTCATCCTCACCCTAACCCTAACACTCACCCTCACACTCACCCTCCGCCGAACACTAAGCCTATCCCTAACACTAACATTAACCCGAAACCTAACCCTCACATTAACCCTCACCTTAACCCTGACCCTAACCCTCACCCTCACCCTAGCCCATACTCTAAACCTAAGCCTATTCCTAAACCTCACCCTAACCCTCACTCTAACCCTAACCCCAACCCTCACCCTAACCCTCACCCTCACCCTCACCCTCAGCCTAAATCTAAGCCTAACAGTAACCCTAACCCTAAACCTAACACTCACCCTAAACCTTACCCTAACACCAACCCTAACACTAACCCTAACCCTAAGCCTCACCCTAACCCTAACTCTAACCCTAATCCTCACCCTAAGCCTATCCCTCACCCTCACCCTCAAGCTGGGCCTAAGCCTAAGCATAAGCCTAAAACTAAACCTAACCCTCACACTCACCCTCACCCTAACTCTAAACGTAACCCAAACCCTCACACTAACCCTCAACCTAATGCTAAACCCTAACCATAACACTAACAATAACCCTAATCCTCACCATAACCCTAACCCTAAACCTAACCTGAACCCGAACCCTAGACCTAATCCTTACCCTTACCCTCACCCTAACCCAAACCCTAACCCTAACCCTCACCCTAACCCTAACCTTAACCCTAAAACTAATCCTAACCCTAATCCTAACCCTAAACCTAATCCTAACCATAACCTTAACCCTAAATCTTATCCTAACCCTCACCCTAACCCTAACCTTACCCCTCACCCTAACCCTAATCTTAACCCTCACCCTCATGCTCGGCTGAAGCCTAAGCCTAAGCCTAACCCTAACCTTCACCCTAACCATAAACCTAACACTAACCCTAACTCTAACCCTAAAACTCCCCCTCCCCCTAACTCTAACTCTAACCCTAACCCTAACCCTAAAACTCACCCTAACCATAACCCTAACCATCACCCTCACACTCACCGAAAATGTAACCCTAACCCCAATCCTAACAATAACCCCAACCCTTACCCTAACCCTCACCCTATCCATAACCCTCACCCTACCACTAACCCTCAACCTAACATTAACCCTAACCCTAAAACTAACACTCACACTGACCCTAAACATCAAACTAACCCTAAACCTCACCCTAAACCTAACCCTAAACCTCACCCTCACCCTAGCCCTCACCCTAACCCTAATCCTCATCCTCACCCTAAACCTCACACTAATCCTAACACTAATCCTCAATCTAACCCTCCCCCTCCCCCTAACCCTAACCCTAACCCGCACCCTCACCCTCACCCTAACCCTAACCTTCACCATTACCATAACACTCACACTCAGCCTAACCCTCACCTTTACCTCTACTGTCCCCCTCACCCTAACCCTCACCCTAACCCTCATCCTCATCCTAACCCTCACCCTAAACCTAACCCTAACCCTCACCCTCAATGTAACCCTAACCCTAACCCTAAACTCACCCTAATGCTAACCCTAACACTCACCCTCACTCTAGCCCTCACCCTAACCCTATTCCTAATGCTAAAACTCATCCTAACCCTCACCCTAATCATAACACCCTATCCCTCACCCTCATCCTAGTCCATAACCTAACCCTAAGCCAAAGCCTACCCCTCACACTAACCCTCACTCTAACCCTAACCCAAAGCCACACCCTAAGCCTAACCCTCACCCTAACCCTAACTCAATTCCTAAGCCTAACCCTAACCCTAATCCTCAAACTCACCCTCAACTTAACCCTAATTCTAATCCTAAACCTAACCCTAACCCTAAACCTAATCCTTACCCTCACCCTCACCCTAACTCAAACCCTAATCCTAACCCTCACCCTAACCCTAACCTTAACCCTAAACCTAACCCTAACCCTAATCCTAACCCTAAACCAAATCCTAACCGTAACCTTTACCCTAAATCTCATCCTACCCCTCACCCTAACCCTAACCCTAACCCTCACACTAACCCTAACCCTAACCCTCACCCTCATGCTCGGACTAAGCCTAAGCCTAAGCCTAACCATAACCCTAACCCTAACCTTCACCCAAACCATAAACCTAACACTAACCCTAACTCTAACCCTAAACCTCACCCTCACCCTAACCCTAAACCTAAACCTGATCCTAACCCCAAACTTAACCCTCACCCTTACCCTCACCGTAATGTAACCCTAACCCTAACCCTAACAATAACCCTCACCCTAATCCTAACACTCAACCTAACCATAACCCTCACCCTAACCCTAAACCTCACCATAACACTAACCCTAACACTAACACTAACGCTCACACTAACCCTAACCATCACCCTATCCCTAATCCTCACCCTAACACTAACCCTAAACTTCACCCTCACCCTAGCCCTCACACTAACCCTAACCCTCATCCTCACCCTAAACCTCACACTAAGCCTAACACTAATCCTCAATCTAACCCTAACACTAAACCTTACCCTAAACCTCACCCAAAACCTAGACCTCATCCTTACCGTAACCCTCGCCCTCAGCCTAACCTACACCTTCACCCTTTCCCTCAGCCTAACCCTAAGCCTAACCCTAACCATAACGCTAAGGCTCACACTCACCCTCACCCTCACACTAATCCTAAAGCTAACCCTATCCCTAACCCTAAACCTCACCCTAAACCTAACCCTCACCTAACCTCACCCTAACACTTATCTTAACCTTCACTCTAATCCTAACCATCACACTTAGAAGAACACTCACCCTCAGCCTTACCCTGATCTTTACTCTTACCGTCCGCTCACCCTAACCCTCACCCTAACCCTAACCCTCATCCTAACATTCACTCTAACCCTAACCCTATCCATCACCCTAACATTAACCTTCATCCTCACCTTCACCCTCAGCCTAACCCTAAGCCTAAGAAAAACCCTAACCCTCACCCGCACCCTAGCCCTAAACCTAAACCTAAGCCTAACCCTAACCCTCATCTTAACCCTCACCCTAACCCTAACCCTAACCATCAATCAAAACCTATTCCTAACCCCCAACCTCACCCTCAGCCTAACCCTAATCCTAAGCCTAACCCTAACCCTAACCCTAATCCTCACCCTAGCCCGCACCCGAGCCCTAATCCAAACCATAACCCTCACCCTAAACCTAACCCTAAACCTCACAATAAACCTAACCCTAACCCTCAACCTAACCCAAACCCTCACCCTTACCGTAACCCTAACCCTAAACCTCACCCTAAAACTAAGCCTAACCCTAACCCTAAACCTCACCCTAAACCTAATCCTAACCTTAACCCTCACCCTAGCCCTCACCTTAACCCGAATCCTAAACCTATACCACATCCTAACCCTCACCCTAACCCTAACCCTAACCCTCACCCTAACCATAACCCTCACCCTCACCCTCAGCCTAAACCTAAGCCTAAGCTTAACCCTAACCCTAAACCTCACATTCAACCTCAAACTACCCTTAATCCTAAATCTAACCCCATCCCTAACCCTAACCTTCACCCTCACCCTAGCCCTAAACCTAAACCTAATCCTAACCATAACCCTAATCCTAACCCTCACCCTAACCCTAACCCTAACCATCACCCAAAACCAATTTCTCACGCCCACCCTCACCCTCAGCCTAACCCTAAGCCTAAGCGTAACCCTAACCTTAACCCTCACCCTCACCCTACCCTGCACCCTAACCCTAATCCAAACCATAAACCTCACCCTCAACCTAAACCTAAACCTCAACCTCACCCTCAGCCTAAACCTCGGCCTAACCCTAACCCTAACACTAATCCTCACACTCACCCTCACCCTAATCCTAATGACAGCCCTAAACCTAACCCTCAACCTAACCCTAATCCTCACCCTAACCCTAAACCTAACACTGACCCTAAACCTAACCCTCAACCTAACCCTAACTCGAAACCTAAACCTCAACTTCATCTTAAGCCTAACCCTAACCCTAACCCTAAACCACCCTAAACATAACCCTAAACCTAACCTTCATCCTAACCCTCATCTTAATCCTCACCCTAACCCTAACCCTAACCATCACCTTAACCCAAACTCTCAACCTCAACCTCACCCTCAGCCTAACCCTAAGCCTAAACCTAAACCTAACCCTAACCCACACACTCACCCTCACCCTAACCCTAATCCTAATCTTAACCCTAAGAATAACCCTAACCCTAACATTAACCCTCACCCCAAACATAACCCTCACCCTAAACATAACCCTCACCGTAACACTTACCCTCACCCTAACACTAACCCTTACTCTAACACTAACCCTCACACTAACCCTAACCCTCACCCTAACCCTAAACCTCACCCTAACCCTAACGCTAAAATTCACCCTCACCCAAGCCCTCACCCTAACCCTAATTCTAAACCTAACCCTCAACCTAACGATAACCCTCATCCTCACCACAAACCTCACACTAACCCTATCCTTAATCCTCAATCTAACCCTCACCCTAACCCTAACCTGAACCCTTAACCTAACCCTCACTCTAATCCTAACCCTCACCCTTATCTTAAACCTCACCCTCAGCCTAACCCTCACCTTTACCCTTACAATCACCCTCACCCTAACCCTCACCTTTACCCTAACCCTCACCATAGCCCTCCCACAACCCTAACCCTAACCCTCACCCTCACCCTCACCCCCATCGTAATACTAACCCCATCAAAATTCATAACCCTAAACCTCAACTTCACCCTAACTGTCACCCTAATTCTTAACCTCACACTAATCCTAACCCTAACCCTAACCATAACTCTCACACTAAACCTAAATCTTTCCCTATCCATAACGCTACCCCTTACCCTAACTCTCACATTAACCCTAACTCTAAGCCTCACCCTCACCCTCACCCTAACCTTCACCCTAACCCTCACCCTAATCCTAATCCTAACCCTAATCCTAAACCTCAGCCTAACACTTACACTAACCCTAAGTATAAACCTAGCCCTAACCCTCACCCTAACCCAAACCCTAACCCTAACCCTCACTCGTATCCTAACCCTCAATCTAAGTCTTAACCTCAGCCCCACCCTAAACCTCACACGTAACGGAAACCTCACCTTAACTCTAAATCTAATCATCACCCTCACCGTCACCCTCATGCTAAACCTAATCCTAACGCTCACCCTAACCCTAAAACTCACCCTAAACCTCACCTTAAACCTCACTCTCACCCGCACCTTCACCCTAACCCTAAACCTAACCCTCACCCTAACCCTCACCCTAAACCTAATGCTAACTCTAACACTCACCCCAAACCTCATGCTATCACTTATCCACACCACAAACCTAACCCTAACCTTAACCCTCACACTCACCCTAAATCTCACCGTAACCCTAAACCTAATCATAACCCTCACCCTCAACATAACCCTAACCCTAACCCTCACCCTCACCCTAACCCTCTCCATAAACCTTACCCTCACCCTCACCCTCACCCTCACCATAACCCTCACACTAAACCTAACTCTCACCCTAAACCTAACCCTACCCCTCACCCTAACCCTCACCCTAAACTTAACCCGAACCCTATCCCTTACCTTAACCCTCACCCTTACTGTAACCCTCACCTTTACTCTTACCATCACGCTCATACTAACCCTCACCCTAACGCGAACCCACATCCTAACCCTTACCCTAACCCTAACCCTAACCATCAACATAACCCTAAATCTCACCCTCACCATCACCCTCAGCCTAAACCTAACCCTAACACTAACCCTCACCCTCACCCTAGCATTCAGCCTAACCCTAATTCTAACCCTAACTCTCATCCTAAACCTCACCCTAACCTTAAGGATAACCATCACCCTAAGACTAATCCTCACCCCCACCCTCACCCTCAGCCTAACCCTAAGCCTAAGCCTAATCCTAAACCTAACCCTCACACTCACCCTCACCCTAAACCTAATCCTAACCCTAACCCTAACACTAACCCCAAACCTCAAAGTAACCCTCACCCTAACCCTAAAGCTAACCCTAACACTAACCCTAACCCTAACCCTCAACCTAACCCTCCCCCTCAACCTAACTCTAACCCTAAACCTCACCCTGACCCTATCCCTAATCCTAAACCTAACCCTAAACCTCACCCTAACCCTAACCCTAACGCTCACGATCAACCTCACTTAAACCTCACACTAACCCTAACCATAATCCTCAATCTAATTCTCACCCTAAACCTAACCCTAACCCTTACCCTAACCCTAATCCTAAACTTCACCCTCACCCTAAACTTAATCCTAACCCTAACCCTAACCCTCACCCTAACCTTAACCCTCACCCTTAAGGGAACCCTAACACTCATCCTAACCCTCACCCTAACCCTAATCCTAAACCTCACCCTAACACTCACCCTCACCCTAGCACTCACCCTAACCCTAAACCTAACCCTAATCCTCATGCTTCCCATCACCCTAACCCTAACCCTAACCCTCACCCTAACCTTAACAATAGCCCTCAACCTAACCCTAATCCTCACGCTCTCCATAACCCTAACCCTAACCCTAAACTCAACCCGAACCCTAACTCTCACACTATCCCTAACCCTAACACTCAACCTAAACCTAACCCTCACACTTACCCTCACCCTCAGCAAAACCCTAAGCCTAAACCTAACCCTTAACCTAACCCTCACACTCACCCTAACCCTTATCCTAATCCTAATCCTAACCCTAAGCCTAACCATCAACCTGACCCTAACACTCACCCTAACCCTAACACTAACCCTAACCTTAACCCTCGACCTAACTCTCCCCCTAAGGCTAAGTCTAACCATAAACCTCAACCTAAACCTAACCCTAATCCTAACCCTAACCCTAAAACTCACCCTAACCCTAAACCTAACCCTCACCCTCACCCTTACTGTAACTCTAAACCTAACCCTAACAATAACACTATTCCTAACCCTAACAATAACACTATTCCTAACCCTAAACCTAAACTTAACCCTAACCCTAACCTTAATCCAAACACTCACCATCAACCTAACTCTAACTATCACCCCCACCCTTACACTCAGCCTCAGCCTAAGCCTAAGCCTAACCCTAACCCTAACCCTCACATTCACCCTAACACTAAACCTAATCCTAAACCTAACCCTAACCCTAACCTTCACCCTCACCCTAACCCTCACCTTAACCTTAACCCTAACATTAACCCCAAACCTAACCCACACCCTCAGATTCACCCTAAACCTAATTCTAACCCTAAATGTCATCCTGACCGTCTCCCTAAACCTAACCCTAACCCTACACCTCACTGTAACCCTAAAACTCAAACTCACTCTCAGCCTAGCCCTCAACCTAACCCTAATCCTAACCATAAACCTCATCCTAAACCTCTCCATAATCCTAAGCCTAACCCTCACCCTAACCCTAACTATCTAACCATCAACCTGACCCTCAGCCTAACCCTAAGCCTAACCATAAACCTAACCCTAACACACACACTCACCCTCATCCTAACCCTAAGCCTAACCCTAAACCTAACCCTAACCTACACACTCACACTCACCCTATCATTAATTCTAACCCTAACCATATTCCTCCCACTAACTCTCACCCTAACCCTAACCCTACCCCTCACAAAAACTCTAACCCTAACCCTCACCCTCAGCCTCAGCCTAAGCCTAAGCCTAAACCTAACCCTAACCCTCACACTCACCCTAACTCTAAACCTAATCCTAACCCTAACCCTAACCCTCACCCTCACCCTAACCCTCACCTTAACCTTAACCCTAACACTAACCCTAACCCTAACCCTCACCCTCAGCCTCACCCTAACCCTAACTCTAACCCTAAATCTCACCCTCACACTTACCCTGACCCTAATCCTATCCTTAAACGTGAACTTCACCCTAACCCTAAACCTAAACTTCACCCTCAACCTAGCCCTCCCCCTAACCTCAATCCTAACCCTAACCCTCATACTAACCCTCCCCCTAACCCTAACCCTAACCCTAACACTAATCCTAACCCTCACCCTCAAACTCAACCTCAGCCTAATCCTAACATTAACCCTAACCCTCACTCTAACCCTAACCCTCACCCTCACCCTCACCCTAACTCTAATCCTAACCCTAGCCCTAACCCTCACCCTCACCTCACCTTAACACTAATCCTAATCCTAACCCTATCACGAACCCTCAGCCACACACTAAACCTCACCCTAATCCTTACCCTAACAGTAACCCTAACCTTAACCTAACCCTCACCATAAAACTAACTCTAAACCTAAACCTCACCCTCACCTTAACCCTGAAACTAACCCTAATCCTAAACCTCACCCTAAACCTAAACCTTATCCTAACACTTACCCTCACCCTAACACTAACACTAACCCTATCACTAACCCTCACACTAATGCTAACCATCACCCTAAACCTAAACCTCACCCTAACCCTAACCCTAAACCTCAACTTCGCCTTAGCCCTCACCCTAAGCCTAACCTTCATCCTCACCCTAAACCTCACACTAACCCTAACACTAATCCTCAATTTAACCCTCACCCTCACCCTAAATTCTAACCCGACCCTCACCCTTACCATAACCCTCAACCTCAGCCTAACCCTCACCTTTACTCTGTCACCCTCATCCTAACCCTCACCCTAACCCTAACCCTCATCCTAACCCTCACCCTAACCGTAACCCTAACCATCAACCTAACCCTAACCCTCGGCTCACCTTCAGCCTCAGCATAATCCTAAGCCTAACCCTAAACCTATCCCTAAACCTCACAGTCATTGTAGCCCTCACTCTAACTCTTATCCTAACCCTAACCCTCATCCTAACCCTAAACCTAACCATAAACTAAACCAGCACTCTAAACCTAATCCTCATCCCCACCCTCACACCTCAGCCTAAACCTAAGCCTAAGCTTAACACTAATCCTAACCCTCACACTCACCCTCACCCTAAACCTAATCCTAACCCTAACCCTAACCCTAAACCTAAACCTCATCCTAACCCTCACCGTAAACCTAACCCTAAACCTAACCCTCACCCTGACCTTAGTTCTCACCCTAACCCTCACACCAAACCTAACCCTCACCCTCACCCAAACCCGAACCTTAACCCTCACCCTAAGCCTAACCCTAACATTAACCCTAAACCTCACCCTAACCCTAACAGTAACCCTAACAATCACCCTAGCCCTCAATCTAACCCTACTTGTAACCCTAAACCTCATCCTAACCCTCACCCTAAACCTAACCTTAACCCTCACCCTAAACCTAAACCTGATTCTCACCCTCAAACTAAACCTAACCCTAACCCTCACCAAAACCCTAACCCTAAACCTCACCCTAACCCTAAACCTAACCCTAACCCTCACCCTAGCCCTCATCCTAACCCTAATCCTAACCATAACCCTCATGTTAACCCTCACACTAACCCTAAACCTAACTCTCACCCTAAACCAAGCCCTACTCCTAAACCTCAACCTATACCTAAACTTAACCCTAACCCTAAACCTCACCCTCATGATAGCCCTCACACTAACCCTAATCCTAAACCTAACCCCCATTATAAACATCACCCTAAACCTAACCCTAACCCTCACTCTCAGCCTAACCCTAAGCCTACCTCTAACCCTAACCCGAACCCTAACCCTCACACTCACCCTCACCCAAACCCTAACCTAAACCTCACCCTAAAACTCAACCTAAACCTAAACCTAAAACTAATCCAACACTAACCCTCACACTAACCCTCACCTTAAGTCAAGCTCTAACCCTAAACCTCACCCCCACCCTAACCCTAACCCTCACCCTCACCCTCTCCCTCAGCCTATCCCTAAGCCTAAACCTAACCCAAACCCAAACCCTCACACTCACCCTCACCCTAAACCTCAGCCTTACCCTAAGACTAAGCTTAAGCCTAAACCTAACCCTAACCCTCACCTTAACCATAAGCCTCACCCTAACCCTAACACTCACTCTAACCCTAACCCTAACCCTCACCCTCACCAACACCCTCACCCTAACCGTAACCCTCACCCTCACCCTAAATCAAACCCTAACCCTAACCCTCACCCAAACCCTAAGCCTAACTCTAAACCTAACCCTAACCCTCACACTCACCCTCAACCTAAATTAATCCTAAACCTAACCCTAATCCTAACCCTAACCCTCACACTAACCCTCACCCTAGTGCTCACCTTAACCCTAATCCTAACCCTAAACCTCAACCTAACCTTCACCCTAACCCAAACCCTCACCCTAACCCTAACTTTAAGCCTCACTTTCATGCTAGGCCTAGGCCTAAGCCTAAGCTTAAGCCTAACCCTAACACTCACCTAACCCTAAAACGAACACTAACCTTAACTCTAACCCTAAACCTCACCCACACCCTAACCCTAAACCTAACACTAACTCTAAAACTCAACCTAACCCTAACCCTCACCCTCACCCTAGCCCTCAGCCTAAACCTAATCCTAACATTAATCCTCATCCTAAACCTCACCCTAACCCTAAACCTAACCCTCACCCTAACCCTAGCCCTAACCCTAACCCTAACCCTCAACCTAATCATAACCGTCACTCTCACCATAACCCTAACCCTCACCCTAAACCCAAACTTAACTGGAACCCTAACTCTCACCCGAACCCTAACCCTAACCCTCAGCCTAATCCTAAGCCTCACCCTCACCCTCACCCTAATAATAAATCTAACAATAACCCTCACCCAAACCCTCACAATCAGCCTCACCCTAACCCTAACTTTAACCATAAAAATCACTTTCACCATAACCCTAACCCTAACCCTAACCCTAAACCTCACCCTAACCCTAACCCTAACCCTAAACCTCATCCTCAACCTAGCCCTCACCCTCACCCTAATCCTAACCCTCAACCTAACCCTCACCCTAACCCTAAAACTCAACCTCACTGAAACCCTTACCCTACCCCTCATCCTAACCCTAAACTTAACCCAAACCCTAACTCTCACCCTAACGCTAACCCTAACCCTCACCCTAAGCCTAACACTCACCCTCAGCCTCAGCCTCAGTCGAAGCCTAAGCCTAAGCCTAACCCTAACACTAACCCTCACACTCTCCCTAACCCTAACCCTAATCCTATTCCTAAACTTAACCCTAACCCTCACCCTCACCCTATCCCTCACCTTAACCCTAACCCTAACACTAACCCTAAACCTAAGCCTCACCCTCAGCCTCACCCTAACCCTAACTCTAACCCTAAATCTCATCCTCACCCTAACCCTATCCCTAAACGTCACCCTATACCTAAGCATAAACCTCACCCTCAACCTAGACCTCCCCCTAAACCTAACCCTCATCCTAACCCTCCCCCTAACCCTAACATTAACTTTCACCCTAACACTAACCCTCACCCTCAGCCTCACCCTCAGCCTAAGCCTAAACCTAACCCTAAACCTCACACTCACCATAACCCTAACCCTAATCCTAATGCTGACACTAACCCTAATCCTCACCCTCACCCTAACCCTCAACTTAACAATAACCCTAACATTTACCCTCAACCTAACCCACACAGACAGCCTTACCCTAACCCTAACTCTAACCCTAAACATCACCCTGACACTAACCCTAAGCCTCACCCTAACCCTAAACCTAAAACTCACCCTCACCCTAACAATAAAACTAACCCTAACCCTAAACCTCATCCTAACCCTCCCCCTAACCCTAACTCTAAACCTAAACCTCACCCTCATCCTAACCCCAACCCTAAACTTAAACCTCACCCTAAACCGCACCCTAAGCCTAATCCTCACCCTCACCTTCACCCTCCACCTCACCTTAACTGTAACCCTAACCCTAACTATAACACAAACCCTAACCCTAACACTAACCCTAACCCTAACCATATCCCTCACCCTCAACCTCACCCTCACCGCAATCTTAACCCTAACCATAACACTAACAATAACCCTAACCCTAAACCTAACCCTAATTCTCACCCCCACCCTCATCCTCAGCCTAACCCTAAGCCTAACCCTCACCGTATACCTAACCCTAAACCTAAACCTAACCCTAACACTAAACCTAACACTAATCCTAAGCTTCACCCTCACCCTAACACAAACCCTAACCCGAACCCTCACCCTAACCCTAAGCCTAACCCTAACCCTAACCCTAACCTTCACACTCAATCTACCCTAACGCTAATCCTAAACCTAACCATATCCCTAAACATAACCCTCACCGTAACCCTCACAATATCCCTCACCCTAACCCTAATCCTAACCCTAAACCTCATCCTAAAACTCACCCTAACCCTAACCCTAACCCTCACCGTCATGCTAGGCCTAAGCCTAAGCCTTAGCCTAAGGCTAACCTTACACCTGACCCTAACCCTAACCCTAACCTTAACACTAACCCTAACTCTAAACCTAAACCTCACTCTCACCATAACTCTAACTCTAACCCTAAACCTAAACCTAAACCTCATCCTAACCCTAAACCTAACCTTCACCCTCACCCTCACCTTAACCCTCAACCTAACCCTAACCCACACCCTAACACTTACCCTCACCCTAACACAAACCCTAACACTAACACTGACCCTCACACTAAGCTAACCATCAAACTAACCCTAAACCTAAACCTAAACCTAACCTTCACCCTCACCCTATCCCTAACCCCCATCTTCCCCCTAAACCTCACCATAACCCTAACACTAATCCTCAATCTAACCCTCACCCTCACTCTACCCCGAACCCGAAACCTCACCCTAACCCTAACCCTGACCCTTACAGTAACCTTCAACCTCAGCCTAACCCTCATGTTGACCCTTACGGTCACCCCCACCCTAACCCTCACCCTAACCCTAACCCTCACACTCATGCTCAGCGTATGCCTAAGCCTAAGCCCAAGCATAACTGTAAACCTGACCCTCACCCTAACCCTAAACCTAACACTAACCATAACTCTAAACCTAAACCTCATACTCAATCACACCCTCAGCATAAACCTAAGGCTAACCCTAACCCTAACACTAACCCTCACACTCACACTAACCCTAACCCTAATCCTAATCCTAACCCTAACCATAACCCTCACACTAACCATAACCCTCACCCTAACCTTAACCCTAACACTAACCCCAAACCTAACCCTAACCCTCACCCTCAGCGTCACCTTAACCCTAATTCTAAACCTAAACGTCACACTCACCCTAATCCTACCGCTAAACCTAACCCTAACCTTAACCCTAACCCTAGCCCTCCCCCTAACTATCACCCTAACCCTAACACTAACAACAACCCTAACTCTAACCCTTACCCTAACACTAAACCTCACCCTATCCCTAACCCTAAGCCTCACCCTAACCCTAAACCTCACCCTCATCCTCACCCTCAGCCTAAACTTAAGCCTAACCCTAACCCTAACCATAACTCTCACACTAACCCTGAACCTAAGCCTAATCCTAATCCTAACCCTCAACCTAACCCTCACCCTAACCCTAAACCTCACCCTAATACTAACCTTAAACCTAACCCTAACCCTAACCCTAACACTAACCCTCACACTCACCCAAACCCTAACCCTAATACTAATCCTAACCCTAACCCTAAACCTCACCCTCACTCTCACCCTCACCGTAACCCTAACCCTCACCATAACCCTAACTCTAACCCTAACCCTCACCCTCAGCCTCACCTTAACCCTAATCCTAACCCTAAACTTCACCCTCACCCTAACCCTACCACTAAACCTAACCCTAAACTTAACCCTAACCCTAGCCCTCCCCCTAACTATCACCCTAACCCAAACACTAACACGAACCCTAACTCTAACCCTTACCCTAACACTAAACCTCACCCTAACCCTAACCCTAAGCCTCATCCTAACCCTAAACCTCACCCTCATCCTCACCCTCAGCCTAACCTTAAGCCTAACCCTAAACCTAACCCTAACCCTCACACTAACCCTAAACCTAACCCTAATCCTAATCCTAACCCTAACCCTAACCCTCACCCTAAACCTAAACCTAACCCTAACACTAACCCTAACCCTAACCCTCACCTTCAACCTCACCCTCAGCCTAACCCTAAGCCTAACCCTAATCCTAACCCTAACACACACACTCACCCTTACCCTAACTCTAATCCTAACCCTAACCCTAACCCTAACCCTCACCCTCATGCTCGGCCTAAGCCTAACCCTAAGCCTAAGCTTAAGCCTAACCCTAACCCTCACAGTAATGCTCACACTAACCCTAACCCTAACACAAAAGTTAACTCTAACCCGAAACCTCACTCTCACCCTAACCCTAACTCTAACCCTAACTCTAAACATAAGCCTAACCCTCTCCCTAACCGTAACCTTCACCCTCACCCTAGACATCAACCTAACCCTAACCCTAACCCTAACCCTAAACCTAACCCTAAACCTAAACCTAACCCTAAACATCACCCTTAACCTAATCCTCAAACCCACCCTCACCCTCAGCCTAACACTAAGCCTAAGCCTAATCCTAACCCTAAACCTCACACTCAGCCTCACCATAACCCTAATCCTAAATCCAACCCTAACACTAACCCTAAACCTCAACCTAACCCTCACCCTAACCCTAACAATAACCCTAAACCTAACCCTCACCCTAACCCTCACCCTAAATCTAAAACTAACCCTCACCCTCACCGTAACTCTAACCCTAACCCTAAAAATAACACTAACCCAAACCCTCACCCTAAACCTAACCCTAAATTAAACCCTCACCCTAACCGTAACTCTAACCCTAACCCTAAACCTCACCCTAACCCTAACCCTAACCCTCACCGTCAGCTTCACCCTAACCGTAAACTTAAACTTAACCATAACACTAACAATAACCCTAACCCTAACCCTAATCCTAAACCTGACGCTCACCCTAACCCTAACCCTAACACTCACCGTAACCCTAACACTAACCCTCACCCTAACCCTGAAATTAACACAAACCCTAACTCTCACCCAAACGCTAACCCTAACTCGAATCCTAAACGTAACCCTCACCCTATCCCTATCCCTAAGCCCAACCTAAGCATTCACCCTAACACTAACCCTAATCCTAATCCTAACCCTAACCCTAACCCTCACCCTCCTCCTAACCCTCACCCTAACTCTAACCCTAACACTAACCCTAACCCTTACCCTAACCCTCACCCTAACACTTACCCTAATCCTAACTCTCAACCTTAGGGGAACACTCACCCTCAGCCTAACCCTCACCTTTATTCTTACCGTCACACTCACAATAACCTTAACCCTAACCCTCACCCTAACCCTAACCCTCATCCTAACTCTCAGCCTAACCCTAACGCTATCCATCACCCTAACCCAAAACCTCACCCTCACCCTCACCCTAAGCCTAACCCTAAGCCTAAGCCTAAGCCTAACCCTAACCCTCACCCTCACCCTAGCCCTCTCCCTAAACCTAATCCTAACGCTAAGCCTCATCCTAACACTCACCCTATCACCCAAAACCTATTCTTCACCTCCACCCTCACCCTCAACCTAACCCTAAGACTAAGCTTAACCCTAACCATAACCCTCAACCTCAGGCTCACCCTCACCACAAACTAAACCCAAAACACAACATTAAAAATAACCCTAATTTTAACCCTCACCCTCAGCCTAACCCTAACTCTAAACCTAATCCTAAACCTAACCCTAATCCTCAGCCTCACCCTCACCCTAACACAAACCCTAACCCTAATCCTCACACTAGAACTCACCCTAACTCCAATCCTAAACGTAAACCTCATCCTAACCCTCACCCTCACCCTAGCCCTCACCCTCATCCTACCCCTCAAACTAACCCTAATCCTAACCATCACCCTAACCCTAATCCTCACCCCCATCCTCACCCTCAGCCTAAGCCTAACCCGAACCCTAACCCTCAAACTCACCCTGACCCTAACCTTAATAGTAACTCTAACCCTAACCCTAACAATAAACCTCAACTTAACCCTCACCCTAACCCTAACCCTAACACTAACCCTAAACCTGCCTTCAAACTAATCCTCACCCTAACCCTAACTCTAAACCTGAATCTCACCCTCACCCTCACTGTAACTCTAACCCTAACCCTACCCCTACCCCTAATCCTAGCCCTCAACCTCACACTAACCCTAGTCCTAACCCCAACCCTCACCCTAACCCTAACCCACACCCTCACCGTAATGCTAACCCTCATCCTAACCCTCACCCTAACCCTAACTAATCCTAAACATCAACCTAACAATAACCCTAATGCCCACCCTCACCCTAGCCCTCACTCTAACCCTATTCCCAACCCTAATCCTCATTAGAACACTCTCCCTAACCCTAACCCTAACCCTAACCCTCAACCTAATGCTAACCCTCAGCCTCACCAAAGCCCTTATGCTAACCCTCACCCTAACCCTAAACTTAACCCTAAACATAACCCTCATCGTAACCCTAAACCACACCCTCAGCCTCACCCTCAACCTAACCCTAAGCCTAACCCTAAACCTAACCCTAACACCCACACGCACCCTCACCCTAACCCTAACGCTAAAGCTAACTCTCCCCCTAACTCTCACCGTAAACCTAACCCTAACACGAACCCTAAAACTAACCCTCAACGTAACCCTCACCCTAAAACTAACTCTAACCCAAAACCTCACCCTCACCCTAAACTTAACTCTAAGCCTAACCCAAACCCTAAACCTCACCCTAACCCTAACCCTAACACCAACCCTCAACCTAACCCTCACCCTAACCCTAATTCTACCCCAAAACCTCACCCTCACCCAAAACCTAACTCTAACCCTAACCCAAACCCTAAATCTTACACTAACCTTAACCATAACCCTTACCCTAACCATAACCCGCACCCTGATCCAAACCCTCACCCTAACACTTACCCTGACGCTAACACTAATCCTAACCCTAACACTAACCCTCACACTAACCCTAACCCTAACCCAAAAACTCAAACTAACCCTCACCCTCACCCTAACCCTAACACTAACCCGCACACTAACACTCACCCTAACCCTCCCCCTAACCCTATATCTAACCCTAAACTTCACCCTCACCCTAAACCTAACCCTAAACTTAACCCTAAATCCCACCCTCACCCTCACCGGTATTCTAACCCTAACCCTAACAAAAACAGTACCCCTAACGCGAACCATCACCCTAACCCTAATCCTCACACCCACACTCACCCTCAGCATAACACTAAGCCTAAGCCTAACCCTCACCCTCACCCTAACCCTAATCCTAACCCTAAACATATCCCTAAACCTCATCCTAACCCTCACCCTCACCCTAACCCCAACGCTAAACCTAACCCTAAACCTCACCCTAACCCTCCAGCTAACCCTAACTTTAACCCTAAACCTCACCCTCACCCTAACCCTAACACTAAACCTAACCTTAAACCTCACCATAAACCTTACCCTCACCCTCAACCTCAACTTCACCGTAACTCTAACTCTAACCATAACAATAACACTTACCCTAACCCTAACCCTAACCATAACCATAACCCTCACCCTCAGCCTCACCCTCACCACAAACTTCACCCTAAACATAACACTAACAATAACCCTAAACCTAACCCTTACCCTAGTCCTTAACCCCACCCTCCCACTCAGCCTAAACCTAAGCGTAATCCTAAGCCTAACCCTAAGCCTCACCATAACTCTAACCCTATTCCTCACCCAAACTCTAAACCTAACACTAAACCTCACCTTAAGGCTAACTCTAACCATAACCCTAACCCTAACCAGCATCCTAACCCTAACCCTCACACTTAACCTCTACCTCAGCCTAACCCTAAGCCTAAACCTAACCCTAACCCTAACCCACACACTCACCCTCACCCTAACCCTAGTCCTAAACATAAACCTAACCCTTCCCTTCACACTAACCCTCACCCTAACCCTAAACCTAAAACTAACCCTAACCCTAAACCTCAACCTAACCCTCACCCTAACCCTAACTCTAACCCTAAACCTCACACTCACCCTAACCCTAACTCAAACCCTAACCCTAACCCTAATCCTCACCCTAACCCTAACCCTCATACTCCCCCTCACTGTAAACTTAACCCTAAACCTAACAATAACCCTAAACCTAACCCTAAACCTCACCGTAACCATAACATTCACCCTAACCCTCACCTTCACCCTAACACTTACCCTCACCCTTACCCTAACCCTAACTCTAACACTAACACTCACAGTAACCGTAACTCTCACCCTAATCCTAAACCACACCCTAACCCTAACCCACACTCTCACCATAACCCTAACCCTAATCCTAACCCTCACACTAGCCCTCTCCCTAACCCTAATTCTAAACATAACCCTCACCATAACTCTAACAATCATCCTCACCCTAAACCTCACAGTAACCCTAACCCTACTCCTCAATCTAACCCTCACCCTCACCCTAAACCTCACCCTAACCCTTACACTAACCCTCACCCTAATCCTAATAATCACCCTTAGGGGAACACTCACCCTCAGCCTAAACCTCACCTTTACTGTTACCGTCATGCTCACCCTAAGCCTCACCCTAACCCTAATCCTCATCCTAAAACTCAGCCTAACGCTAACCCTATGCATCACCCTAACCCTATCCCTCACCCTCACCCTCACCCTCAAGCTAAACCTAAGCCTAAGCCTAAGCCTAACCATAACCCTCACCTTCACCCTAGCCCTCACCCTAAACCTAATCCTAACCCTTACTCTCATCCTCACTCTCACCCTAACCCTAACCCTAACCATCACCCAAAACCTATTCCTAACCCCCACTCTCACCCTCAGCCTACCCTAACCCAAACCTAACACTAAACCTAACCCTCACCCTCACCCTAGCCCGCAACGTAACCCTAATCCTAACCATAACCCTCATCGGTAACTGTCACCCTAACCCTAACCCCAAACCTCACCCTAACCTAACCCTAACCCTAACCCTCAACCTAACCCTAACCCTCACCCTCACCGTAACCCTAACCGTAACCCTGACCCTAACCCTAAACCTTACCCAAAACTTAAACCTCACCCTAAACCTAACTCTAATCTTAACCCTCACCCTAGCTCTCACCCTAACCCTATACCTCATCCTAACCCTCACCCTAAACCTAACTCTAACCCTCACCCTAATCCTAACACTCAATCTCACCCTCAGCCTAACCCTAACCCTCACCCTAACATTAACCCTCACACTCACACTCACCCTAACCCTAATCCTAAATCTAACCCTATCGCTAACCATAACCCTCACCCTAACCCTCACCCTAACTCTTACCCTAACACCAATCCTAACACTAACTCTCACACTAACCCTAACTGTAACCCTAAACCTTACCCTCACCCTCACCTTAACCCTCACCCTCACCCTCAGCCTAAACCTAAGCCTAAGCCTAAGCCTAACCCTAACCCTAACACTCACACTCACCCTCACACTAACACTAATCCTAATCCAAGCCCTAACCCTAAACCTCACCCTAACCCTAACCCTCACCCTCACCCTAAACCTAACACTAACCCTAACCCTAAACCTAATCCTAACCCTCACCCTAACCCTAACCCTAACACTAACCCTCACCTAACCCTAACCCTAGCCTTCTACCTAACCCTAAACATCACCATCACCCAAACCCTCACCCTAACCCTAATTCTCACCCACACCCTAAACCTCAACCTTACCCTTACCCTAACCCTCAACTAATCCTCACCCTAACCCTAACCATTACCTAACCAAGACCCTCACCATCACCCTCACCTTCACCCTAACCCTCACCCTCACCCTAGACCTCACCCTAAACATAACCCTAACCCTAAACCTCACCGTCTCCCTCACCCTCAACCTCAGCCTATACCTAACCCTATCCCAAATCCAAACCCTAACCCTCACCCTCACTGTAACCCTCACCATAACCCTTACCCTCACCCTCACCCTCACCCTAACCATAACCCTCATAGTAAACCTAACCCTCACCCTAAACCTAAACTTACCCCTCACCCTAAACCTCACCATAAACTTAACCCTAACCCTAACCCTTACTCTCACGCTAGAACTCACCCAAACCCTAATTCTAACCTAACCCTCATCCACACCATAAGCCTCACAATTACCCTAAACCTAATCCCCAATCTAACCCTAACCCTAACCCTAACATTTACCATAACCCTCAACGTAACACTAACCCTCACCCTTAACATAACCCTCACCCTTAGCCCAACCCTCAACTTTACTCTTACTGACACGATCACCCTAACCGGAACCCTAACCCTATCCATCACCATAACCCTAACCCTCACCCTCACCATCACCCTCAGCATAAAAGTATGCCTAAGCCTAACCCTAACCTTAAACCTCCCCTCAACCTAGCCCTCACCCTAATCCTAATCCTAACCCTAACCCTCATCCTAACTCTCACCCTAACCATAAGGCTAACCATCACCCTAAGCCTAATCCTCACACCCACCCTCACCCTCAGCCTAACCCTTAGCCTTAGCCTAATCCTAACCCTAACCCTCACACTCACCCTAACCCTAATCATAACCCTAAACCTAAGCATAACCCTAAACCTCAATCTTACACTAACCCTAAACCTAACGCTAACCCTAACACTAGCCCTAACTCTAACCCTCACCCTTACCCTCCCCCTCAACCTAACTCTAACCCTAAAAGTCTCCCTCATCCTATCCCTAATCCTAACCCTAACTCTAAACCTCACCCTAAACCTAATCCTAACCCTCACCCTCACCCTCACCCATACCATAAGTCTAACCCTAACCCTAACATTAACACTAACTCTAATATTAACCTAACCCTATCTCTAACCATAATCCTCACCCTCATCCTCACCCTCACTGCAAACTTAACCCTAAACATAACACTAAAAATAACCCTAACCTTAACCCTAAACCTAACCCTAATCCTCACCCCCACCCTGACCCTAAACCTAACCGTAACCCAAACCCTAACTCTAATCCTCTCCCTAAACCTAAGCCTAACCCTAACCCCTAACCATAAACCTCACACTCACTCTCACCCTAAACCAAATCCTAAACCTAACCGTATCCCTAACACTAACCTTCAACCTAAACCTCACACTAGCCCTTACCCTAAACCAAACCCTAACCCGAACCCTCACCCGAACCCTAAACCTCAGCCTCAACCTCACCGTCAGCCTAACCCTAAACCTAAGCCTAAGCCTAACCCTAACCCTCACACTCACACTCATCCTAACCTTAATCCTAACCCTAAACCTCACCCTAACACTAAACCTCACCCTAAACTTAACCCTAACACTAACCGTAACCCTAACCCTCACCATAACCCTAACCCTCATCCTCACCATAAAACTCACACTAACCCTAACTCTAAGCCTACTCACCAATCTACCCCTCACACTAACCATAACCCTCACCCTAACCCTACCCATCACCCTAACACTTACCCTCACCCTAACACTAACCCTAACCCTAACACTAACCCTAACCATCACCCTAATCCTAAAACTCATCCTAACCCTAACCCTAACTCTAACCCTCACAATCACCCTAGACCTCACCCTAAACAATTCTAACGCTAACCCTCACCCTAACCCTAACACTCATCCTCACCCTAAACCTCACACTAACCTTAACTCTAACCCTAATTCCCAATCTAACCCTCACCCTAAACCTAACCCTAAACCTAACCCAAAACCTACTTACCCAAAACCTAAAACTCACCCTAACCCTAATCCAAACCCTCACCCTAACCATAACCCTCACCCTAAACCAAACCCTCACCCTAACACTAATCATCACCTTAACCGTCACCCTAAACCTCACACTCACCCTCACCCTAACCCTAATCCTAAAAATAACCCTATCCCTAAACTTCAACCTAACCCTCACCCTCACCCTAACACTAACCCCAACCCTAAACCTCACCCTAATACTCCCCCTAACCCTAACTCTAATCCAAAACCTCCCCCTCAACCTCCCCCTCAACCTAACCATAAATCGCAACCAAAAGGTCACACTAACCCTAAACCTCACCCTCACCCTCAACCTCACTGTTACTCTAACCCTAACCCTAACCCTAAACATAACCATAACCCTCACCCTAAGCCTCACCCTCACCACAAACTTAACCCTAACTATAACACTAACAATAACCTTAGCCCTAACCATAACAGTAACCCTCAAAGTAACCCTAACCCTAACCCTGATCCTTAACCTAACCCTTTCCCTAAGCCTAACCCTAACCCTAACCCTCCCACTCACCCTCAACCTAACCCTAATCCGAAACCTAACCCAATGCCTAAACCTAATTCTCATCATAACCCTCACACTAGACCTCACCCTAACCCTAACACTAATCCTAACCGTAACCTCATCCTAGCACTCAACCTAACCCTAATACAAACCCTCACCCTCACCCTAATCCTAACCCTCACCCTCACCCTAAACATCAGCAAAACCCTATCACCCTAACCGTCACGCTAAACCTCACACTCACCCTATACTTTACCCTAATCCTAATGCTAACCCTAACCCTACCCTGCACCCTCAGCCTCAACTTAACCCTAACTCTAACCCTAAACCTTACCCTCACCCTAACCATAACCCTAAACCTAAACCTCACCATAACCCTAACCCTAACCATCACACTCACACTAAAACTTACCCTAATCCTAATAGTAAAACTAAGCCTAACCCTCAACCTCAACCTAACACACAACCTAACCCTAACCCTAACACTAACTCTCACCCTAACCCTATACCCTAACCCTCAAACTAACCCTAACCCTCACTCTCACCCTCACCCTCAGCCTAAACCTAAGGCTAACACTAACCCTAAACCTAACCCTCACACTCACCCTAACCCTAAACCTAATCCCAATAATAACCCTAAACCTAATCCTCACCTTCACCCTCAGCCTCACCCTAAACCTAATTCTAAACCTAAACTTCACCCTCACTCTAACTCTAACGCTAAATCTAAACCTAACCCTAACCCTAACACTCACCCTAACCCTCATCTTAACCCTAACTCTACCCCTAAACCTCACCCTCACCCTAACCCTAAATCTAACACTAACCCTAACACTAAACCTCATCCTAACCTTAACCCTAACCCTCAAACTAACCCTAACCCTCACGCTCACCCTCACCCTCAGCCTAAACCAAAGGCTAACCCTAACCCTAACCTAACCCTCACACTCACCCTAACCCTAACACTAATGAAATCCTAACCCTCACCCTCAGCCTCACCCTATCCCTAATTCTAACGCTGAACTTCACCCTCACACTAACCCTAACACTAACACTAACCATAACCCTAACCCTATACCAGCCCTCCCCCTAATTCTCACCATAACCCTAACCCTAACACTAAACCTAAAACTGAACCTAACCCTCACCCAAACCCTAACTCTAAGCCTAAACCTCATCCTCACCCTAAACCTAACCCTAAACCTAATCCTAAACCTCACCCTAAACCTAAACCTAACCCTCACCCTCACCCTCAATCTCACTGTAACTCTAACCCTAACCCTAAGAATAACACTAACCCTAAACCTAACCATAACCATAACATTAACCCTCACCCACAGCCTCACCCTCACTGTAAATTTAACCCTAAACATAACACAAAAAATAACCCTAACCCTAACCCTAATCCTAACTCTAACCTCACCCACACCCTCACATTCAGCCTAACCCGAAGCCTAAACGTAACCCTAACCCTAACCCTAAACCTCACCCTAACCTTAACCCTAACCCTAACCCTAACCCTAACCCTAAACCTAACCCTAATCCTCAGCCTCAACCTCACCCTAAACCAAATCCTAACCCTAACCCTCACCCTAACCCTAAGCCTATATCTAACCCTAAACCTCACCCTCACCCTAACCCTAACCCTAACCCTAACACTAAACCCCACCCTAACCCTACCCTAACCCTCACCCGCACCCTTACCCTCACCGTAACTCTAACCCTAACCCTAACAATAACAATAACACTAATCCTCACCCCCACCCTCACCCTCAGCCTAATGCTAAGCCTAAACCTAACTCTCACCCTAACCCTCACACTCACGCTCACCCTAATCCTAATTTTAAACATAACCCTATCCCTAAACCTCAACCAAACCCTCACCCTCACCCTATCCCTAACACTAACCCAAACCCTAAACCTCACCCTAACCCTCCCGAAAACCATAACTCTAACCCTAAACCTCACACTCACCCTAACCCTAACCCTAAACCTACCCTAAACCTCACCCTAACCCTAACCCTCACGCTCATCCTCAACTTCACCGTAACTCTAACCCTATCCTTAACAATAACACTAACTCTAATCCTAACCCTAACCCTCACTCTCAGCCTCACCCTCACTGCAAACTTAACCCTAACCATAACACTAAAAATAATCCTCACCCTAACAGTAACCCTATCCCTAATCCTCACCCCCACCCTAACCCTCAGCCTAACCCTAAGCCTAACCCTAACCCTAACCCGCCCTGTAAACCTAACAGTAACACTAAAACTAACACTAACCCTGACCCTAAACCTAAGCCTAACCCAAACCCTAACCCTAATCCTCACCCTAACCATAAGCCTGAACCTATCCTTAACCCTAACCCTCACACTCACTCTCACCCTAACCCAAATCCTAAACCTAACCGTATCACTAACCCTAACCCTCAACCTAACCCTCATACTAGCCGTCACCCTAAACCTAACCCTAACCCTCACCCTAACCCGAACCCTGACCCTCTTCCTCATGCTCCACCTAAGCTTAAGCCTAAACCTAAGCCTAACCCTAACCCTAAACTTCACCCTATCCCTAACCCTAACACTAACCCTAACTCTAACCCTAAATGTCACCCTCACACTAAGCCCAACTCTAACTCTGACCCTAAACCTAAACCTAACCCTAAAACTAACCTTCACCCTAACATATACCCTCACCCTAACACTAACCCTAACGCTAACACTAACGCTCACACTAACCCTAACCATCACCCTAACCCTTAAACTCACCCTAACACTAACCCTAACCCTCACCCTCACTCTAGCCCTCACCCTAAACCTAACCCTCATCCTCACCCTAAACCTCACACTAACCCTAACACTAACCCTCAATCTAACCCTCACCCTCACCCTAACCCTAACTCAAACCCTAACCCTAACCCTAAACCTCACCCTTACCGTAACCCTCACCCTCAGCTTAACCCTCATCTTTACCCTTACTGTTACCCGCACCACAACCCTTACCCTAACCCTCACCCTCACCCTAACCCTAAATCTACCCCTAAACCTCATCCTCAACCTAACCCTAACTCTAACCCTTACCATAACACTAAACCTCACCCTAACCCTGTCCCTAACCCTCACACTCAACTTCACCCTCAGCCTAACCCTAAGCCTAAGCCAAACCCTAACCCTAACCCTCACACTCACCCTCACCCTAACCCTAATCCTAACCCTAACCCTAACCCTAACCCTAAACCTCAACCTAAACCTCACCCTAACCTTAACCCTAACCCTAACCCTAACCCTAACCCTCACCATAAACCTAACACTCATCCTCACCATAAAACTCATACTAACACTATCTCTAAGCCTAATCCCCAATCTAACACTCACACTAACCATAACCCTCACCCTAACACTTACCCTAACCATAACACTAACCCTAACCCTAACACTAACCCTAACACTAAACCTAACCATCACCCTAATGCTAAACCTCATCCTAACCCAAACCCTAACTCTAACCCTGACCCTCACCCTAGACCTCACCGTTAACCTAATTCTAACCCTTGACCCTCACCCTAACCCTAACACTTATCCTCACCCTAAACCTCACACTAACTCTAACTCTAACCCTAATCCCCTATCTAACCCTCACCCTAACCCTAAACCTAACCCTAAATCTCACCCTTATCTTAAACGTCACGCTCAGCTTAACCCTCAACTTTACTCTTACCATCATCCTCACCCTAACCCTAAACCTCATCCTAACCCTCACCCGAACCGTATACCTAACCATCAACCTAACCCTAACCCTCAACCTCAAACTCACGCTCAGCCTAAACCTATCCCTAAGCTTAACACTTAACCTAACACTGACCCTCACCCTAGCAATCACCCTAACTCTAATCCTAATCCTAACCCTCACCTTAACCCTAACCCTAACCATCACCCTAACCTTAATCCTCACCCCCACCCTCACGCTCAGCCTAAACCTAATCCTAAACCTAACCCTAACCCTAACACTAAACCTCAACCTAACCGTCACCCAAAACTTATCCCTAACAATAACCCTAACCCTAACCCTCGACCTAACACTCCAAGTAACCCTAAATCTATCTTTAAACCTCACCCTCACCATAACCCTAATCCTAACCCTAAACTCACCCTAACCGTAACCCTAACCCTCAACTTCACCCTCACCCTCACCCTCTCCATAACCCTAACCCTAACCTCAATAAGAACACTAATTCTAACCCTAATCCTAAACATCACCCTAACCCTAACCCTAACCCTAACCCTCACTCTAACCCTAAACTTAACCGAACCCTAACACTCACCCTAACACTAACCATAACCCTCACACTAACCCTAACCCTCACCCTCACCCACACCCACAGCCTAAGCCTAAGACTAACCCTAACCGTAACCCTAACCGTCACACTCACCCTAACCCTTACCCTACTCCTAATCGTAATCATAAGCCTAACCCTCAACATCAACCTAACACTCTACCTAACCCTAACTCTAACATTAACCCTAACACTAACCCTCACCCTAAACCTAACCCTAACCCTCAACCTAACAATAACCCTCACGCTCACCGTAACACTTACCCTAACCCTCACTCTAACCCTAAACTTAACCGAACCCTAACTCCCACCCTAAACCTAACCCTCACCCTCACCGTAACCCTAACACTCACCCTAATCCTCAGCCTAACCCTAACTCTACACCTAAACCTCAGCCTCACCCTAACGCTAAATCTAACCCTAACCCTAACACTAAACCTCACCCTAACCCTAACCCTAATCCTCAAACGAACCCTAACACTCACCCTCACCCTCACCCTCAGCCTAAACCTAAGGCTAGCCCTAACCCTAACCCTAACCCTCACACTCACCCTAACCCTAACCCTAATCCAAATCCTATCCCGAAACCTATTCTTCACCTTCACCCTCAGCCTCACCCTAACCCTAATTCTAAACCGAAACGTCACCCTCACCCTAACCCTAACGCTAACACTAACCATAACCCTAACCCTAACCCTCCCCCTAACTCTCACCGTAACACTAACACTAACACTAACCCTAAACCTCAACCTAACCCTCACCAGAACCCTAACTCTAACCCTAAAC